>NC_083442.1:11652887-11995887 GCF_020745735.1 Hemiscyllium ocellatum
GTCTCATTTCTATCGGAAAGATGTTGTGAAACCTGAAAGGGTTCAGAAAAGATTCACAAGGATGTTGCCAGGATTGGAGGATTTGAGCTATGGGGAGAGGCTGAATCTCTACAGTGTGGAAACAGTCCATTTGGCCCATTAAGTCCACACCAACCCTCTGAAGAGCACCCTACCCCCTATCCTATAATCTTGCATTTCCCATGGCTAATCGACCTCGCCTGCACATCTCAGGACACTATGGACAATTTAGCATGGCCAATCCACCTAACCTGCAGATCTTTATAGACTGTGATGCTGCCTGGCCTGCTGTGCTTTGACCAGCAACACATTTTCAGCTGTGATCTCCAGCATCTGCAGACCTCATTTTTTACCATTCTCTGTGTAAAGGTTCTGACTCTGATGTCTGTCTTAAATCTATCACTCCTCAATTTGTAGTTATGCTCCCTCGCCCAAGCTGACATAATCATCCTAAGAAAAAGACCTTCACTGTCTACCCTATCTAATCCTCTGATCATCCCGTATGTCTCTATCAAATGCCCTCTTAGCCTTCTTCTTTCCAATGAGAAAACCCAAGTATCTCAGCCTTTCCTCCAGACCAGGCATTTCCTGGTAAATCTTCTCTGCACCTTTTCCAATGCTTTCACATCCTTCCTGAAACATGGCGACCAGAACTGTATACAATATTCCAAGTGTGGCCGCATTAGTGTTTTGTACAGTTGCAGCATGATATTGCGGCTCCGGAATTCAATCCCTTTACGAGTGAAACCTAACACACCATATGCCTTCTTAACAGCACTATCAACCTGGGTGGCCACTTTCAGGGATCTATGTAGATGGCCTCCAAGATCCCTCTGCATATCCACACTACCAAGGATCTTTCCATTGACCCAGTACTCTGCCTTTCTGTTATTCTTCCCAAAGTGCATCACCTCACATTTAGCTGCACTGAACTCCATTTGCCACCTCTCAGCCCAATTCTGCAGTTTATCCAAGTCCCCCTGCAACCTGTAATATTCTTCTAAACTGTCCACTACTCCACCAACTTTAGTGTTGTCTGCAAATTTACTAATCCATCCACCTATGCCTGCATCTAAGTCATTTATAAAAATGACAAACAGTAGTTGTCCCAAAACAGATCCTTGTGGCACACCACTAGTAACTGGACTCCAGGCTGATTATTTTCCATCAACCACCACTCGCTGCCTTCTTTCAGAAAGCCAGTTTCTAATCCAAACTATTAAATCACTGTCAATTCCATGCCTCCGCATTTTCTCCAACAGCCTAGCATGTGGTACCTTATCAAAGGCTTTACTGAAGTCAATGAAGTTCATGGCTCACAGAAAAGATATATCACAGTGAGAAAGATTCTAGGAAGGAACTAACCATGGTGAACAAAGAAAATTAAGAATAGTAACAAATTAAAAGAAAAAAAGATGTTGCTAAGACGGGAAACTTGGGTAGCAGAATTGTAAAAGTCAAAAGATTGTTATACACCAAAGGATAATTGCATTCACATATAATTACAATCCACACTTTTTTACTTCAATAAGCCACCTTCCATAAAACTTGCACCCTATTGATTACTAGCTCCCCATATTTATTCAAGCAATTCAAACCCACTTAGGTCTTGATTAATATACCAATCACCTCTTCTCTAATTCAATTAGGTCTCAGGTATTCCTTCAGAGCATATTAGATAACAACAAAGATGACCGAAAAGAAAATTAAAGAGGAAGAAAATAAACTATGAAGACAAACTAGCAAATCATATAAAATCAGACTGTAAGCGCTTCTCTAAATATATAAAAGGAAGATGGAGGCTAAAGCATACATAGGCCCTTTAGATAATAAGGCTGGGAAACAATAATGGAGAAACAGGAAATTTCAGAGGATTTGAATAAATATGTTGCATGGTAGAAGACAATAATTAAGTAATCAATAGGCTAATATGGAGATGGGCGATAAACATGATAACTATCACTAGAGAAAATATACAAGGGAAAATTGGCTTTAAAGATTGATAAAGACCCCGGGGATCTGATGTATCCAAGGATTTTAAAGCAAGTAATTCCAAGACAGCGGATGTAGTGGAAGAATCCTTAGATTCTGGCCAAGTTCCAGTGGATAGGAAACGGAGCATAAATGTAACATTTTTATTCAAAACGAATAGGAAATAAATCAGTTAACTACAGGCTATAGAGTCAGAAGTCTACAGCACAAAAAAAGGCCCTTTGTCCCATCGAATCTGCTCTGTTCAAAAACAATCTAACTAATCTAATCCAATTTTTTTTTGCACTTGGGCTGTAGTCTTGTATGTCTTGGTACTCCTTAAATGTTTAATTTCTTAAATGTTACAAGGGTTTCTGCCTTCACCAATCTTACAGGCAGTGAGTTCCACATTTCCACCATTCTTTAGGTGAAAAACATTTTTGTCACATCCTCTCTAAAACTCATTACCCTTACCTTATGTCTATGCTCCTTAATAGTCCTCCACCATGGGGAAATGTTTCTTCCTGTTTACCCTGTATAATTTTATGCATCTCAATCACGTCCCTCCTCAGTTTCCTCTGCTCCAAGGAAAACAATCCCAATCTATTCAATCTCTATTCATAATTGAAACTCTCCAGATCAAGCAACATTTGGTAAATCTCATCTGCACCCTGACCAGTGCTATTATATCTCTCTGTAATGTGGAATCCAGAACTGCACAGTGGCTTAACCAGCTTTTATACAGTTCCGGACAGCCAGCTGGTTCAGTGGTTTGCTCAGCAGTTGACACTGCTACCTCACAGTGCCAAAGATCAAGGTTCAATTCCACCCTTGTGTGGCTGTCTGTGTGGAGTTTGCACATTCTCCGCATGTTTGCGTGGGTTTGTCCGGATGCTCAGGTTTTCTCCCATAGTCTATAAAGATCTGCAGGTTAGGTGGATTTGCCATGCTAAATTGTCCATAGTGTCCTGAGATATGCAGGCGAGGTCGATTAGCCATGGGAAATGCAAGGTTATAGGATAGGGGGTAGGGTGCTCTTCAGAGGGTTGGTGTGGACTTAATGGGCCAAATGGACTGTTTCCACACTGTAGAGATTCTATGAAACTTTCTGCTCGTAAACTGCATTGCTCAGTTAATAAAGGCAACTATGCCTTCTTAATCTATCTTCTATCTACATGCCCCACTACCCGACCGCTGGACATGCATACTAAGGCTGCTTTGATCTCCAGTGCTTCTCAGGTCCTGCCATTCATCAGGTATTCCCTTGCAATGATAGAACCCTGGAGAGTGTTGTCGAACAGAGAAACCTAGGGGTTCAGGTACATAGTTCCTTGAAAGTGGCATCACAGGTAGACAGTATGGTGAAGAAGGCACTTAGTATGCTTGTCTTCTTGATCAGAGCACTGAGAAAAGGAGTATTGGGATATATGTTCCAGCTGTACAGGAAATTAGTGATGCCACTTTTGGAGTACTGCGTACAGTGCTAGTTGTCCTTCTATAGGAAGAATGTTATTAAATTGGAAAGGGTGGAGAAAATAATTCCAACGATGTTGCCTGGACTTGAAGGCTTGAGTTATAAGGAAAGGCTGAATAGGCTGGGACCGTATTCCCTGGTGCATAGGAGGTTGAGGGAATTACTTTATAAACTCACAAGAGGCATAGATAAGATGAAGAGCTATTTTCTCTGGAGTGGAAGCTGCAACATTTATAAAATCATGAGGGGCACAGATAGGGTGAATGGTCAAGGTCTTTTCTCAGGGGTAGAGATGTTCAAAACTAGATTACTAGGGTACAGATTTAAGGTGAGAGGGGAGAGATTTAAAAGAGACTTAAGTGCAAGTTTTTCCACACAGAAGGTGTTATGCATGTGGAATGAACTGTCGGAGGGAGTGGTAGAGGCGGATTCAATTACAATATTTAAGACATTTGGACAGGTACATGAATAGAAAAGGATAGGGACATGGGGCAAACGCAAGCTAATGGAACTAGTTTAATTTGGAGAAATGGTTGGCATAGATGAGTTGGACTGAAGGGTCTGTTTATGTGCTGTATAACTCTATGACTCTGTGGTCCTGCCCAAATGATCACTTCACACTCATCACGTCTGAATTCCTTTTGCCACTGATCAGTCTATCTGCCTAGCCTGTCTGTATTGTCGAGTAATCAAAGGTTATCATTCTCAATATTTACCACACCACCAATTCTTGTATTATCCACAAATTTACTGGTCAACCCTTGTTCATTCAAATCTAAATAATCTACAGAAACCACAAACAGCAAGTGACCAAACACTGACTCATATTGCAAAACCCAATGGACACTGATTTCTAGTCAGAAAAACATCCCCTCAAACATCACAGTGATATAAGGTTAGCTTCTTTTCCCATTAAGCTTTAAGATGTTAGCTGTTAGCCAGATGGCTATACTGATATGCTAGGTTATGGGGTTATAAATTATGGTTGAATACAATTCTGCTGTTGTGAATGGTCCACATTGCCTCACATGTGCGCAGTTTTGAGCTGCTAGATATACTCTGAAATAATTAGATATAGAACATTACAGCGCAGTATAGGCCCTTTGGGCCTCGATATTGTGCCGACCTGTGAAACCAATCTGAAGCCCATCTAACTTACACGATTCAATTTTCATCCATGTGTCTATCCAAAGACCATTTAAATGTCCTTAAACTTGGCAAGTCTACTACTGTTGCAGGCTATCTATTCCAATCTACTACTCTGAATAAAGAAACTACCTCTGACATCTGTCCTATATCTATCACCCCTCAACTTAAAACTATGTCTCCTTGTGCTAGCCATCACCATCCGAGGAAAAAGGTTCTCACTGTCCACCCTATCTAACCATCCGATTATCTTATATTTCTCAATTAAGTCACCTCTCAACCTTCTTCTAATGAAAACAGCCTCAAGTCCCTCAACCTTTCCTCATAAGACCTTCCCTCCATACCAGGCAACACCTTAGTAAATCTCCTCTGAATCCTTTCCAAAGCTTCCACATCCTTCCTATAATGTGGTAAGTAGAACTGTATGCAATACTCCAAATGCAACGACACCAGTGTTTTATACAGCTGCAGCATGACCTCGTGGCTCCGAAACTCAGTCCCTCTACCAATAAAAGCTAACACACATATGCCTTCTTAACAACCCTATCAACCTGTGTGAAAACTTTCAGGACACTGTTCATCTGCACTACCAAGAATCTTACCATTAGTCCAGTACTCTTTATTCCTGTTGCTCCTTCCAAAGTTAATCAGCTCAAACTTTTCAGCATTAAACTCCATTTGTCACCTCTCAGCCGATCTCTGAGCTTATTTATGTCCCCCTGTAACCCATAACATCCTTCAGCACTATCTACAACTCTGCCAACTCTAGTGTCATTCGCAAATTTACTAACCCATCCTTCTACACCCTCATCCAGGTCATTTATAAAAATGACAAATAGCAGGGGCCCCAAAACAGATCCTTGCGGTACACTGCTAGTAACTAAACTCCAGAATGAACATTTCCTATCAATCATCATCACATCTGTGGGCGGCACGGTGGCACAGTGGTTAGCACTTCTGCCTCACAGCGCCTGAGACCCGGGTTCAGTTCCCGACTCAGGCGACTGACTGTGTGGAGTTTGCACGTTCTCCCCGTGTCTGCGTGGGTTTCCTCCGGGTGCTCCGGTTTCCTCCCACAGTCCAAAGATGTGCGGGTCAGGTGAATTGGCCATGCTAAATTGCCCCTAGTGTTAGGTAAGGGGTAAATGTAAGGGTATGGGTGGGTTTCGCTTCGGCGGGTCGGTGTGGACTTGTTGGGCCGAAGGGCCTGTTTCCACACTGTAAGTCTAATCTAATCTAATCTCTTCTTTCAGCTAGCCAATTTCTGATGGAAACCGATAAAACACTCACAATCTCATGCCTCTGTATTTTGTGCAATAGCCTGCTGTGGGGAGCCTAATCAAAAAGCCTTACTGAAATTCATATACACCACATCAACTACTTTACCCTCATTCACCTGTTTGGTCACCTTCTCAACGAACTCAGTAAGGTTTGTGAGGCACGACCTACCCTTCATAAAACCGTGTTGACTATCCCTAACCAACTTATTCCTTTCCAGATGATAACTGTTTCCAACACTTTATCCATTACCAAAGTAAGGCTCACTAGTCTAATTACCAGGGCAGTGTCTACTCTCCTTGGACAAGAGAACAACATTTGCTATCCTCCAGTCTTCTGGGACTATTCCTGTAGACGATGACTATGTAAAGATCAAAGCCAAAGGCCCTGTAATCTCCTTCCTGGCTTCCCAAAGAATCCTAGGATAAATCCCATCTGGCCCAGGGGACTTCTCTATTTTCACACTTTCCAGAACTGCTAACACCTCCTTTTGCGATCCTCAATCCCATCTAGTCTAGTAGCCTGTATCTCAGTATTTTCCTCAACAAAGTATTTTTCCAGTGTGAATACTGACAAAAAATATTCATTTAGCACATCCTCATCTCCTCGGACTCCACACACAAGTTTCCACTACTATCCTTGATTGGCCCTAATCTTACTCCAGTTTTTATTTCAGATATACCTATAGAAAGCCTTACGGTTTTCCTTGATCCTATCTGCCAATGACTTCTCATGTCCCTTCCTGGCACTTCTTAGCTCTCTCTTTAGGTCTTTCCTGGCGAACTTGTAACTCTTAAGCACCCTAACTGAGCCTTCACGTCTCATCCTAACATAAGCTGCCCTTTTCCTCTTGACAAGAAATTCAACTTCTTTAGTGAACCATGGCTCCCTCGCTCGACAACTTCCTGCCTGACAAGTATACATTTATCAAGGACACACAGTAGCTGTTCCTTAAATTAGTTGCACATTTCAACTGTGCCCAGCCCCTGCAGTTTCCTTCCCCATCCTATGCATCCTAAATCTTGCCTGGTCGCATCATAATTGCCTTTCCCCCAGCTGTAACTCTTCCCCTGATGTAAATACCTATTCCTTTCCATCGCTAAAATAAGTACAACCAAATTAGGGTCACTATCACCAAAGTGCTCACCTACCTCCAAATTTAACACCTGGCCTAGTTCATTACAAAGTACCAAATCCAATGTGGCCTCACCCTTTGTTGGCCTGTCTATGTACTGTGTCAGGAAATCCTCCTGCACACATTGGACAAAAACTGATTCATTTAAAGTACTTGAACTATAGATTCCCAGTCAAGATTTGCAAAGTTAAAGACCCCATAAAATCTACCCTGTCACTCTCACTCCTATAACAGGGTGACCTCTCCTTTCCTGTTTCTAATCTCAGCCCATACTACCTCAGTAGGCGAGTCCTCAAATGTCCTTTCTTCCACTGTAATACTGTCCTTGATTAACAATGACACACCGCCCCTTCTTTTACCATCTTCTCCATTCTTACTGAAACATCTAAATCCTGGAACCTGCAACAACCATTCCAATCCCTGCTCCATCCATGTCTCCGAAATGGCCACAACATCAAAATATCAGGTAGCAATTCATGTTGCAAATTCACTCATCTTATTCTGGAGGCACCTGGCACTGAAATAGATATACTTCAAAGCAATGTCTTGTTGCCGATGCTCTCTTGCGACCTTAAAACTTTATTTCTGACCTCACTATTCTCAACCTCCTGTATACAGGAACTACAATTTAGGTTCCCATCACCCTGCTGAATTAGTTTAAACCCTCCCAAAGAGCATTACAAAATTCACCTCCCCACCCACATGATATTGGTACCCCTCTGGTTTAGATGAAGACCATCCTACCCCAGAATGAGCCCCAATTAACCAGGAATCCAAAACCCTCCATCCTGCACCATTCCTGTAGCCACGTGTTCAACTCCTCTCTACCCTTATTCTTCACCTTGCTCACACGTGGCACGAGTAACACACCAGAAATAACAATCCTGTATGTCCTAGCTCTAAGCTTCCTGAATTTCTGCCTTAAATCCCCATCTCTCTTCCCACCTACGTCTTTGGTAGACCACGACTTGGGGCTGCTCCCCATACCCCTCAAGGATCGAGAAAACACATCATAGACCTTGGCAGCTTGGAGTCGCTCTTGTTCCCACAGAACGCCCTATCTGTCCCTCTAACTATGGAGTCCCCAATGACTAATATTCTGCTCCTCTTCCCCCTTCCCTTCTGAGCAACAGCAACTCTGTGCCAGAGATGTGTCCCATTGCCTACCCCCTGGTAAGTCGTTGCCCCCTCCCCAACAGTATCTAAAACAGCATACTTGTTTTTAAGGGGAATGACCACAGTGGATCGCTGCACTGACTGCTAGTTCCCTTTCCACCCCCTAATGGTAACCCATCTACCTTCTTCTTTGTATCTGAGGAGTAACCAGCTCCCTGTAACACCTCTCAATAACCCCCTTCACCTCCCGAATGATCGGAAGTTCATCCAGGTCCAGCTCCAGTTCCCTAACGTGGTTTTCGAGGAGTTGGAGTTGGATGCACTTCCTACAGATGCAGTAAGCAGGGACACTACTGGTGACCCTTACTTCCTACATTCTGCAGGAGGAACATTCAACTGCCCTAACCTCCATTCTCACTTATTTTAAATTCCCAACAAGACCACAGAAAGCTAAAAAAAATTTAAACAGTCACCTTGCCAATCTGGCTCACAGAACCATTTTTTTGGTTAGAGGAAGAGGATGGGTGGGAGACACTAAACGAGTATTATTTCAAGAAAAACAACTCCCCTAATCTATAACCTCACTCGCCTGGCAGCCCGTGTCATTTCCAATTCAGCCTGCACTTTGCCTATACACAAGGTAAGTTTTTATACTTTAAATTTACCTTCCTGACAGGCCCCTTGTCCTCACTGTTGCTCCTCCCTTGATTGTGGTGGTATTGCCTCACAACACTGTGGATATCCTTGATGTGACTGGACTTCAGTTCCACAATGAATGTGCAATGCAATGGCCCTCCTGTTGTGGTACATCTTTACATGGGTCTGGCTACTTTCTCTGTATACGTCACTCAAAGAGAAATTGTGCTGTATACCATCTGATTCAGTCTCAATGCAATTTTGTTCTGGGGAACCTGCAGACTCCAATATGTGTGCAAGTTATTCAGCAGTATAAGAAATTCTCAAAATCCTTGAATTAATTAAATAGGTAATTGGTACCTCATTTATTTAAGTTCAAAGAAGTACAGTGGCATGCTGGCTCAGTGGTTAGCACTGCTGCCTCACAATGCCAGGAACCCAGGTTTGATTCCAGCCTCAGTCTATGTGGAGATTGCATATTCTCCTTATGTCTGCTTGGGTTTCCTCCGGGTGCTCCGGTTTCCTCCAATAATCTAAAAATGTGCAGGTGCAGGATGGAGGGTTTTGGATTCCTGGATACTTGGGGCTCATTCTGTGGTAGGTGGGACCGCTACAACAGGATGGTCTTCATCTAAACCAGAGGGGTACCAATATCATGGGGGGGGGGGGGGGGGGGGGGGGGTGAATTTCGTCATGCTCTTTGGGAGGGTTTAAACTAATTCAGCATGGCCATGCTAAACTGCCTATGGTGTTCAGGGATGTGTAGGTTAGGTACATTAATCAGGGGAATGGGTCTGGGTGGGATACTCTTCAGAGGGTTGGTGCGGACTTGTTGGGCTGAAGGGCCTGTTTCCACACTAGGGATTCTATGAGAAAAGATTTGTACTCCAGAACTTGCCACTCCTCAACCAAGCTATCTAATACAATACTGGCAACTATCTGGCAATGAGTCATGTTCTATACCCAATCACCTTCAGCTTCTACATCAGTGACATGCTTTTATCATAAAGTCAAATATTTGCCTTTGATTATGCAATTATTAGGTACTATACTAGTCTATATACATCTGCAGCATGATCCAGACAATGTCCAGGTTTGGAATTAAAAATGTCAAGTAACATTCATGTCACACAAGTGGCAGACAATGGCCACAGCCAACAGGAGCAAATCTAACCATCTTCCTATGACAATCAACAACACTGCCATTGCTGAATCTCCTATCAATGTCCTAGGGGTTAGTAGAAAATTTACTAATCAGGTCACCTACACTTTGATCCAAATCATTCACATACACATATGTATATATTACAAACAACTGAGGTTGTATTGAATTGGGGGAGTGGGAATTCCAATGCTATTAGGCAGGAACTGGGGCGCTCAAATTGGAAACAGATGTTCTCAGCAAAATGCACAACAGAAATGTGGAGGTTGTTTAGGAAGCTCATGCTGATTGTACTGGATTGCTTTGTCCCACTGAGGCAAGGAAGGGATAGTAGGTTGAAGAAATCTTGGGTGACAAGGGATGTGGAACATTCAGTCAAGAGGAAGAAGGAAGCTTACGACAGGTTGAGGAGGCAAGGATTAGACAGAGCTCTAGAGTTATAAGGTGGCCAGGAAGGAATTGAAGAATGAACTTAGGAGAGCTAGAAGGGGGCATGAAAATGCTTTAGCAGGTAGAATTAAGGAAAGCGACAAGATGTGAGGAACAAGAAGATGGCCAGAGAAAGGATAGTGCCAATCAGGGAGAGTGGAAGGAAATTGTGCCTGGAGTCAGAGGAGGTAGGGAAATCCTTAATGAACACTTTGCTTCAGTATTCACTAATGGGGGGGGGTCTTGATGTTTGTGAGGAACAGCGTGAAACAGGCTAATATACTCAAACAGGTTGATTTTAAGAAGGATGTGTTGGAAATTTTGAAAAACGTAAGGATAGGTAAGTCCCCTGGGCAAGATGGGATATACCCAAGGTTTCTACAGGAGGCGACAAAGAGATTGCTGTGACTTTGGCAATGATCTTTGCATCCTCACTGTCCGCTGGAGTAGTGCCAGATGACTGGAGGGTGGCAAATATTATTCCCTTGTTCAAGAAAGGGATTTGGGATAACCCTGGGAGTTAAAGACCAGTCAATCTTTAGTAGGTGGTTGGAAAATTATTGGAGAAGGCTCTGAGAGACAGGATTTATTATTACTTGGAAAACCATAGTTTGATTACAGATAGTCAGCATGGCTTTGTGAGGGGCAGGTCATGCCTCACAAGCCTTACTGAATTCTTTGAGGATGTGACAAAACACATTGAAGTTAGAGCAGTGAATGTGGTAAACATGGATTTTAGCAAGGTGTTTGATAAGGTTCCCAATGGTAGGCTCATTCAGAAAGTAAGAAGGCAGGGGACACAGGGAAATTTAGTTGTCTGGATACAGAATTGGCTGGCCCACAGAAGACAGAGGGTGGTAGTATTTAGCCTGGAGCTCAGTGACCAGTGGTGTTCCGCAGGGATCTGTTCTGGGACCTCAGCTCTTTGTGATGTTTATGATGACTTGGATGAGGAAGAGGAAGGTTGGGTTAGTAGGTTTGTTGATGAAACAAAAGTTGGCGGAGTTGTCTATAGCGTGAAGGGCTGTTGTATGTTGCAACGAGACATTGACAGGATGCAGAGCTGGGTTGAGAAGTGGCAGATGGAGTTCAACCTGGAAAAGTGTGAAGTGACTCATTTTGCAAGGTCAAATTTGAATACAGGATTAAAGGCAGGATTCTTGGCAATGTGGAAGAACAGAGGAATCTTTGGATCCATGTCCATAGATCTCTCAAACGTACCAATCAATTTGATAGGGTTGTTAAGAAGCTGCATGGTGTGTTGGCTTTCATTAGTGGGGGATTGAATTTAAAAACCACAAGGTTATGCTGAAGTTCTACAGAGCACTGGTTAGACAACACTTGGACTATTGTGTTCATTTTTGATCACCTCATTATAGGAAGGATGTGGAAGCTTTAGAGACGGAGCAGAGGAGATTTACCAGCATGCTGCCTGGACTGGAGGGCATGTCTTATGAAAAAAGGCTGAGGGAGCTAGGGCTTTTCTCATTGGAGTGAAGAAGGATGAGAAGTGAGTTGATAGAGATGTACAAAATGATTAGAGGCATAGAAAGAGTGAATAGTCAGATATTTTCCCAAGACAGAAATAGCTATCACAAGGAAGCATAATTTTAAGGTGATTGGAGGACGATTTGGAAGAGATGTCAGAGGTGGGTTCTTTTCAGTGTGTGTAGGTATGTGGAATGCACTGCCAGCAATGGCAGTAGAGTCAGATACATTAAGGACATTTAAAAGACTCTTGGATAGTACATGGATAATAGTAAAATGAAGGGCATTTAAGTTAGTTTGATCTTAGAGTATGATCAAAGTATGATCATATAGTATCATAGAGTATGAAGGGTCTGTGCTGTGCTGTACTATTCTATGTTCATGATGCGAATCTAGTGATCATGACTCAGATGACGTAGAGTCCATTTGGATGGAGACAAATAACAAGAAGGGAAAGAATACACCAGTAACAGTAGGATATAGATCCCAAACAGTATCCACACAGTTAAAAAGGGCATAAATCAACAAATATTATGAGTATGCCGAAATAATAGAACAATAATTATGGGTCACTTTTAAACTTCATATTGATTGGTTCAGGTAAGTTGGAAAATGTAGCTACAGCAATGAATTCTACAGTGAAATGAGGAGCGTTTTCTAGAACTATATTTTATGAAACTAACCAGGGAAGAGACTATCCTGGATCTGGCAATGGGCAATCAGGCAGGCTTAATAAATGACCTCCCAGAAAGTAGTGATCATAACATGTCAGAATTTAATATTCAGTTTAAGTGTGAGAAACCCGAGTTGGAAGCAACTGTCTTTAATTTAAATAAATGACAATATAATGAAATGTGGACAGTTACCTAAAGCAGACTGGGCAGTAAGGAAGCAGCTGCAGACATTTAAGGAGATAAATCATGACTCTCAGCAAAAATATATTGCAATAAGGAAGAAAACTTCTAAGAGAGGGATAAGGGTCAAGAGTGTGGTGCTAGAAAAGCACAGCAGGTCAGGCAGCATCTGAGGAGCAGGAGAATTGATGTTTTGGGCATAAGTCCTCAGAATCTGCCTGACCTGTGCTTATCTAGCACGACACTCTCGACTCTGATCTCCAGCATCTGCAGTCCTCACTTTCTCCTGAGAGAGGGACAAACCAATTATGGCAAAACAAGGAAGTTAGGAAAATATAAAGTTGAAAGAGAAAGCATATGAAGGAGGCTAATGTCAGTGATCATCACAAACACTGGGATAAATTCAGAATCCGGCAAGGGAGGACGAAAACAGAGGAAGAAAATAAACTGAAGGTAAACAAGTGAGAAATATGAAAAACTGATAATAACAGTTTCGTTAAATGGGTAAAAAGGAACAGAACAGTCAAAGTGAACATGAAGTAAAAATGTATCAAGGGAAATGGCTATAGGGAATAAGGAAGTGGCAGAGGAGCTTGTAGTGATGACAACGAGGTCAGTCCAGTTGACCTCAGAATATGAGTTCACTGATTGGGGCTATTAATCTGGTCCAATCAAGGAGCCCTGGCTGACAGATATAAACAAGAGTGCCAGAGCCCTGGTGCCCCTGGAGAAGAAGCACGCGGTGTTCACCAACACCCTGGAGTTGTTCAGGGAGAGGTGGGCGCCGCAGGGAGTAGAGTGCACCATTTCCCCTCCAACTCTATTTTGATTTAGTCCCTGCCCTCCCCTTCACTGTTTTGATCACACAGCATTGCCCTTTGATGTGAAGGGCACTGCTCGTCACAGGCCACTCGGGTGTTTTCCTACTTTTCCTGGTGGTGGAAATTAAATAAAGATTTGTGCACTTTATGTCTCTCACTGTGTCTCACAGCTGCACACACACACCATGGGTGCTGGGGTTAAAAATAATAAGCACTACCGCAGTTAGGCGGTAGTGTGGGGGTTAATATTTAAAAGAAAAAAAAGAGAAAAAAAAGAAGAAAAAAAAACAAGAGTGCCAGAGCCCTGGTGCCCCTGGAGAAGAAGCACGCGGTGTTCACCAACACCCTGGAGTTGTTCAGGGAGAGGTGGGCGCCGCAGGGAGTAGAGTGCACCATTTCCCCTCCAACTCTATTTTGATTTAGTCCCTGCCCTCCCCTTCACTGTTTTGATCACACAGCATTGCCCTTTGATGTGAAGGGCACTGCTTGTCACTGGCCACCCGGGTGTTTTCCTATCTTCCTGGCGGTGGAAATTGAATAAAGATTCGTGCACTTTGTGTCTCTTACTGTGTCTCACACCTGCACACACACACCAGGGGTGCTGGGGAAAAATAAGCACTACCGCAGTTAGGCGGTAGTGTGGGGGTTGAAAGGAAAAAAAACAGGAGTGTAGGGCACTGCAGAAAAAAGAGAAAAAAAATAAACAAGAGTGCCAGAGCCCTGGTGCCCCTGGAGAAGAAGCACGTGGTGTCCACCAACACACTGGAGTGTTCAGGGAGAGATGGGTGCTGCAGGAAGTGGAGTGCATTATTTCCCCTCCCAACTCTATTTTGATTTAATCCCTGCCCTCTCCTTCACTGGTGCCCCTGGAGAAGAAGCACGTGGTGTTCAGGGAGAGGTGGGTGCTGCAGGGAGTGGAGTGCATTATTTCCCCTCCCAACTCTATTTTGATTTAATCCCTGCCCTCCCCTCCACTGTTTGATCACACAGCATTGCCCATTGATGTGAAGGGCGCTGCTTGTCACTGGCCACCTGGGTGTTTTCCTATCTTCCTGGTGGTGGAAATTGAATAAAGATTTGTGCACTTTGTGTCTCTCACAGTGTCTCACACCTACACACACACACACACACACACACACACCATGGGTGCTGGGGAAAAAATAAGCACTACTGCAGTTAGGCGGTAGTGTGGGGGGTTAATAAAAAAAAGGAGGGGAAAAAAATAATAAAAACAGGAGTGTAAGGCACTGCTTGTCAGAAAAAAAAATAAACACTGGCCAAAGAAAAAAAAATGAACAAGAGTGCCAGAGCCTGGGTGCCCCTGGAGAAGAAGCACGTGATGTCCACCAACACACTGGAGTGTTCAGGGAGAGGTGAGTGCTGCAGGGAGTGGTGTGCATTATTTCCCCCCAACTCTATTTTGATTTAATCCCTGCCCTCCCCTCCACTGTTTGATCACACAGTATTACCCTTTTATGTGAAGGGCACTGCTTGTCACAGGCCACTCGGGTGTTTCCTTTCTTCCTGTTGGTGGAAATTTGAAGAAAGATTCGTGCACTTTGTGTCCTTCACGGTGCCTCACACCTGCACACACACAATATGGGTGTTGGGGAAAAAAATAAGCCCTACCACAGTTAGGCGGGAGTGTGGGGGTAAAAGAAAAAAGATAAAACAATAAGAAAAAGAAAAAGAAAAAAAGCAGCGTCTCACTCTGAGAGCTGGCTCTAAAAAAAAACAAGTGTGCCAGAACCTAGGTGTCCCTGGAGAAGGAGCATGCGGTGTCCACCAACATGCTTGAGCTGTTCAGGGAGAGGTGGGCACCGCAGGGAGTGGTGTGTATTATTTCCCTGTCCAACTCTATTTTGATTTAATCCCTGCCCTCCCCTTCACTGTTTGATCACACAGCATTGTCCTTTGATGTGAAGGGCACCGCGTGTCACTGGCCACTTGGGTTTCTTCTTTCTTCCTGGTAGTGGAAACTGAATAAAGATTCGTGCACTTTGTGTCTTTCACTGTGTCTCACACCTGCACACACACAGCATAAAACATAAAAAAACAGAAAAAAAGGAGTATCAGAGGCTCTGTAAAAAAAAACAAGAGTGCCAGAGCCTGGGTGTCCCTGGAGAAGGAGCATGCGGTGTCCACCAACATCCTTGAGCTGTTCAGGGAGAGGTGGGCACCGCTGGGAGTGGAGTGTATTATTTCCCCCTCCAACTTTATTTTGATTTAATCCCTGCCCTCCCCTTCACTGTTTGATTACACAACATTGTCCTTTGATGTGAAGGGCACCGCTCGTCACTGGCCACTTGGATGTTTTCTTTTTTTCCTGGTGGTGGAAATTGAATAAAGATTTGTGCACCTTGTGTTTTTCACTATGTCTCACACATGCACACACACAACATGGGTGCAGGAGGAAAAATAAGCACTACCACAGTTAGGCGGTAGTGCAGGGGGACAAAAACCAAAAAAAAACAGGAGGGTCAGACATCCTGAAGAAACAAAAAAAAACGAAAGTGCCAGAGCCCGGGTGTCTGCGGAGAAGGAGCACGCAGTGTCCACCAACACCCTTGAGTTGTTCAGGGAGAGGCAGGCACCACAGTGAGTGGAGTGCATTATTTCCCACTCCAACTCTATTTTGATTTAATCCCTGCCCTAGTCTTCACTCTTTGATCACACAACAGTGCCCTTTGATGAGAATTGCACTGCTTATCACTGGCCACTCATGTGTTTCCTTTCTTCCTGGTGGTGGAAATTGAATAAAGGTGGGCACACCTGTTGTTTTTCACTGTGTCTCACACCTGCACACACAACATGGATGCTGGGGAAAATATAAGCACTACCACAGTTAAGCGGTAGTGTGGAGCTTTAATAAAAATAAATAAACAAGAGTGCCAGAGGTTCTGTTCACTTGGAGAGCTGGCCCAAGAGATCTGGATCAGCTTCAAGAAATCTTCACGTATGATTAAATGATGACTTGGTGACAGGATACCGGCCTCTGTGTTGTTATTTCAGAGTTAAATTGACATTTTGCATCAGTTTTTACGGAATCATAGAGATGTACAGCACGGAAACAGACCCTTCGGTCCAACCCGTCCATGCCAACTAGATATCCAAACCCAATCTAGTCCCACCTGCCAGCACCAGGCCCATATCCCTCCAAACCCTTCCTTTTCATACACCCATCCAAATGCCTCTTAAAGTTACAATTGTACCAGCCTCCACCATATCCTCTGGCAGCTCATCCCATACCACCCTCTGCGTGAAAAAGTTGCTCCTTAGGTCTCTTTTATATCTTTCTCATCTCACCCTAAACCTATGCCCTCTAGTTCTGGACTCCCCAACCCCAGGGAAAAGATTTATCCTATCCATGCCCCTCATAATTTTGTAAATCTCTATAAGGTCACCCCTCAGCCTCTGAAGCTCCAGGGAAAACAGCCACAGTCTGTTCAGCCTCTCCCTGTAGCTCAGATCCACCAACCCTGGCAACATCCTTGTAAATCTTTTCTGAACCCTTTCAAGTTTCACAACATCTTTCTGATAGAATGGAGACCAGAACTGCATGCAATACTCCAACTGTGACCTAACCAATGTACTGTACAGCCGCAACATGATCTCCCAACTCCTGTACTCAATACTCTGACCACTAAAGGAAAGCATACCAAACACCTTCTTCACTGTCCTATCTACCTGTGACTCCACTTTCAAGGAGCTATGAACCTGCACTCCAAGGTCTCTTTGTTCAGCAACACTCCCGCGGACCTTACCATTAAGTGTATAAGTCCTGCTAAGATTTGCTTTCCCAAAATGCCGCACCTCACATTTATCTGAATTAAACTCCATCTGCCACTTCTCAGCCCATTGGCCAATCTGGTCCAGATCCTGTCATAACCTGAGGTACCCCTCTTCGCTGTCCACTACACCTCCAATTTTGGTGTCATCTGCAAACTTACTAACTATACCTCTTATGCTCGCATCCAAATTATTTATGTAAATGACAAAAAGTAGATGTCCCAGCACCGATCCTTGTGGCACTCCACTGGTCACAGGCCTCCAGTCTGAAAAACAACCCTCCACCGCCACCCTCTGTCTTCTACCTTTGAGCCAGTTCTGTATCCAAATGGCTAGTTCTCCCTTTATTCCGTGAGATGTAACCTTTCTAATCAGTCTCTCATGGGGAACCTTGTCGAACGCCTTACTGAAGTCCATATAGATCACATCTACTGCTCTGCCCTCATCAATCTTCTTTGTTACTTCTTCAAAAAACTCAATCAAGTTTGTGAGGCATGATTTCCCATGCACAAAGCCATGTTGACTATCCCGAATCAGTCATTGCCTTTCCAAATACACATACGTCCTGTCCCTCAGGATTCTCTCCAACAACTTGCCCACCACCGAGGTAAAGCTCACCGGTCTATAGTTCCCTTGCTTGTCTTTACCGCCCTTCTTAAACAGTGGCACCACGTTTGCCAACCTCCATTCTTCCAGCACCTCACCTGTGACTATCGATAATACAAATATCCCAGCAATCATTTCTCTAATTTCCCACAGAGTTCTCGGGTACACCTGATCAGGTCCTGGAGATTTATCCACCTTTAACCATTTCAAGACATCCAACACTTCCTCCTCTGTAATCTGGACATTTTGCAAGATGTCACCATCTATTTCCCACCATCTATGGTGGAAGATATTTTGAACATTCTTAAAGAATATGAAGGAGGATTTAAGCACCAGAACGATCACTACAGAACGAGCATTAGAAACTAATCGGGCTAAAGGCAGATAAGTCCCCTGATACTGACAGCCTGTATCTGAGGATCCTAAAAGAAGTAGTTTACAGACAGAGTGGATGCATTGGTTGTAACTTTTAAAAAATCCTTCGATTCTGAAATAGTGCAAGAAGATGGTACAACTCACAATGTGACACTCTATTCAATAGGGACGGAAGCAAAATTGGGCAACTTTAGGCTAATTAGACTACCATTTATTGTTGGAAAAATGTTGGATTCAATTATTAAGGAAGCAATATCAGAACATTTGAAAACCATAAGTTAATCAAGTAGATTTGATACAGTTTCATGGAAGAGAAATTAACTACTAAGAGAAATCTTACTATTGGAAAACTTTACCAACCCAATGCAGCAACTTAACCAATTAACTGTTCCAATAATAATAACATCCCTTAAACACGATTTGGAGGTGCAGACAGACTTTAAACTTATACCTTCAATGCATTAATTGAGCTGAAATGGCACCTATTGCTCAATTTCACTCGAGAATGTAACTTTTTAAAAATGTTCTGGGATTTACATTTGAAAGAACTGAAACCAACATGGTTATTCTAAAAGATGAGAGACTTAACAATGTAAACTTTTGCTATAAGTTCTGTGTCTTATGATCTTATATTCCATACCCACCTGAAGGAGCAGTGCTCCGAAAGCCAGTGCTTCCAAATAAACCTGTTGGATGATGGTGTTGAGTGATTTCTAACTTTGTAATCCCTTAAACAAACCCCTTGGCAAAAAGGTAAATTCAAAAATGATTATTGCAGGCAGGAGGGAACAACATGGAGTCATACAGAATGGAAACAGACCCTCGTAGATATGACAAACCCCTCATCTCTGGGATCAATCTAGTGAACCTTCTCTGAACTGCCTACAATGGCCACTACATCTTTCCTCAAGTAATTCCTCTAATTAACTCTTCCATAAAATTTGACGCATAGTCCAAATTATAGTCTTTGAATTCTGACTCACCAAATTCTCTTTAATTAATTTCAGTGGTCCTCTCATCTCATACGTAAAAATTAATTCAAATGGACTGAATTGGTAGATTCATTTGGTGAATTCATAATGGCAAAACAGTACAAACTGAATTCCTTTATCCCAATCATCTAGACAGTTTTGACCATAAGTCTTCAACTTGGTCTTTAAAGCTTGACACCACCTTTCAAACGATCCCTGCAATTCTGGACAGTGTGCAGTGGATTTGAAATGTTGCATTTCTGAACTATCTACAACTTGATGAATAAATTTGATATAAAATTTGACTCATCATTTGTTTGGATCTCTGTGAGTAGTCCATATCGGGTGAAAGATTTGAGTAACTCATCTACAATCCTTTTAGCTGTGATATTGCATCCTGGAATGTCCTCTGAGAATCTAGGAGACACATCCATTACTGTCAACAAATACTGATTCTCACTTTTACTTAGATAGGGGTCCTACGCAATCAATTAAAACCATTGAAAAGTGTTCTCAAATGCAGGAATGGGTATTAGAAGTGCTGGTTTTATTACTGTCTGAGGTTTTTCAATTACCTGACACATATGACATGTCTGGCAAAAGTCAAATGCATCCTTATGTTGTCCAAGCCAGTCAAAATGTTTTTGTATTTTGGCTTGAGTTTTTCTTACCACTAAATTACCTCCTATTGGTAATTCATGTGCTGCCCACAACACCTCCCTTCTACAACCCACTGGTAATACAACTTGAACTTCTGTCCATTTACCATCCATCTGAATATGTGATGGTCTCCATTTCCACAGCAAGACATCACTTTTAAGATAATAACATTCAAGAATACACTCAGATTCTTCTTCTGTGTATGCTTTTCGATACAATTGCATCAATTTTTCATCTTTCTGTTGTAACTCGGTTAATTTCTCTGAACTAAAAAATTTACTTTGTCCTCCGCCTGTTCTTGTTTTGTCTCAACCATTAGAGCAAACATGATCTCTGATAATTCTTCTTCAACTTCCTTATCTGTATTCTTTTATTTCTCCTCCTGTTTCAACTGGTGTCTTTCTGACCTACCATAGAGTCAGGAAAACTCCCAGGATATATTTCATGTAATACTTCAGTTGCCTGATTTTTCACTGGCTATTCAACCACAGTAGGCAGCACTCCCACCTGTGATCCAACCATATCATCACCAAGGACAAATTGAATTCATGAAGCCAAGAGTTCCTCCAGTACCAGTTCTCCACTTTTCAACAGATGCTTCGACCTAATTGTACATAGTGGAGCACTTCTCATCTCAACATTAATTACACATACTAGCACTTCTTCTGGCAATAGTTCTTCTCATCTCTCAATAATGAAGATTGACATGATCCTATATCTCTTAATACTGTAACTACTTTACTTAATGCTCCTGGCCTATGCAAATAAACCTTACCTGCACAAATACATGGTTTAAGATGATCTGGCACTTCCTTCTCAACCAACCTCCAACCAGGTAGTACATTCTGGTGCAGCGGTTTAATCTCCACTGGGCTTTCCTTTATCACTTACAAAAAAATCAGTCTTATCCTGCTTTCTGACATCCATTTTCCCAGTGTTTTTTCTAAACCACCAATACTGTGACTTCATGTGGCCTACTTTATTGCAGTGAAAACACCTGAGCATTTTAACTTCTTCTCCCCTTCATAGGTTTTCTTTTTACCATGTGGCAAGCTATCTTTGTTATCTCCACTGAGATCTACTTTTCCCTTACTACCTGAGGAGTTCTCTTTTCCCCAGTTTCTATCCCTCACGGATTGAAATTGATGTTGGAAGCCAAATTTTGATTTATAAATCGTCTGCCATTTCAGCTGCTCATCTTGCTCTTTTAATTCTCCTGCTTTTCTACAAGAGTTCTCACTACCTCAGGAAGTGAAGTTTTGAACTCCTCTAAGAGTGTCATATGTTTGACCTATTTTTAATGCCCTTATCCACTTATCGAAAATACATAGAGTTTGAAGGGATAAAACAAAGTATGTTTGATCAGGTTTCCTCTTTAGATTCCTGAAACATTGTCTGTAGGCTGCTGGTACAAGCTTATTTGCATTTGAGATGGCTTTCTTCACCTCTTCATACTCCCCAGATACCTCCTCTAACAGTGATGCAAATACCTCACTCGATCTACCTACCAACTTTGTTTGGATCAACAAAATCCATATGGTCACTGGCCACTTCATTTGTTTAGCCACTTTTTCAAATGAGATGAAAAAAGCTTCTACATCCTTCTTGTGAAATCTAGGCAATGCTTCAATATTAGCATGTACGGTGGCACAGTGGTTAGCACTGCTGCTTCACAGTGCCAGAGACCCGGGTTCAGTTCCTGCCTCAGGCAACTCTGTGTGGAGTTTGCACATTCTCCCCCTGTCTGCGTGGGTTTCCTCCGGGTGTTCCGGTTTGGGCGGCACGGCGGCACAGTGGATAGCACTGCTGCCTCACAGCGCCAGGGACCTGGGTTCAATTCCCGACTCAGGCGACTGACTGTGTGGAGTTTGCACGTTCTCCCCGTGTCTGCGTGGGTTTCCTCCGGGTGCTCCGGTTTCCTCCCACAGTCCAAAGATGTGCGGGTCAGGTGTATTGGCTATGCTAAATTGCCCATAGTGTTAGGTAAGGGGTAAATGTAGGGGTATGGGTGGATTGCGCTTCGGTGGGTCGGTGTGGACTTGTTGGGCCGAAGGGCCTGTTTCCACACTGTAAGTAATCTAATCTAATATTTAAATAGATCCCCACCAGGCCTTTGGCTACAATGGGTTTGCTCATCACTATCCTCTTCACTAAGTCTACCTTCTAATTTCACTTTTAAGTTGACATTCCTGTCTAATTGCCCACTTCTGAAGTTCAAACTCTCTCTCTTCCTGCTTTTCTTGTCTCTCTTTTTCTCTTTCTTCTGCTCAGGCCTTCCTCTCCTTTACTTTCTGTTCTGTCAGGGCTAGTCGTTCCTTTCCTTATTGTTCTGCTAGGGCTAGTCTTTCCTCTGCTTTTAACTGTAATTCAAACTGTTTCAGTTCCTTTTCATGTCAAAACTGCTTCATCTCCAATGAATTCTAGTCAATTCCAAAGACAATGATGGCATTTCCTGCAAATTTAAATGTCGAGTTATTCCTGTACTTTCGTCTCTTTTTCTCACAAACAAAGGTAACCCCAAATCCAGTTTGTTTGCCAATTCCAACAACTTTGCCTTGCTCACTTTTTGTAAAGACCCCAATCACTTCTTCCATCCCCAGAAAACATTTAGTGACTGAAAGAGCCATTACTACACAAAGCACTGTTTAAAAAAGGCGAATTAAACACCTGAAATAAAAGACACTGAAGCTTACAATCCTTCTGGTACAAAACACCTTGTGACGCTACAACTAAACAAAACTAGAAAACTCTGAATTAGGGGAACTGTTAAACTTTTAGCTTTTCAGCTCCCTTGATTCTTTGTCATCTCTGCCTTTATAATCTCTCTCCAAACAAACCCAGGACAAAATAACCTTTTTAAAGTGACAGCATTGTCCCAAGTCTCAACCAGAAAAGATGGGAGGTATTAATAGATACATTATATTTGGACTTCCAAAGGGCATTTGGTGAGAAGATTAAGTCAAAAGAGCCCATGGATTTGAAGGTAGTATATTGGCATCGAGAGAGAATTGGTTAATAGGCACGAGATATCATGTAGGGATATGGGGTTATTTTTCAGATTGGCAACCTGTAATTGGTGGGGTTCCGCAGGGATCAGTGCTGGGACTGCAACTGTTTACAACATACATTAATGACTTGGAGGAAGGAAGCAAATTTATTTTGGCCTAATCTGCTGATGATAGAAAATAGTCTGAATGACAAGTTGCGAGAGGCACAATAACAGTTTTCAGAAAGATATTGATAGATGAAATAAGTGGACAAAAAGTTGGCAAAAGGAGCATAACATGGGAAAATCTAAAGCTGTTAATTTGAAACGGAGAACAAAAGAACATTGTTATTTAAATGGAGAAAGGCTGCAGAAAGCTGCAACTCCAAGAGACTTGTGCATGAAACATGGAGAGCTACCACACAGGTGAAGCAGGTAATCAGGAAAGCTAATTGAATGTTGTCCCCTATTTCAAGGGTTGTGAGTATAAGAGCAGGGAAGTCTTATTGCAACTGTACAAGGTGCTGGTGAAACCATAACTGGAGTACTCTGAGCAGTTTTTGTCTCCTTATGTAAGGAAAAATATCATTTCATTTGAGACAGATCAGAGAAGGCTCATTATGATGATGCCTGATATGGAGGGATTTTTCAGCAAAGGAAAAGCAGGTTAGGGCTCTACTCACTGGCGTATGGAAGAATTTGAAACATACAGAATTCTTAAAGGGCTTGACAGTGTTAGAATTAGCATTAGCCTTTATTGTCACATATACTCAATGAGTACTGTGAAAAGTCTTATAGCTTTGACAAAGAATATGCCCTTACTGGAACACTGCCTAGTTCAGAAATAGCACACACTCAGGGAAACTGAACCCTGCTCTCCTATTTGACAGGTGGGGAAACAAACCACTCTACTAATAAGAAGTTGCTGGTAAATGTTGAGAGGATGAGGTGAAACATGGAACAGCGAGCATAATCTCAGAATAAAGGGATGTCAATCTAACACTGAGATAAGAAGGAATTTCATATTCACATTTTTTTGTTTTATTCAGGTTTTTCTATTTTCTTTGTGTGGCATTTTTTGTTCAAACGAAGTGCTGGTAATTGGCAGTGGGGAAATCCCTGCACTTAGGACATGACTACTGTGCCGTAAGGGCCTTTAAAGACCCACTGTTAATCTCACAAGAGAATCTGGGTCATTAT
Source organism: Hemiscyllium ocellatum (assembly GCF_020745735.1). Classification (NCBI taxonomy): domain Eukaryota; kingdom Metazoa; phylum Chordata; class Chondrichthyes; order Orectolobiformes; family Hemiscylliidae; genus Hemiscyllium; species Hemiscyllium ocellatum. The sequence continues at coordinate 11,677,003 of NC_083442.1, forward strand.
ATTTAGTATGTGATATCATCAACTTTTTTTGAGCAACACCTCTCAGTAGCACCTTAACAGAATTTCTGATCACCAAGTGAGAACAGATATCACAGATCGCCTGTCATATCAGTAACTCCAAAACTTAATTCACATCTGCTTTCTCCAAGCCCCACATTTTCTTCTGCTTGGAGTATTTAGCCAATATGCACACGCAAGATTATTATTTTCAGTCTATCATTCATGTAGCAAATCATTTCATGCTCTAACAAACCTGTCTATAGGAATTTCTCCCACCACCTCACTAAGTAACAACTTTTAAATTTATATCCATACAAACTATTTTTTTACTCCATGATTTTCTAAACATTCATTTTGTAATCATGTTTAGCAGTTTTTCCAAGACCAATGGTAAACTAACAAGTCTTGTTATCCAGTTGGTTCTTCTTTCCAATTCTTCAAAGATGTTAGTTTGGCTACTTTCCAGCACCACTTGTTTCTCTTCAGTCAAACCTCATTTTGTATTTAACCTATCCTCGTGGTTTCTTTCCTCATTTTGGCGAATACATTTTTCTGAAATCAGATTTCTAGCTTTGATTCACATCCTCGCTTCAACCATTTCGCAACATCACATCTTCAGAACCTTTCCTACATCAACACCAGTTTCTTATATCCTCACTTAATTATACACTTAATTATTTTTATAACTTTGTTGTACAAATACTCATTCTCTTAAACCATATGCTGTTGTAAAACGCCCAGTTCACCCATTTTCATTTGAAGGTGGTCCCTCTACTATTGAGACACAATAGCAGCCTTCTACAAGGTGCACTGCAGGAATTTAACAAGGTTCCTTAGACAACACCTTCAAAATCCATTACTCCTATCATCTAGAAGGATAAGGGAATTGATGGGGGTGACAATGGTATAGATGCTAGACATATTTGTAGTAATTATAATGAAGTCAGGACCTAATAGAGATATGATCGCTTTTAGTCAACAATTGAAGAACCAGGGGAATCTGCATAAAGGTTTTGAATAGATTAAGATGACTGGCAGAAGAATGTGAACTGGGTTTAACCCTTAATGAGATGCTCATAAACCATCTAGTGTATGTGGGATGAATGATGTGACTATGCAAAAACATTAACTTGCTGAAGCTCAACTAGACTTCAAACAAGTGCTATAACTGACTTTATCACTGGAAAATGTGTCAAGTGGAGCACGAGTTGCATTTTGATGAAAGTGGATACCCTCATTAGTCCGCCTGAGCTTGGGGAACACTGCTTTAGTGCAGACAATTACGTAGCTTCACTCAGGAAAGAGTAACTCTAGATTGGCCCACATCAAAACACCAAAACAAAGCTAAATCTTGGCTAAACAGTAAAAATTTTCTTCAGGATCCTGCTGTTAACACATAGTAATTGTTGTTGATGTGCGGATTCAGGACACCAACAGAATCCTACTAGTCTTAAATGGAGTAAAACTACTGGTAGTCCAATGCGCAGGAGAGTTCATACTCTGGAAACTGGGTCTGGTTTGCAACAATTAAATTGTTTAGCAACATCCAAATCAGAACCAATTAAGATCGACCTCTGGTTAAATAACCATCCAGTTCAAATGGGAGTCAATATCAATGTAGCCATATCAGTGGTCACAGAACCAGTTTTTACTAAAATTCACCCTGGACCCCACCCTTAAATTTATGCAAGACTTCACAATGGCTGAGAACCTATACTTGCAGATTATGGGTTCAACTTCTGTTCCTGTCTCTTATAAAAGGTAGCTGGTTCGGTTACCAATGACTGGAGTTGAAGGCTCAGACCAAGCTTGATCGGGTGAAATTGGTTGTGAGATTCACCTAGATTGAATCAACATTCTTCATGTAGAAAACGGCTACCTGAATAAAGTCCTAATGAAATACCCAGAAGATTTTCAGGGGTATCTAGTTTATCAGAGGAGCCAAAGCAACTTTTCATGTTGACCAGGAAGCAATTCCGTGATTCTGCAAGTGCCATTTGCCTTATGGATAAAAGTAGAAGAAGAACTCAGAGACTGGATAGTGGAGGAATCATCAAATCAGTCCAATTCATGGAATGGGCAGCACCGATTGTACCAGTTTTGAAGTCTGATGGGCCAGTTCACTTTGTGGGAATTTTAAACAAACAATAAATCATTATTTACAGTTGGATAAATACGCAACCCTTCAGACAGAGGATTTGTATGCAAAGCTGGCAAGAGGTTTGTCCTTCATGAAGCAACCACACTTACTCAAATTGCATTTAGACAAGGATTCTCAGAAGTATGCTACAATTAATACCCATAAGAGCTTTCACCAATATATGAGATTGCCATTCAGCATATTGTCAGTCCATTTAATATGATTACATCTGATACCCTGAGCAGATCATCCAACCTGCACTAAAACAACTAAATGGTACAACACCACAATGCTAGCTGTAAGGAAACCGTTAATAAGGTGCTCAGACACATCAATGAGGTTCAGAATCAATCAAATGAAAGGCAAATTTGAGTATGATCAACCTTTCATTTTGTTCACCTCATCACACCAATATCAACAACATGTGGTGATCCAAACCTTTTACAGCAATCAATATCGGATATCCTGAAAAGGCAGGATGACACTCACAAGAGCTGAAATCAACAAAGGTGCTAATGCCAATATATTGCCATGTGATGAGGTGGCACTCAATGGTACAACTTTTAAGACTGTTTCTCAGTGCCAAAACAGAAGCTTATTTTAACGCTTCAGAATATTTCATTGGTAGATAACAATGATCCAGCAATATAGCTACAATATACCTGTAGTCCCAATTCATGACATTCATGGCAGAACAGACCACATTATGCAATCAAATCTGTGAACAATCTGCAAGGATATAACTTTGAGATGTAAACCTCGTATCAGTATGATTACATCTGATACCCTGAGCAGATCATCCAACCTGCACTAAAACAAAGATATTCCCCTTGATCAGTAAGTTAAAGCTGTAGACTACAAAGTTGAAAACATTCTGTTATACTTTGGTCAAAGTCAGTGTGGATAGTTGAAATCAGCAACTGCCAAAGGTAAGCATATAACAGTTGCAAAAGATCATTATCCAGGATTAACCTGATAGTATTAAAGATTCATTTTAGAAGATTTGTTCATTTTTCATACAGAAATAAACCTGTATATCACAACTAAAACATTTTCTAATAACAAAAGCACTGCATCAAGACTTCATGTACATGTTACACCAGGGACACATGGAATAATGAATGCACAAGATGGCTAGCACTTGAATCCATGTACTGACCGGGTATGAGTCAGGATTTCAATGACTCATGAACGTGTTTGAAGCATACTAAATGTATCAATCTCAGCAGTGGAGGCAGTCTCCACACCCATATATGGTGTTCCATCCGCTCCTTGTTTATATCTAGCAATGGACTCAGACACAGTCCGTAGGAAAGATTACATTCTTATGAGTGATTAATTCTTTTCACTGCCCATGATTTTATGACCAAGCAACACAATGGGCATGTCTGTTGTCAAGATGATTACATTTACTTTCAGTTCATTTAGTATCCTGAATCAAATGATGTCAGATGAGATATTAACTCATTTATTGGCAAACCACTTCAAGACATATGTGCTAAGTTGGAGTGACCCATATCACTCCTGTATACACATTCAACACAAGGTAGCAGAAGATACAGTACATACTATCAGTTCAATAATTACATGCACTGACAAAACATAATTTTTCAAATGCATGATTGCATTTTCATGTAATGCCACTGAAGAAGAGATTACTAGCCTCAATGCAACAGTTGCTCAGAAGGCAATCTTGCCCAACAAACAAATCCTAACAGAGAGAGAAGCAGAACCTCTTGAAACAAACCTGGAAGAGATGTGGCAGTGAGTTAAACACTAAGTAAGAAACCAAAATAACAGTGAATATCGGAAACCAGAAACAAAAGTAGAAATTGCTGGAAAACCTGAGCAGGTCTGGCAACATCTATAGCGAGAAGTCAGAGTTAACATTTCAGATGTATTGACCCTTCTCCAGAACAGGACACAACATAATAGCAAGCACAGAAGTAGTAAAACTGTGTACAGTGCAAAGTATGAATTAGAAGTTTAAATACAATTCCCTGAATCATGTTGGGAGTACTGTCCTGGTGATTTGAATAACAAGGGCATGGAAAGGGCTTTAAATATGTACGGAGGGAGGGTTCAGACAAAGCATATAAATGCTGTAGAGAGGATCAAATAGAGAAAAGTGTTTAAAAAGACAACATTAAGGCTCTTCACTTACTATTCAGAAAAATATACATCAATTAATTTCAAAATGGAGTTAATGGCTGTGCTTTTATAACTATTATGAGGACATGATCAAGTCTACAGGATTCTTAAGGGAGAAGGTGAGAAGCCAGCAGTTGTGGTACACATCGGTACCAATGACATAGCTAGGAAAAGGGATGAAGTCCTGAAAAGTGAATATAGGGAGTTCGGTTGGAGGTTAAAAGGCAGGACAAACAGATTAGTAATCTCAGTATTGCTGTCGATGCCACAGGCTAGGAACAGATTTCCAGTGCTGCTGAACACATGGCTACAGACCTTGTGAAGGAGGTAGGACTTCATATATGTGGATAGTTGGGATACCTTCTGGGGAAGGCGGGACCTGTACAAGGAGGATGGGTTTCTCGTGAACTGAAGGGGTACCAATATCCTGGGTGAGAGGTTTGTGAAAGCTCTTCGTGAGGGTTTAAACTAGTTTGGCTGGGGAATGGGTACCATTATTATGGACCAGAGGATGGGGTAGCTAGTGAACAGGCAGATACAGAGTACAGAAAGTCTGTGAGGAAGGGTAGACACTTGATACGGCAAAGTTGCAGTCAGTGTGATGGGTTGAAGTGTGTCTATCTTAATGGAAGATGTGTCAGGGTGATGAACTTAGAATACAGATCGGTACTTGGAGCTACGATGTTGTGGCCTTTAAGGAGACTTGGATACCACAGGGGCAGGAATGGCTATTGGATGTTTCAGCGTTTAGATGTTTCAAAATGAATAGGGGCAGAGGTAAAAGTGGTGGAGGAGTGGCATTACTAATCAGGGACAGTATCACAGCTGCAGAAAGGAGGTCATCGAGGAGTTTGTCTACTGAGCCAGTATGGGTGGAAGTCAGAAACAGGAATAGAGTAGAGTTTTTTTTGGGAGTTTTCTATAGACCCCCTCAATAGCAACAGAAATACAGAGGAGCAGACTGGGAGGCAGATTTTGGAAAAGTGCAAAAGGAACCGGGTTATTGTCATGAGTGACTTCAACTTCCCTAATATTGATTGGAACCTCCTTAGTGCAAATAGTTTGGATGGTGCAGATTTTGGCAGGTGTATCCAGAAAGGACTCTTGACTCAATATGTAGATAGGCCAACTCGAGGGGAGGCCACATTGGATTTGGTGCTTGGCAACAAACCAGGTCAGGTTCAGATCTCTCGTTGGGATAGCATTTCAGTGACAGTGATCACAACTCCCTAACTTTTACTATGGTCATGGAGGGGGATAGGAACAGATGGTATGGGAAAGTACTTAATTGGGAGGGGAAATTACAATACTATTAGGCAGGAACTGTGGAGCATAAATTGGGAACAGATATTCTCAGGGAAATGTACGACAGAAGTGTGGAGGTTGGTTAGGGGGCATTAGCTGTGAATGCTGGATAGATGTGTCCCACTGAGGCAAGGAAGGGATAATAGGGTGAAGGAACCTTAGATGAAAAGAGATGTGGAACATCTAGTCAAGAGGAAGAAAGAGGTTACTTAAGGTTGAGGAGGCAAGGATCAGATAGGGTCTAGAAGGCTACAAGATAACAAGAAAAGAACTGAAGAATGGACTTAGGAGAGCTAGAAGGGACATGAAAAATCATTGGTGGGTAAGATTAAGGAAAATCCTAAGGTGTTCTATACTTATGTGAGGAACAAGAGGATGGCCAGAATGAGGGTACAGCCAATCAGGAATAGTGGAAGGAACTTGTGCCTGGAGTCAGAGGAGGTAGGGGAGGTCAATAATGAATACTTTGCCTCAATATTCACTAGTGAGAGGGATCTTGTCGTTTGTGAGGACAGTGTGACACAGGCTCGAACAGATTGATGTTAAGAAGGAGGATGTGTTGAAAATTTTGAAAAACATGAGGACTGATAAGTCCCCAGGGCCAGATGGGATATACCCAAAGTTTATACGGGAAGCAAGGGAAGAGATGCTCCTCCTTTGGCAATGACCTTTGCATCCTCACTGTCCACTGGAGTAGTGCCAAATGATTGGAGCATAGCAAATGCTATTCCATTGTTCAAGAAAGGAAATAGGGATAACCCTGGGAATTGCAGATTAGTCAGTCTTATGTTGTTGGTGGGCAAATTATTGGAGAGGATTCTGAGAGATGGGACTTATAATTATTTGGAAAAGCATAGTTTGATTCAAGATGGTCAGCATGGCTTTGTGAGAGGCAAGTCATGTCTCACAAGCCTTATTCAATTCTTTGAGGATGTGACAAAACACTTTGGTCAAGTTAGGGCAGCGGATGTAATGCACATGGCTTTTAACAAGGTGTTTGATAAGGTTCCCCATGGTTGGTTCACTCAGAAAGTAAGGAGGTATTGGATACTGTGAATTCTGGCTGTCTGGATACAGAATTGGCTGTCTAATAGAAGACTGAGGGTAGAAATGGATGCGAAGTATTCAGTCTAGAGCTGGGTGACCAGTGGTGTTCCACAAGGATCTTTTCTGGGACCTTTGTGGTTTTTTTTCAAATGGCTTGGATAAGGAAGTGAAATGGTGGGTTAGTAAGTTTGCTGATGACACAAAGATTAGTGGAGCTGTGAATAGTGTGGGAGGCTGTTGTAGTTTGTAATGGGACATTGACATGCAGAGCTGGGCTGAGAAGTGGCAGATAGGAGTCAATCTGGACAAGTGTGAAGTGATTAATTTTGGAAGGTCGAATTTGAATGCAGATTATAGAGTTAAAGGCAGGATTCTTGGCAGTGTGGAGGCACAGAGGGATCTTGGGACCCCCATCCACAGAACCCTCAAACTTGCCAAACAAGTTGATGGGGTTGTTAAGAAGGTGTACTGTGTGTTGGCTTTCATTAGCAGGGGATTGGGTTTTAGAGCCAATTATGCTGCAGTTCTATAAAGGCCTGGTTAGACCACACTTGGAATATTGTGTTCAGTTCTGGTTGCCTCATTATGGGAAGGATGTGGAAGCTTTAGAGAGGATACAGAGGAGATTTACCAGGATGCTGCCTGGATTGGAGGGCATATTTTATGAAGAAATGTTGAGGTAGCTAGGGCATTTCTCATGGAACGAAGAAAGATGAAAGGTTACTTGCTAGAGATGATAAGAAGCGTAGATAGAATGGATAGAACATAGAAAAGTACAGCACAGTACAGTACGGTCTCTCCGCCCACAATGTTTTGCTGAGCATTCATCTTAATCTAAGATCAATCTAACCTACACACCTCTCAATTTACTGCACTCCATGAGCTTGTCCAGCAGTCGCATGAATGTCCCTAACGTCTCTGACTTTACTACCACTTCTGGCAGTACATTCCATGCACCCACCAATCTCTGCTTAAAGAACCTATGTCTGACATCTCCCCTGTACCTTCCTCCAATCACCTTAAAATTATAAATCCTTGTGGCAGTCATTTCTGCCCTGGGGAAAAGTCTCTGCCTATCTACTCTATCTATGTCTCTCATTACCTTGTACACCTCTATCAAGTCACGTCTCTTCCTTCTTCTCCCCAGTGTGAAAAGCCCTCGCTCACTCAACCTCTCTTCATAAGTCAGGCTATCCAATCCAGGCAGCACCCTGATAAACCTCCTCTGCACCCTCTCTAAAGCATTTACATCCTTCCTATAATGAAGTGACCAGAACTTGACACAATATTCCAAGTGTGGTCTAACCAGGGTTTTATAGAGCTGCAGCAAAACCTCATGGCTCTTAAACGCCCTGTTAATGAAAGCCAAAACACCATACATCTTCTTAATAACCCTATCAACTTGGGAGGCAACTATGTATATGAACCCCAAACTCCTGCTGTTCCTCCACACTGCTAAGAATCCTGTCTGTAATTCTGTAGTCAGCCTTCAGATTTAACCTTCCAAAAAGAATTACTTTGCATATGTCCAGGTAGAACTCCATCTGCCACTTCTCAGCCTAGCTCTGCATCCAGTCAATGTCTTGTTGTAGCTTGCAACAGCCCTCAACACTATCTACAACACCACTAACCTTTGTGTTATCAGCAAACTTACTAATCTATCCTTCCACTTCTTCATCTAAGTATTTATAAAAACTACAAATAGAGAGGCCCAAGAACAGATTCCTGTGGGACACCACCGATCACCGACCTCTAGGTGAAATACTTTCCATGCTTTACCACTCACTGAGTTCTTTTGGCCAGCCAATTCTATATCCAGATAAAATCAATGACTGCAGATGCTGGAATCCAGATTCTGGATCAGCAGTGCTGGAAGAGCACAGCAGTTCAGGCAGCATCCAAAGTGCAGCGAAATCGACGTTTCGGGCAAAAGCCCATCCAGACAGCCACATTTCCCTGTGTCCCATACCTCCTAACTTTCTGAATGAGCTTACCAGGGGGAAACGCATCAAATACCTTATTGAACTCCATATACACCACATCCACTGCTCGACCTTCATCAACTTGTTGCGTACATTCTCAAAGAACTCAATAAGGCTTGTGAGACCTGCCCATCACAAAGCCTTGCCAACTATCTTTAATCATATTATGTTTTTCCAGAGACTTTTTCCCAGGGTGGAAATGGCTATCATCAGGGGGCATATTTTTATGGTGACTGAAGGAAGTTTGGGGGATATGTCAGAGGTAGGTTCTTTACACAGAGAATGTTGGTCCGTGGAATGCACTGTCAGCAGTGGTAGTAGAGTCAGATACATTTGGGACATTTAAGCAATTCTTGGATCGGCACGTGGATGATAGTAAAATGAAGGGTCTGTAGGTTAGTTTGAACTTATAGTAGGATAAAAGGTCGACATAACATTGAGGGCCGAAGGGTCTATACTGTATTGTACCGTTCTATGATTACAAGGAGATCAATTCTGGAAACTAAATATTCAGATGTACACAACGTTCTGAAAGAGTAGCAGGAAAGGAAGTGGGGTGGATAACTTTGATAGTACAAAATGGAAAAAGTACAAAACCAAGAAATGAACTTGGATTGCATGATGTCAAATCCATAACGGTGGAGGTAAGAAATAACAAAGGAAAGAAGACACTGGAAGCAGTGGTGATAAGCCCCACTAACATAGCTTTGCAATAGAACAGAGAATAAATCAAGATAATGAGAGCATTTAAAGGAGGCAGTACACGCAGATTCCAAAAATTAAATTTGCAAAAGTAGCACAAGACTTCATATGTTGAGAACAATATGTTGTGCATCCAACCAGGGATCGGACTAGATTGGATCTGTTAATTTCTAAGGAGGCAAATATAATAAACATTACCGTCCTTCAAGTATAAAGTAGAAAAACAAAGTTATAAAGTTAAAGGTTCAACATCACAGTCCTTCTTAAGTGCTTAGCCATACTGGCTCACTCCCTGAACTGGCTGGATCTCCCCTGCAGACGCCAGGAGACTTTGGCTGCCTGCTCTCACCCCCATCCTAGACGCCAGGAGACCTTCGGCTGCCTGCTGTACGTACTGCTGCCCACTGTGCTCACCAGCTGACTGCCAAAATCTCAAATTAAGAGACCTTCAAGGAAAAAGTGACCATAACAAGATGGTGGCACTTGAGTAGGCAGCATCCAGGCTTCTGACTCCAGGGTTTGTACATTCTGTCCAGTTTTCTTTTTGTTCATTTTTTACTTGGCATCTGGAAAGAGCTTAGTCGTGGAGGCAGCAACAGCATGCAGCTTTGTCAAGATCCGGAGCATGCCTGTGGCAAGGGGCCCGGAACGGGATTTTGGCAGTCAGCTGGTGAGCACAATGGGCAGCAGTGCGTACAGCAGGCAGCCGAAGGTCTCCTGGCATCTAGGATGGGGGTGAGAGCAGGCAGCCAAAGTCTCCTGGCGTCTGCAGGGGAGATCCAGCCAGTTCAGGGAGTGAGCCACTACGGCTAAGCACTTAAGAAGGACTGTGATGTTGAACTTTTAACTTTATAACTTTGTTTTTCTACTTTATACTTGAAGGACGGTAATGTTTAACTTTTAACTTTATTTCTTTATTTTTCTACCTCGTACCTAAGATGCTGCCAGGAATGGCGACTTTCACTGTACTCCTGCACTTGAGTACATGTGACAATAAAATCTATATTTAAATTTAGCATTTAGTTTGAGAGTGAGAAATTTGGGGCAGAAACAACTGCTAATCTTAAATAAGAGTAATTACTCTGGGGGAGGCGATGGCCTTGTGGAATTATTGCTAGACTATTAATGCAGGTTCACCGAAGTGTGTAGGAGGGCATACCAGAAGCAGCCCAGACATGCCAATCTAGTGAACAGGCCTACTTGCATGCCAAGCAGCAAGTAACAGCCAGATCTAAGTGAGCCCACAATCAATGGATCAAAACTAAGCTCTGCAGTCCTGTCACATCTAGTCTCAAATGGTTGTGGATAATTAAACAACCCACTGGAAGAAAGTGAGGACTGCAGATGCTGGAGATTAGAGTCAAGGATGTGGTGCTGGACAAGCACAGCATGTCAGGCAGTATCCGAGGAACAGGAAAATCAATGTTTCGGGCAAAAGTCCTTCATCAGGAATGAGCATTTCTGCTCATTTCTGATGAAGTGCTTTTGCCCGAAATGTAGAATTTCTTGCTCCTCGGAATCTGCCTGACCTGCTTGTGCTTGTCCAGCACCACACTCTTGAACCCATTGGATGAGGCAGCTTCATAAATATCCTCACTTTCAAGAATGGAAGAGCTTAGCCCATTAGTGCAAAACATAACGCATTCATAACAATCTAGGCCTCCTCCAGTGTCTCAGACATCTGTTTTCAGCCAATTTCATTCACTCCATAAGAGATCAAACAATGGTTGGAAAAGTTGGGTACTGCAAAGGCTATGGGCCCTGACAATATTCTAGTAATAATACTATAGATGCAGAATTATGCTCCAGAACTTACCGCAACTCCAGCCAAGCTGTTCCAGTACAGCTACACCACTGGCATCCACCCAACAATGTGGAAAATTGCCTAAGTATATCCTGTATGCAAAAAGGACAAACTCAACAGATACTTATCGCCCTATCAGTCTACTCTCAATTAGCAGTAAACTGATAAACGGCATAATAAATTATGCTATCAAGCAGTACTTGCTTGGGCAATATCCTGCTCATTGGCACCAGTTTAGATTGAGTTGCCAGGGTCACTCAGCTCCTGACCTTGATACAGAAGCTCAGTGGATTACCCAGCTTGTGGGATGATGCCTCTTTTCAGGGTCATGTTTCCATATCTGGTGCTCCTTCTAACTTTAGTTCTCACCATCTTCTCCCTCCCTACTTTTGATTCATTTTCCCTCCCTTATAAGACTCCACCTTCCTGATCCTGACTGCAGTTTAGTACCTGGGGACTGACTACAGTTTCAGCCAGATATTACTGAGACTATTGGTAGGAATGACACTTTTAGAAAAAAGATTAAAGCTTTACACAATGTATATAAAAGGTTAGGTAGAAGATTTTAAAAAAACTTATAAGTGGTAATCTCTGGTTTACTCCTGATGCCAAACTCAAATGTGGGAAGGAGCAAAGGAATAAGGAGATAAATGGATGGCTGAAGAGGTGGTGCTTTAGAGCCATATAGCACTGAAAAAAATCCTCTGGTCCAACCAGTCCATGATGACCATCATCCCAAACTTGAGTTTCATAAGCAAGTTGAGAACTAACAAGAATGTTCTCATGTGCAGCAGTGATGATCAGCTCGGGTTTCATACAGATCTGTAACTTACCTCCAACCATCTCAACACACAATAAATTTGGAAGAAACAGTACATTGTGTAACACTGTAAGGGTTAGAGGACAACACCCTTGTAAATGCATGATGTAGAGGTGCCAGTGGTGGACAAAGTCAGAAGTCACATGACACCAGGCTGTGGTCCAATGGGTTTATTTGAAATCGCAAGCTTTTTGAGCACTGCTCCGTCGATGGGTGAAGTCACTTCACCTGGCGAAGGAGCAATGTTTTAAAAGCTTGTGATTTCAAATAAACCTGTTGGACCACAGCCTGGTGTCGTGTGACTTCTGACTAAATGAATGAGGAATGAAGAGCAATGTGATGCCCAACTACTAGAAAGAAAGCAATTGGTGAAAAGAAGTAAACAAGAGATAATACCTGGTTACCAGACACATTGGCACTAGGTGAGGGAGAGCAACAAGCTGTCAAAGAAGGCTCAGTTTTGTTCCCTCTTCCCCAGACTCCTCGGTGACAAGTGAGAGCAGAGTATGACCATGCCGAGCTGTCAGCTGATATAACCAAGCCGGGGGAAAACAATACAGTAAGAGAGAGACAGTGCAATCAGGGCAGCATTTACATTAAATTATCCTGTAAAGCACGAATCATTGAAAATATAACAACCTTTCTTTAGTAATGTAAAATAGCATTTGAATAAAATCTTAAGGCAACACAAATGCATATTAACCTGTTCTCCCACTTGTTATGAGAGAATTCTCCATCAGAGTGGGTTAACTGGGGAAATATTTCAGGAGGGAAGGGGTGAACACACGCACAACAGGCAGTGGGATAAAGCAGGTGATGGAAAGTGGCTGGATGGGTGATGTTATATTAGCTCAGTTCGAAAAGGGGAGAAAGTCAACATTCTTACCATGACCACAGACTGGTTCGCAAAGTGTGTGGCCATCGCTACTTCATTCAGTTCCTCCATTCCCTCTATCTCAGTAACAGTCAGCAGCAATGTGGCATGTTTCGCCTTCATGGTATTCACAGCAACAATCTGTGACTTGGTAATCTTCTGGGTACACACCTTCAACTGCACCTTTGTTCAGGGATTCAGGTTTTAGACAGTTCGAATCTCTTCTGGGACAGAAAAGGCCTGTTCAAAACATATTGTTTAACCTGAACTGGAAAGTCATCAATATCTTAGCAGGGAGATTTGCTAGTTTCATTGAGAGCAGGGGTGGGGAGGAATTCTAAGTAGCAGTGTTAATAGAAAGATTGAGGAAAGTCCTTAAAATGAAAAGACCAAGAAAGACATGAGAAAGTTAAGAGATGTATTAACTTTGAAGAATTAAATTGCATTTATTTTACAGCAAGGGGTCTTACAGGTAAGGCTCATGAACTCAGGGCATGATTAGGAACATGGGATTGGGACAGCATAGGTATTACAGAAACTTGGCTGAGGGATGGACAGGACTGGCAGCTCAATGTTCTGGGTTTTAGATGCTAGAGGAAGGATACAAAGGGAGTCAAGAAAGGAGGGGGAATGGTGTTTTTGATGTAAGAAAACATTACTGCTGCAACTACAGAAGATATTTCTGAAAAACTGTCCAGTGAAAAAGGATGAGTAAAAATTACATAAAAGATCACCTTGACGGAATTGTACTATAGCTGTCCCCAATAGTTAGAGAAATTGAGAAACAAATATGTAGAGAGATCTCAGATACAAAAGCAAAATAAGGTAGTAATAATGGGGGACTTTAATTTTCCAAACATTCACTAGGGCTACCATAGTGTTGAAAGTCTGGCCTCACAGTGCCAGAGATCCGGGTTCGATTCCAGCCTCAGGCAACTGTCTTTATGGAGTTTGCAGATTCACCCCGTGTCTGTGTGGGTTTCCTCCGGGTGTTCTGACTTCCTCCCACAATCCAAAGATGTGCAGGTCAGGTGAATTTTCCATGTTAAGTTGCCCATAGTGTTAGGTAGTCAGGGGTAAATGTAGGGGCATGTGTCTAGGTGGGTTACTCTTTGGAGGGTCAGTATGGACTTGTGGGCTGAAGAGCCTGTTTCCATACCATAGGGAATCTAATCTAATCTAATGGTGAAGAATTTGTTAAGTGTGTTCAAGAAGATTTTCTTTTTCAATACGTGGATGTGCCTACTAGAAAAGCAGCAAAACTTGACCTTCTTTTGGGCAATAAGGCAGGATAGGACTGAAGTGAAAGTAGGGGAACACTTTAGGTCTAACGATCATAACTCTATTAGTTTTAAAATGGTTATGGAAAAGGATAAGCCTTCCATAAAAGTCAAAGCTTTTAATTAGAGTAAGGCAAATGTTAATGGTTTGAGACAATAACTTTCAAAAGTTGATTGGAGTAGACTGTTTGCAGGAAAAGGGACAATTGAGAGGCTTTCAAGATGATGCGGATTCAGAGGCATTTTGCTCCTGTTCAAGTGAAGGGTACGACTGGTAAAATTAAGGAACAATGGATGAATAATTTAGGTTCTATTCAAAAATAAAAGAGAATCTTTTATTAGTTGCAGACAACTGGGTTCAAATAACCTCTTAATCAATATAGAGTGTAGAGGCATTCTTAAGAATGAAATCAGGAAAGCAAAGAGGGGTTATGACATAGCATTGGCAGATAAAGTTAAGGATAATCCAAACAGATTCTATAAAGCAGGACAGGTGACTGAGGTGTCAGTGGGGAGCACTTTGGGGGCAGCAACCATAATTCTATTTGTTTTAAAATTGTGATGGAAAAGGATAGACCAGATCTAAAAGTTGAAGTTCTAAATTGGAGAAAGGCCAACTTTGACGATATTAGGCAAGAACTTTCGAAAGCTGATTGGAGGCAGTTGTTCACAGGTAAAGGTGCGGCTGGAAAATGGGAAGCCTTCAGAATTGAGATAGCAAGAATCCAGAGAAAGTATATTCCTGTTAGGGTGAAAGGAAAGGCTGGTAGGTATAGGGAATGCTGGATGACTAAAGAAATTGAGGGTTTGGTTAAGAAAAAGAAGGAAGCATATGTAAGGTATAGACAGGATAGATCGAGTGAATCCTTAGAAGAGTATAAAGGAAGTAGGAGTATGCTTAAGAGGGAAATCAGGAGGGCAAAAAGGGGACATGAAGTAGCTTTGGCAAATAGAGTTAAGGAGAATCCAAAGGGTTTTTACAAATACAATTGAGGACAAAAGGGTAACTATGGAGAGAATAGGGCCCCTCAAAGATCAGCAAGGCAGCCTTTGTGTGGAACCACAGAAAATGGTGAGATACTAAATGAGTATTTTGCATCAGTATTTACTGTGGAAAAGGATATGGAAGATATAGACTGTAGGGAAATGGATGGTGACATCTTGCAAAATGTCCACATTACAGAGGAGCAAGTACTGGATGTCTTGAAACGGTGAAAGGTGGATAAATCCCCAGGACCTGATCAGGTGTACTCGAGAACTCTGCAGGAAGCCAGAGAAGTGATTACTGGGCCTCTTGCGGAGATATTTGTACCATCGATAGTCACAGGTGAGGTGCCGGAAGACTGGAGGTTGGCAAACGTGGTGCCACTGTTTAAGAAGGGCAGTAAAGACAAGCCAGGGAACTATAGACCATACTTAGATAACTTACAGTGTGGAAACAGGCCCTTCGGCCCAACAAGTCCACACCGACCCGCTGAAGCACAACCCACCCAGACCCATTCCCCTACATTTCACCCCTTCAACTAACACTATGGGCAATTTAGCATGGCCAATTCACCTAACCTGCACATCTTTGGACTGTGGGAGGAAACCAGAGCACCTGGAGGAAACCCACGTAGACACAGGGAGAATGTGCAAACTCCACACAGTCACCTGAGTCGGGAATCGAACCCAGGTCTCAGGCGCTGTGAGGCAGCAGTACTAACCACTGAGCCACCGTGCCTTACCTCAGTGGTGGGCAAGTTGTTGGAGGGAATCCTGAGGGACAGGATGTACATGTATTTGGAAAGGCATGAAGTGACTAGGGATAGTCAACATGGCTTTGTGCATGGGAAATCATGTCTCACAAACTTGAGGTTTTTGAAGAAGTAACAAAGAAGATTGATGAGGGCAGAGCAGTAGATGTGATCTATATGGACTTCAGTAAGGCGTTCGACAAGGTTCCCAATGGGAGACTGATTAGAAAGGTTACATCTCATGGAATAAAGGGAGAACTAGCCATTTGGATACAGAACTGGCTCAAAGGTAGAAGACAGAGGGTGGCGGTGGAGGGTTGTTTTTCAGGCTGGAGGCCTGTGACCAGTGGAGTGCCACAAGGATCGGTGCTGGGACATCTACTTTTTGTCATTTACATAGATGATTTGGATGTGAGCATAAGAGGTACAGTTAGTAAGTTTGCAGATGACACTAAAATTGGAGGTGTAGTGGACAGCGAAGAAGGTTACCTCAGTTTACAACAGGATCTGGACCAGATGGGCCAATGGGCTGAGAAGTGGCAGATGGACTTTAATTCAGATAAATGCGAGGTGCAGCATTTTGGGAAAGCAAATCTTAGCAGGACCAATACACTTAATGGTAAGGTCCGCGGGAGTGTTGCTGAACAAAGAAACCTTGGAGTGCAGGTTCATAGCTCCTTGAAAGTGGAGTCACAGGTAGATAGGATAGTGAAGAAGGTGTTTGGTATGCTTTCCTTTATTGGTCAGAGTATTGAGTACAGGAGTTGGGAGGTCATGTTGTGGCTGTACAGGACTTTGGTCAGGCCACTGTTGGAATACTGCATGCAATTCTGGTCTCCTTCCTATCGGAAAGATGTTGTGAAACTTGAAAGGGTTCAGAAAAGATTCACAAAGCCGTTGACAGGGTTGGAGGATTTGACCTACAGGGGGAGGCTGAACAGGTTGTGGCTGTTTGCCCTGGAGCGTCAGAGGCTGAGGGGTGACCTTATAAGGTTTACAAAATTATGTGGGGCATGGATAGGATAAATAAAGTCTTTTCCCTGGGATCAGGGAGTCCAGAATTAGAGGGCATAGGTTTAGAGTGAGAGGAGAAAGATATAAAAGAGACCTAAAGAGCAACTTTTTCACGCAGAGGGTGGTACGTGTATGGAATGAGCTGCCAGAGGATGTGGTGGAGGCTGGTACAATTGCAACATTTAAGAGACATTTGGATGGGTAGATGAATAGGAAGGGTTTGGAGGGAAATGGGACGGGTGCTGGCAGGTGGGACTAGATTGGGTTGGGGTATCTGGGTGGCATGGACGGGTTGGACCGAAGGATCTGCTTCCATGCTGTATAACTCGATGATTCTATAATAAGAGGGTAAGGCCCCTTAAAAATCAAAGCAGTTGATTTTGTGTTGAACCTCAGTAAATAGGAGATATTAAATTAATATTTCAAATTTACTTTTACTGTGGAAAGAGAAATGGAGGCTACAAAACTCAAGGAAATAAATATTGATGGTTTTAAAACAGTTCACATTACAGAAGAGGAAGATTTAGAGGTGTTAGAGAACATACAGGTGAATGAAACTTATGTATCCCAGAATGCTGTGGGAAGTAAAGGAGGAAATTTAAGGGCACCTTGCAGAAATATGTGCATAATCCATTGCCATGGGTGAGATGTCTGATGACCAGTGGTTGGCTAATGTGTCTTTGTTTAAGATGGATAGTAAGGAGAAAACATACAACTATAGATCTATGAGTTGGACTTCAGTTATAGGCAGGTTGTTGGAGATGATTCTAAAATATAGCATTTATGGACATTTAGAGAGGCAAAATTGATTAGAGATAGTCAGCATTATTTTGTGTGAGGAAAATCGTGTCTCTTAAACTTGATTGACTTTTTTTGGAAGTTACCAAAAAGATTGAGCGCAGAGCAATAAACATTGTTTACCTGGACTTTAGTAAAGTTTTTGACAAGGTTCCACATAGTAGACTAAGTTAGGTGAAATGAAATTCAGGACGAGCTTGCCAATTGGATACAATAATTAGCTGAATGGCAGGAGACAAACAATGGTGGTAGGAGGTTGCTTTTTGGATTGGAAGCCTGTCACCAGAGGTGTTGCACTAGGATTGATTCTCAGTCATCTTTTGTTTGTCATTTATGTAAATGATTTGAATGAGAATATAAAAGGCATAGTTAGTAAATTTGCAGACAACACCAAATTGGTGGCCTAGTAGATAGCGAAGAAGGTTTTTCTAAGGTTACAAAGGGATCTTGATCAAATGGACCAATGGGCTGAAAAAGTGGCAGATGGAACACAATTAGGATAAATGTGAGGTATTGCATTTTACTACAACAGACAGGGGCATGATTTGTACAATAATTGGTCGGGCTTTGGGTAGTGGTGCAAAACAGAGGGACCTAAAGGTTCAGGTACATAATTCTTTGAAGTTTGTGTTAAACATAGACAAGGTGGTTAAAAAGACTTTTTATAAAGGCTTGCCTTCATTGCTCAGCCCTGAGTTTAGAAAGTGGAAAGTCATGTTGAAGTTGTGCAGGACATTAGTGAGATCTCTTAGTTTTGGTTACCCTGTTATACCATGAATATTATTAAGATAGAGAAGGTTCAGAAGATATTTATCAGGATATTGCTGGGTTTCAATTTTAAGAAAGACTGGGACTTTTTCACATCGGAGTGTAGGAGCTTCACAGGTGACCTTACAGAAATTTATAAAATCATGAGAGGTGTAGATAGGGTTTATGGTAGGTTTCTTTTCCCTAGGATAGAAGATTTCAAGACCAGGATTGTAAATTCAGGTGAGAGGAGCGGTTTTTAAAAAATCATAAGGGGTGTTTAACTTCCTGAGGAAGTGGTGAATGCAGGCACGGTTGCGACGTTTAAAAGACACTTAGATGAGTACATGAATAGGAAAGATTTGGATGGATCTGGGCCTGGAGCAGGCAGGAAGGACTAGTTTATCTCAAGATTATGCTCCATGTGGACTGGTTGGACCGAAGGGTCTGTTTCTGTGCTGGCTGACTGTCGAGAGCTGCCGGTCAAAGGGAGTGTTAAATTGCTATGGCGTTGCCCGGCTTCAAATCGTCACGCTGTCTGGGGCAACAGGCGGTGTCAAAGGGACAACATCGGATCCGGCTCGTGAATACCATCTCTCTCCAAGCGCAGTCAATGTCGAGACGCTGCGAAAAACGATTTATGTTTTAAGTTTCCTCCACTACCCTCAGATCCGACGCTGCGGTGTGGAAATCCCTCTGGAACCTTCTACGGCCGGCCACTGACATCGACAGCTGAGCGCCTCGTGCCGCGGAGCAGCAGTTAGTCGTTGGTGCTCTCGCGAGAGCAGCGCGTGCTGTCGCCGGGGAGGGGGCGGTGCACGGCGGGTGACGGTTGGAGGGAAGGAGCGAACAGTGAGCGGCTGCGGCGTGAGCTGTTACACAGCCCAGTCTCGCACGGCACCAACTACACGCAGGCGAGTGGCTGCGGCAAGCTCGGGGGCCAAGACTTATATCTATATATTTATATAAGAGAAAAAATATACATTAGTTTTTTAAATATAAAAGTCCACTCGGTATGTCTTTCCCCCCTCTCTGCTGTTCAACTGGATCTCAACTAAAAGTCTGAACTTGGATTTCTTTTTTACCTTCATCTCCAACGCTCCTCAGTTTTCTTTTTTCTTTTGAAGAGATTTAATTTTTTTTGGCTTGCCTCTCGAAATTGAGAGGTGCCACTGCAATTGTGTTCTGTGTTTGCACCCCCCACCTCCCCCTGCCACCAACTTCTCTATCTCCTGTCTGCCTTGGAGCACCGAGTATTTGGCTGAGACGGGAGGGAGTCCAGCCCCGGCTACACTATGTGGATACGGTGGCTGCTGAAACTTTCCGTGGGATTTACAACTTTCTTATCTGTTGCGGTGCAGACAGGCGTAGGTGCGGCGCAGCAGAATCCCAATGCTGATAAATATAATAACAACAGCAACCAGAAGACTGCAAATAGGTTAAGACGACGAGGCGGATCAAGCCAGGACGTACTGAAAGGGTAAATGTTACCGTTACTCATGGGATTTATTTTATCTGCGAATATATCATTTTATTTTGCACAATCTAGTCTGTCCACACCTTGCAAAAAAAATCTAAAGTCAATGATTCAACTTAAGCTAATGGCGAGATGGTTATTCTGTTTAACCAAGCCTCGGATTTCTGCAGTTAAATGTAAATCGGACGTCAAGGCAGACTTTTTAATTAAAAACACGATTTTTATTTTAAAAAGGCGGACTTGGCGAGTATGTTACATTAATATTTTTCTGTTTGGAAATCCGTGTAATGCTTTGCTGGAAGTGGTTATTGCCAATGGGCTTTTTTTTCGCCAAAGTAAATACTTTTTTGTAAATACTGAATTTTAGTTCACGATTGCATTTCCACCTCAGTATATGTAGGCTTCTCTGTTCGTCCCCTCCCGAAGCAGTTCTCAAATTCCTGGATGTGAAGTTTGCAGGGACGTGTAGGTACAGACAGAAAAGAGCCCCCCGTCTGTACCTCTGATTTCTCTGAAAAATATTAACCCTTTAGCAGATGCTGTGAATTACTGATAGCATTGCGCTCCTTTCCATCTGGAACTTGTTTGCATTTTTGAATGTACAATTCGGTGTCCCAGAGTGCTGAAGTTCGATATTCGAAGCAAGACGTGAAACTTTTGTTTTTTCTAATGTTTAAAGATGATTTTGCTGAACTTCCCTCCTACTCTTCCTCGTTCCAGGGACGAGACGGGTCGGAATCGAACTGTTCTCACAGCTTTTTTTAAACTGGCAAAGTTATCGGCTATTTTGTTGGAAACATTGCTGTTTCTAACCACAGCATTAACATATATATTAAAGTGCCAAGATGAGATTTGGGGGGTGGGGGTGTTTGAATCTTAGCTGATTATTCTGATGACTGTAATTTTTAAAGGGATACAGGGAATATGCAAGTGCTTTTATTCGCTGCGTCCGAAATGTCTTGCACCTCAGTTTTACGAGTGCAGTTAGTAGATGAAATGAGACCAGACTCTGCGATTACCCAACTTAGTTCCATTTTCGGGCCAGGTATTGAAATGAAAACAAGCGCAATTGGAAACCTAACGAGGCAGGAATAGACAGAGAATTTGAGATAAATGAATAATGGTTACCTAAATATCACTTTACGATCAGGGAATCGAAAGGAAACCCCTTGTTGGAGCACAACAGCCTCTGGTAATATTTCCCGTTTTTCGTACAATTTTTGATCGCGTATGAGGACTTTTTTTTAGAACTTTCCTGGGAGGGAAATGTGATGTCGTTTTTGCCAAGGCTTTCAACTTCTCTCCGGATTGAAACGGCAACTGGGTTGCAAGTTCTTCTCAAAATACAGATCCCTACTTTATAGCGCAAAATTTGCGAGTTGTAATGTATCCGCTACTAAATCTTTTAAAGGTTTGAAACTCTCACTGTATTTGGAGAAAACAGGAGGGAAACGTGCCGCCTTTAATTCTCCATTCAATGTGATTTTTTTTCATAAGGAATGTAGTGTAGAGCTATGGGATGGATTTTAAATTGAGAGCTCTTTCGATGAAATGGCAATGGTCAAATAGTGTGTTTTCAGCAATTCTATAATTCTAAATACTCTTTGGAATCCACATTACAGGAGGTATGTAATATCACTGGAGAGGGCACAGAGGGGAGTTACCAAGTTGCTTGGCTGGAGAGTTTATGAACAGAGATTGGACAGACTGGTAGTAGTTTCCCTTGGAGTAGAGGCAATTGATATGTTTAAAACTAAGAGTGTAGATAGGGTAGACAGGGAAAAAAAAACTTTTCCCCATGACTGAGGGATCAGTGACCAGGGTTAAGGTTTGGAGGAAACACCTTACGCCCAGAGAGTGGTGGATATCTAGAACTCATTGCCTGTGAGGGTGGTTGAGGTAAAACCCCTCAAATGTGTCAGAAATACTTTTAGATTTGCACTTATGATGCTAAAACATACAAAGCTAACTGCTTGAAAATAGAATTAGAGTAGTTAGTTGGTTGATTTTGATCATTGCAAATGTGGGTGGCTGAAGGACCTTTGTGTCAAAGATCTGTTTCGATAAAAGCTTGCCTTCAAGGATAAATGCAAGTCTTCGGTCCATTTTTATCAACAATTTGGATAGGTTAATGAGGTACGGTTAGCAAGTTTGTGGATAACACCAAAATTGGTGATTATAGTGGACAGGATCACCATAAGGTCACCATCAGCCTCTGATGCTCCGGGGGAAAAAAATCCCAGCATATCCAGTCTCTCTTTCTAATTTAAACCCTCCAGTCCCAGTAACATCCTTGTAATTTTTTTTCTGCACCCTTTCTAATTTAACAACATTCTTCCTAAAGCAGGGTGACCAGAATGAGGTACCAATAAATCTTGGTTAGATGGCCCAAAGGGCTGAGAAGTGGCAATATGGAGCTTAATTTCGATAAATGTAAGCTGGGTTGCGTTGTGATAAGGCAGACCAGAATAGGACTTGGACAGTTGCACTTGGTAGGCCCCTTGGGAATGTTATAGAACAGATCTAGGGGTGAAGGTTCATAGTACCTTGAAGGTGGTGTCACAGGTAGATAGGGTGGTGATTATGTTTGGTGCACTTTCATTCATTGGTCAGTGCATTGAATATAGGAGCTAGAACCTCATGCTGGGGCCGTACAGGACATTGGTGAGGCCACTTTTGGAATGCTGTACACAATTCTGGTCAACCTCTTGTAGGAAGAATGTTAAATTAAAAAAGGTGCTGAAAAAGTTTACAAGGATGTTGCTGGGACTGGAGGGTTTAAGTTGTAAAGAGAGGCTGGATAGACTGGATCCTTTTCCTTGGAAAGTCAGAGGCTGATAGGTGACACTTTTTTTGACATTTATAAAATCGTTAGGGACATAGACAAGGTGAGTAGGCAAGGCCTTTTCCCAAGGATAGGAGAGTCCAGAATGAGATGGCATAGGTTTAATGTGAGCTGGGAAAGATTTAGAAAGGACCTGAGGAGCAAGTTTTTCCACAGAGGGTGGTGTGTGTATGGAATGGGCTGCCAGAAGTAGTGGAGGTGGGTACATTTACAACATTTTGAGACATCTGGCAGGTACATGAATATGACAGGTTTAAAAGGATATGTCCCAAATGCAGGCAAATGGATCTAATTAAATTTGGAATACCTGGTCAGTATAAATAAGTTGGACTGAAGGGTCTGTTTCTGTGCTGTATGACTTTGACTCTAATATGATTAGATGAGATTAGACTCAGTGTGGAAACAGGCCCTTCGGCCCAACAAGTCCACACCGACCCGCCGAAGCGCAACCCATCCATACCCCTACATTTACCTCTACCTAACACTACGGGCAATTTAACATGGCCAATTCACCTGACCCGCACATCTTTGGACTGTGGGAGGAAACCGGAGGAAACCCACGCAGACACGGGGAGACCGTGCAAACTCCACACAGTCAGTCGCCTGAGTCGGGAAATGAACCCGGGTCTCGGGCGTTGTGAGGCAGCAGTGCTAACCACTGTGCCACCATGCCAGTTCACTTCACAACCAACTAATTACTTTCTGGAGCAACAGTCTTTGACGTATGTGCAAGTGTAGCAGGCAGTATTTGTTAAGGTTTTAACATTCAGAAAGTGAAACATGACTGGGATAATGTTGGTGAGGGCACTATGTTAAGCATCCTCTACAAATACATCCACATGATTGGGTGGCATTGGAACAACCAGTACTGCCTGACCCTTTGAGTGGAATATGCCTTCACCGTCACCATGAGAAAGAGTTCTCCCTACAGATCCAAACTGGCAAAAAAAGGAGGAATTTTTCACTCTGAGCTGGACCTATGACTTCCCAAATGCACAATCTGATGGCACAGCTGACTGCTATTTAAACTTAGTATTATGCTGTGCTTTTCATGGTATCAAATTACTTTTGAAGTGAGTTCACTATTGTCAGAAAAATGGCCACCAAGTTGTGCACAGCAAACAGCCACCATCTAAAATGGTATGAACCAGATTATCTGTTTTTGTAGTGTTGATTAAGGATTTGATATTAGTCAGGACTTTGGGATAACTCCCCTACTTTTGAAATAGTGTCATGGGTTCTTTTTTTTATTGTCCCTCTGCATAGGCAAATGGGCCATGGGCAGGGCAGCATGGTGGCTCAGTGGTTAGCACAGTTGCCTCACAGTGCCAGGGACCCAGGTTCAATTCCACTCTCGGGCAACTCTGTGTTTGTACGTTTTCCCCATATCTATGTGGACTTCCTCTGGTGCTGCGGTTTCCTGCCACAGTACAAAGATGTGCAGGTTAGGTGGATTGGTAAATATGGGGTTACAGGAGAAGGTGGCGGGGGTGGTGCGTGGGATTATTAGTGGGATGCTGTTTGGAGGATTGGTGTGGACTTGATGGGCCGAATAGCCTGCTTCCATGCTGTAGGGTTTCTGTGTTTTTTTTTGGAAAAATACCCCACTTAAAAGATGGCATTGCTGACAATATGTACTTCCTCAGTTCTGCACCAGAATGCCAGAATTAATTTTTGTGCTCAAGTCTTGGGATGGGCCTTGAACCCAGGACATTAGGACTTGAGCAAGTGTGCTTTCAACTGAGCTATGACTGATGCACAAATGTTTTGAAAATAAACCCTTAAATGTTCAATGTATTTGAGGAACATAACTTTATTTTTAAATCCGTTTGGTTTCTCACTGCAATATTAATAGTGCAGTCATTAGTAATAGCTATAAATTTGCAGACTGTCCAAATTGCAAACTTTAAAAATATTCTCCCTCCATTAAAAATAATCAAAGGAAATCAGTTAATGTCCAGTCTGAAGTCAGTCCTAATATTTGAGTCTAGGTATCTTCCAGATATTTTTAATCAAGCTGTCTAGACATTTTATTACGCACCTCAGGAGCACATAGCACTTGAACTCAGATCTTCTGGCTCACAGGTATGGGTGCTACCATTGCACCACAACTGGGAATCTTTCACTTTTTGTTTCATTTATCTATTTAGTACAACTCTCACATGACATTCCTTGCTATTAGATCCTGCCTAAAAACAATAACAGATACAATTATGTTTTTCATCTTGAGATTATTGAATATTGCACCTTCCACATAATTTATTAGAATAATCTCACTGGTTTTGAAGTTAAAAATCACACAACACCAGATTATAGTCCAACAAGTTTAATTGGAAGAACTAGCTTTCAGAGCACTGCTCCTTCATCAGGTGGTTGTGGAGTACATAATGTAATGCTTCCAATTAAACCTGTTGGACTATAATCTGGTATTGTGATTTTTAACTTTGTACACCCCAGTCCAACACCAGCATCTCCAACTCACTGGTTATGTGACTATTAATTAGTCTTAATGAAAAAGGCAAATTTTTAGGACTTGTGCTTTTGCTCTGAAATTCATTTCGATAGTGGTTATCCGTCTGTATTCAGCTTTCTTTTGGGAAACTCTTTATTTACATTATACAGTTTTCCTTTAATCCTCCAAGAAGTTTTAAGCCAACAGCACTGCCTAGCATACTATTTAAGAGTCTGGTCAGAAATAGAAATTTACAGTTGAGTTGGATTTTGTAGTTTCCTTCATGTTTTGAAGTTTAGGGGGTGCGTTAATTTTCCTGAAACAGTTGTACTTTATATTAATCTATGTATGTACATAGATAAATGCAGTGACCTCTGGATGATCCATTTATCCATGCCATTGGAACTTAATTAGATTAGATTACTTACAGTGTGGAAACAGGCCCTTCAGCCCAACAAGTCCACACCGACGCGCAACCCAACTATACCCATACATTTACCCCTTACCTAACAGCTACAGGCAATTTAGCATGGCTAATTCACCTGACCCGCACATCTTTGGACTGTGGGAGGAAACCGGAGCACCTGGAGGAAACCCACGCAGACACAGGGAGAACGTGCAAACTCCACACAGACAGTCGCCTGAGTCGGGAATTGAACCCGGGTCTCAGGCGCTGTGAGTCAGCAGTGCTAACCACTGTGCCACCGTGCCGTGTGAACATGTTCTGTGATTTGTAAAGGATATACCATCAGATAGAAAGTGGGCCATTGTGAATATAGTGTTATTCATGTAATAAACAATTTCCAGATATTTTCCAAGATATTCTTGTGAAAACCTAGTTTTCATATAGAAGTGGCATTGCTTGAATTAGCTTTAAAAATATATGCAGGTATTTCTTTACAATGCTATGTTTGCATTCTTGTACAACCAAGCATTATAGGAAAATTTTGTTTTAGAAATAGTGCTTGAAGTGTTGGTGATGTAATCCCATTACAGCTAACACATGTTTTAAAAATTCGTGCTTTAAAAACAGTGCCCCCCCAACCCCAATTCATCAATCACGTTACAGCGAAATTAGTGTTAACAAAATGCGCGTTTTAGGCAATATGAACAACAACATTCACAAACGGCTATTTTATATTGCCCTGCATTGTGTTCCAACTTGCTCACAAATCAACTTGTGAACAGACTTCAGAATGGAACCCATTCGTAACATGGGGACTGCGTAAAGAAATGTGCAAAATACTGTATCCAGTTGCAAAATGCGAGTTGCATTAGAGTGGCACCACTTCCGTTTTGACTATGCCTAGACGTGTTAATATAAACATAAAGATGAAGCATTTATCTTGTTAAAACATGGAGCATTTTTATCTCAATAAATTTAATTGAATCCTCCTTTTTAGGCCAAATGTTTGTGGGTCACGGTTCCATTCATACTGCTGCCCGGGTTGGAAAACGTTACCTGGTGGAAACCAATGCATTGTCCGTAAGTGAAAGAAATGGGAATTGGGGTGGCAGATGTGAAGTAATGCTGGAAGTCAAACAAGTTAATAAAGATGGGAGTGTTAAAGGAGAAGGAAATATTGTAAAGCTATTCATTTCTATATTTGTCTTGTGTTATTTAAGAATGCATTGAGATTAAATACACCTTTTCCCTCATTTCAGCAATTTGCAGGAACTCATGTGGTGATGGCTTTTGTTCACGACCAAACATATGCACATGCCCAAATGGTCAGATAGCGCCAACATGTGGTTCAAAATCAGGTGAGTGAAATTGATTTTTTTTAATGAGGTGATTTATTTATTAGAGTTTATTTTGAGAATGTAATTAGAATGGTTGAAGAGAAACTTATAGATGTAGTATCCTTGAATTTTGAGAAGGTAATTGAGATGCTACATTTAGATTAATATGCAATCTAAGGGGTCATTGACCTGGGGGTGATAGGGAGCATCAATAGAAGACTCTTTTAATAGAAAAGAAGCAAAGGTTATGATGTATAAGCTTACAGGTTATAATTACTGATGTGACTGTAGAATCTGTTCTAGGGGGTCAACTATTTCTGATTAGTGATTAGATAAAGAGACAATGTTTCCAGGTTTGCTGACCATATCAAGATAACTGGAATATAAATTAAGAATACCTGGAGGTGTAGACCAGCTAAATGAGTGGGCAACTAGAATGGCAAGGGTATAGGAACCCAAACAGGGAGAACGGCAACAAGAATAGAAACAAGAGAAAGAAGAGGCTAACCAGGAAGACAGTAAAGCAAAATTGGCAGGAGTTTGTGGGTATAATTGAGGACACTATACAGAGGTTCATCCCCAAGAAAAGAAAGATTATCTGGGGAGGGATTAGACAACCATGGCTGACAAAGGAAGTCAGGAAATGTATTAAAGAAAAAGAGAGATCCTATAAAGTGGCTAAGAACAGTGGGAAATCAGAAGATTGGGAAGGATACAAAAACAAACAGAGGATAACAAAGAGTGTAATAAGAAATGAGAGGATCAAATATGAAGGTAGGCTAGCCAGTAATATTAGAAATGATAGTAAAAGTTTCTTTCAGTACATAAGGAACAAACGACAGGCAAAAGTAGACACTGGGCCACTTCAAACTGATGCAGGAAGCCTAGTGATGGGAGATAAGGAAATAGCAGGAGAACTTAACAAGTACTTTGCGTCAGTTTTCACAGTGGAAGATATGAGTAATATCCCAAAAATTAAAGGGAGTCACGGGGCTGAGTTGAGTATGGTTGCCGTTACGAAAGAGATAGTGCTAGAAAAGTTTAAAAAGTCTTAAAATTGATAATTCTCCTGGCCCGATGGGATACACCCTAGAGTTCTGAGAGAGGTGGCTGAGGAAATAGCGGAGGCATTGGTTGAGATCTTTCAAGAGTCACTGGAGTCAGGAAAGGTCCTGGATGATTGGAAAATGGCTGTTGTAACCCCCTTGTTCAAGAAAGGATCAAGACAAAAGATGGAAAATTATAGGCCAATTAGCTTAACCTCGGTTGTTGGTAAAATTCTAGAATCCATCATTAAGGATGAGGTTTCTAAATTCTTGGAAGAGCAGAGTCTGATTAGAACAAGTCAACATGGATTTAGTAAGGGGAGGTCATGCCTGACAAACCTGTTGGAATTCTTTAAAGAGGTGACAAGTAGGTTAGACCAGGGAAACCCAGTGGATGTAGTCTATCTAGACTTTCAAAAGGCCTTTGATAAGGTGCCACACGGGAGGCTGCTGAGCAAGGTGAGGGCCCATGGTGTTCGAGGTGAGCTGCTGGGATGGATTGAGGATTGGCTGTCTAACAGAGTTGGGATAAAAGGTTCTTTTTCAGAATGGCAGTGACAAGCGGTGTCCCGCAGGGTTCAGTGTTGGGGCCACAGCTATTCGCATTATATATAAATGATTTGGATGAGGGGACTGGGGGCATTCTAGTGAAGTTTGCAGATGATACAAAGTTAGGTGGACAGGCAGGTAGTACTGAGGAAGTGGGGAGGCTATAGAAGGATCTAGACAGTTTGGGAGAGTGGTCTAGGAAATGGCTGATGGAATTTAACGTGAGCAAGTGCGAGGTCTTGCACTTTGGCAAAAAGAGTAAAAGCATAGACTACTTTCTAAATGGTGAGAAAATTAGTAAAGACAAAGTACAAAGGGATCTGGGAGTCCTAGTCGAGGATTCTCTAAAGGTAAACATGCAGGTTGAGTCCGTGATTAAGAAAGCGAATGCAATGTTGTCTCTTATCTCAAGAGGGTTGGAATATAAAAGCAGAGATGTGCTACTGAGACTTTATAAAGCTCTGGTTAGGCCCCATTTAGAGTACTGTGTCCAGTTTTGGTCCCCACACTTCAGGAAGGACATACTGGCACTGGAACGTGTCCAGCGGCGATTCACACGGATGATCCCTGGAATGATTGGTCTAACATATGAGGAACGGCTGAGGATCCTGGGATTGTATTCATTGGAGTTTAGAAGATTAAGGGGAGACTTAATAGAGATGTACAAGATAATACATGGCTTGGAAAGGGTGGACACTAGGAAATTGTTTCCATTAGGCGAGGAGACTAGGACCCATGGACACAGCCTTAGAATTAGAGGGGGTCAATTCAGAACAGAAATACGGAGACATTTCTTCAGCTAGAGAGTGGTGGGCCTGTGGAATTCATTGCCACGGAGTGCAGTGGAGGCCGGGACGCTAAATGTCTTCAAGGCCGAGATTGATAGATTCTTGTTGTCTCAAGGAATTAAGGGCTACGGGGAGAACGCTGGTAAGTGGAGTTGAAATGCCCATCAGCCATGATTGAATGGCGGAATGGACTCGATGGGCTGAATGGCCTTACTTTCACCCCTTGGTCTTATGGTCTTATGGTCTAAGAAGAAGCAAAAATGAAAAGATAGCGACAAATAGAGCCAGAGAGTGAAGTAAAATTGAGGAACAAGGTTAAAAAGACAAGTCTAAAGGCATTGTGTTAATATGCAGAACATTCACAATATGAACAACAACATTCACAAACAGCTATTTTATATTGCCCTGCATTGTGTTCAAGCTTGTGCATAAATTAACTTGTGAACAGACTTCAGAATGGAACCCATTCGCAACATGGGGACTGCATAAAGAAATGTGCAAAATACTGTATCCAGTTGCATTATGGAGACATTTGTAAGGTGACCAAGAATGGCAATTGAACATCCAGCTGTATTCAGTACTTAGGATGTGCAAGTAGGGAAAGGAGGTAAAGCATCATCATTTGCAAAGGAATGAAAAATCAGTGTAATCGTTGGAAATGGTATTGGCTTGGAAAACTGTGGAATTTGTGTGGTGTTAGGAAAAGCCAGGGAGCAGGAACATTTAGGGATTGTCTGTCGGCCCCCAAATTGTGGTGAAGTAAGGAAAGACGTTATGCAGGAAATTAGAGACATGGACAATAAAGGTACAATTTGTAATGAAGGGTGACTTTAATCTTGTAGATTGGACACCAAACAAGCAATAATACTGTGAAATATGATTTCTTAGAATATATACAAGTTCAGATTTTAGACCAATATGATGAACCAACTTGAGAGCAGGCTATCCTATACTGGGTATTGTACAATGAGAGGTTAAATTAACAATCTAGATGTTGCAGAGTCTGTTGAGAAAGAGCAACCGTAAAATGATTCAATTGATCATTAAAGTGAATGTGAATTGGAAACTAGGGTCCTGAACATAACTAAAAGGAACTACAAATGTATGAGACATGAATTGGCAATGATGGATTAGGGAACCTTACTAAAAGTGTTGGCTGAGAACATGCAATGGCTAATGTTTAAAGAACCTTGCATGACTTGCAAAAATAAGTAGGATAAGTGGTTCAACCGTAGCCTACAAAAGAAATCAGGATAGTATTAAATCAAGATGAGACTTCTAAAATTGCCAGAAAAGCAACAAGTCTGAGGGCAGTTTAGAATTTTGCATAGGACAAAATTTGATCAGAAGGGATGAAATAGAGTACGAGAATAAATGTGCAGGAAATATATTACTCCTTTAAATATGGGTGTAGGCTTGCTCGCTGAGCTAGAAGGTTCATTTCTAGGCATTTTGTAACTCTACTAGGTAACAAATTCAATGGGTCTCAGGTGAAGCACTATTGATAGGTCCTGCTTTCTTTGTTTGGGTTTCTTTGGGTTGGTGATGTCATTTCCTCTGGTGAAGTCCTTGCATACGGATGAGGAAGGACACCATTTCAAATCAGACAACACATCCATCCTAGGACAAGCCAAACAAAGACACACGTGAGAATTCCTAGAAGCATGACATGGCACTCCAACTGGAACTCTTATCAACAAACGCATTGAGTTAGATCCCATCTACTACCACTAATCCAAAGAAACCCAAACCTATAAACAAAAAGCAGGACTTATCAGCAGTGCTTTGCCTGAGGCCCACTGAAAATGTTACCTAGTAGGGTGATGAAACATCTGGAAATGAACCTTCCAGTTCAGTGAGCAAACCTATATCCAGAACCTCAACCTGAGCTACAAATCTTCTCAAAGCTCAATCCTTTAAATACGTAAAGAGAAAAGACTACTGGAAATGTAGGTCCCTTACAATCAGAATTGGTGAAAATAAAGAAGAATTGCACTCATATAGTGGTTCTGTTTTGATGAAAGAGAATGCAAATAATTTCTCAAATGTTTGGGATAAAGGGTCTAGTGAGGGAGGAGTTGAGGGGAGGGAGTAAAATAATATTCAGTTTAAAAGTTTAAAAAAAAATGAATGATGTGGAATGTTGACAAATTACGAAGGTCTGATAATCTGCATCCCAGTGTGCTTAAGGAAGTGACCTTGGATGCATTGATGGTCATATTCCAAAACTCTGAACCAGTTTGTACAGATTGGATGGCTACAAATGTAACTGCACTTTCTTTTGATTGAAAAAGAGAGAGAAAAACATGATTGCAGATCAGTTAGCCCAACACCAGTCATGGAGAAAGTACTAGAGTATAATGTAAAATACGTCATGACAGCATTTAGAAAGCATTATTTTGGTTAGGTAAAGTCAGTTTGCCTTTATGAAAGGGAAGAGACAAAAGAAAACCTGTACATGCTGGGATCCAAAGCAGACAGGCAGGAAGCTGGAAAAACATAGCAAGCCAGGCAGCATCAGGAGATGCAGAAGTCGACATTTCGGGTGTAACCCTTCAACACTGGGGATGGGTATGGGGTGAACTGCAGATAAAGGCGATGGGCAGGGTGGTGAAGTGGGTCTAGGCGAAGATAGGTAGAGGGTACAACCTGCTTGGTCAATGGGAGGAATGAATCCGGCTGGTGGTAGGGAGCAGTGGAAGGGATTTGGGGGTTGGGGAGGGAGGTTATTTGAAATTGGAGAACTCGACGTTGAGTCTTTTGGGCTCTATGGTGCCCAGGCAGAAGATAAGGTGTTGTTCCTCCAATAGATGCTGTGGTTTGTTGTGGCAATGGTGGAGGCCAAGGGTGGTAGCCTCTTCCCATTGATGACTTCCTGATGCTGCCTGACTTGCTGTGTTCTTCCAGCCTCTTGCTTGTCTACTTTATGAAAGGGAAGCCATGCTTAATTAGTCGACTTTAGTACTTCGAGAATGTAATTTGCAAATAGGTAAGGGAGAAACAATGAATATGGTGTAAGATTTTTAATAGACTTCACAGGAGGATAGGAAGCCGCTTTGGGCGTGATCTAGACAAGTTGTGTTTGGGCACACAGATACAGTATAACATGGTTAAAGTTTATACACTTCATTGAGGAAAATTAAAAGGCAGCATATGACTTAAATGGTAATATATTAGATGTCTTTGTTAAACCAGTCAATAAAAGTAGAAGGTAGGTGCAGCAAACAATTAGGAAGACATTACAAGACAGTTTATATTCTTTTTATTTTGTCAGGGGATCTGAATGTTATGAGTGAGGCTAGCATTGATTGCCCATCCCTAATTATACTTTACCTGAGTGGCTTATTGCGCCATTTCAGAGACTAGCTGAAAGTCAGCCACATTGCTGTAGATCCAGAGTCGCTTGTAGATCAGACCAAGTAAAGACAGCAAATTTCCTTTGTTAAAGGGTATTAGTGAATCAGATGGAGGTTTTCACAGCAAGTTTCAGTAGTTACATGGTTATTGAAAAACCAGCTTTTAAGTCCATATTTTTATTCAATTTTTTTCATTTGCCATGGTGAGTTTCAAAGCTCCATCACAATGTTTGGTCTGTCGGCATCTGTGTAGAGAAAGTTAATGTTTCAAGTCCAGTAGAACGTTGGCATGTAGTATTGAGAGAGGATTAGCCATGATCATATTGAATGAGGGAGCAGACTCATAGGGCCAAATGACTGACTTATGCTCCTGGTTTCTTTGTTAACAAGGTGATAGATATAATATAACATGGAGAAGTGTGAGGTAACTTCTTTTATTGAAAATGTAAAAGAATTTTTAATGATCTGTGAAACTTGTAAATGTTGATATTTAGTGGGTCTTGGGTATATTGTAGTTGGAACATAATTACCTTGCAGGTAAAGTGTGCAATTAGGAAGAATGTTATTGCTAGACGATGGAGAATAAATAAGGAAGCCTTGTTATAATTGTTTGTTGAAACTACATTTGGAGTATTGTCCCAATTTGGTTGCTAAACCAAAGGAAGGATATGCTTATCTTGGAGCCTGTCTGATGAAAGCCAATTCAATTTATTTCTGAGATGAGATGGTTATCCTATGATTGGCTAAGTAAGTTGCGATTCTAATTTCTGGAGTTTAGGAAAATTAGAGGTGACCTTATTGAAATGTACAAAATTCTGAAGAGGCTTATCATGGTAGATAATCAGATTGTTTCCCTGTCTGGAGAATCTAGCATGTGGGAAGGCAATCTTAAAGGATCCCTTTAGCAATAAACAAAAAATCCTTCAGTCAGATTATGAATCTTGGAGGTTCTGTTTCAAAGGTTTGTGGATTCTCAATTGTTGAATTTTTTTTATTATTTGGATAGTAAGTCCAGAATTTGTTGTCCTCAAGGTGGTGAACCACTGAGATACAGACTTCTGATGTCTCGAGGGAACATCAGATCTGGATGTAGCAGTAAAGTGAAGCTAAGGCAAAAGATCAGATATGATTATACTGCATGGCAGAGCACATTCAAGGAGCAGTATAGTTGTCATTTCATTTTTCTTAATGTTGTTTTCTATCAAGCTCTTGCTTTTGTGAATTATTTCTTGTTTTCTACAATCTTTTGTGCATTAGCCTAAAAGTTAAGCTAATTAATACTTAAAGGATGCCACTTGAGTCCTTTTCCTTCTAATTCCCTCTAATTTCATGGGGAAGTGCTCGATTTTTGACTTGCTTCCTTTTGGCTTATGGTGAGATCCAGATGATGTGTAATTCTGGGCTGAATTCACTGTGAAGATGTACACTGACATACCATTTGTACTGTGTGACCATATGACTTCCCGGTGCTTTACATCCCTTCATGTTTTAGTCACAATCACTATTTGTTGAGTTCTTTTTACTTGGATGAAATACTATCCTATTAGCTCAGTATAAGATTTATACTGAATAACATATAGTTGTTGACAACACTTTTTGAAGACTTGGAGCCATTTTACTATTTTGAAAGATGCTATACAAATGAACATTGATGATACGCTTCTCCTTTTGAAGTGACATGGAGTAACTTCCAGCTCCTAATAAGCATTTGGATGTGAAAGAAAAATACATCTTTAGACTATAATAGTATTATATTTTGACTGAACTGCTTTGTTTAGTCAGCTTAAGCTGTGAGTCTTGTAGTCATAAGTGTAGGAAAATTTAATAATAGAAGAAACTTAAATCATTTGGAATAAAATTAGAGTTAACAGTGCACGTAGAAATGAATGGGTATGATTTATTGCTGATTACTGAGACATGGTTGCAGGAAGCACAAGTTTGGAAATAGGCAATAGACAAAAGGTGCATGAGTATGCCATTCTGCCCTTCGAGCCTGCACCACCATTCATTATGATCATGGCTGATCACCCTTAATCAGCATCCTGTTCCTGCCTTATCTCCATAACCCTTGATTCCACTATCCTTGAAAGCTGTATCCAACTCTTTCTTAAATAAATCCAGAGACTGGGCCTCCACTGCCTTCTGGGGCAGAGCATTTCACACAGCCACCACTCTCTGGGTGAAGAAGTTTCTCCTCAGCTCTGTCCTAAATGGTCTACCCCTTATATTTAAGCTGTGACCCCTGGTTCGGTACTCAACCATCAGCGGAAACATGTTTCCTGCCTCCAGAGTGTCCAATCCTTTAATAATCTTATACGTCTCAATCAGATCCCCCTCTGTCTTCTAAATTCAAGGGTATACAAGCCCAGTCGCTTCAGTCTTTCAGCGTAAGGTAATCCCGCCATTCCAGGAATTGACCTCGTGAACCTACACTGCACTCCCTCAATAGCCAGAATGTCTTTCCTCAAATTTGGAGACCAGAACTGCACACAATATTCGAGGTGCGGTCTCACCAGGGCCGTGTACAGCTGCAGAAGAACCTCTTTGCTTCTATAATCAATCTATTATAGCATGCTATTAGCCTTCTTCACTACCTGCTGTACCTGCATGCTTGCCTTCATTGATTGGTGTACAAGAACACCCAGATCTCTTTGTACTGCCCCTTTACCTAAATTGATTCCATTTAGGTAGTAGTCTGCCTTCCTGTTTTTGCCACTAAAGTGGATAACCATACATTTATCCACATTAAACTGCATCTGCCATGCATCTGACCACTCACCTAACCTGTCCAGGTCACCCTGTAATCTCCTAACATCCTCCTCACATTTCACCCTGCTACCTAGCTTTGTACCATCAACATTAGTAAATTTGCTATTACTAATACCATCTTCTATATCATTTAATATATATTGTAAAAAGCTGTGGTCCCAGTACTGATCCCTGCCGTACCCCAATGGTCACCGCCTGCTATTCCAAAAGGGAGCTGTTTATTGCTACTCTTTGTTCCCTATCAGCCAACTAATTTTCAATCCAAGTCTGTACTTTGCTCCCAATACCTTGCGCCCTAAGTTGCTCACTAACCTTCTATGTGGGACTTATCAAAGGCTTTCTGAAAGTCCAGGTACACTACATCCACTGGACCTCCCTTGTCCATCTTCAGAGTTACATCCTCAGAAAATTCCAGAAGGTTAGTTAAGCATGATTTCTCATTCATAAATCCATGCTGACTCTGACCTATCCTGTTATTGCTATCCAGATATGTCGTAATTTCATCTTTTATAATAGACTCCAGCATCTTTCCCACTGAGGTCAAACTAACTGGTCTATAATTTCCTGCTTTCTCTCTCGCTCCTTTCTTAAAAACTAGTACAACATTAGCCACCCTCCAAACTGCAGGAACTGATCCCGAATCTATCGAACTCTGGAAAATAATCACCAATGCATCCATGATTTCTCGAGCCACCTCCTTCAGTACCCTGGGATGTAGACCATCAGGCCCTGGGGACTTATCAGCCTTCAGACCCAACTGTCTCTCCAACACCAATTCCTGGCAAATATAAATTCCCTCCAGTTCAGGTCCTTCAGCCACTGTTACCACAGGGAGATTGCTTGTGTCTTCCCCAGTGAACACAGATCTGAAGTACCAACTCAACTCTTCTGTCATTTCTTTGTTCTCCATGATGTATTCCCCTGTTTCTGCCTTCAAGGGCCCAATTTTAGTCTTAACCATTTTTTTCCCTTTCTCATACCTAAAAAAGCTTTTACTATCCTCCTTTTATATTTTTGGCCAGTTTACCTTCGTATCTCATTTTTTCTCTGCATATTTCCTTCTTGGTAATCCTCTGTTGTTCTTTAAAAGCTTCCCAGTCCTCCGTTTTCCCACTCATCTTTGCTATGTTATACTTTTTCTCTTTTGACTTTATATGTTTCTTAACTTCCCTTGTCAGCCACAGCCAACCCTGCCTCCTCATAGGATCTTTCTTCCTTTTTGGAATGAACTGATCCTGCATCTTCTGCATTATACTCAGAAATATCTGCCATTGTTCCTCCACTGTCATCTCTGCTAAGGTATTGCATCATTGAACTTTGGCCAGCTCCTCCCTCATAGCTCCATAGTTCCCTTTATTCAACTGAAATATTGTCACTACTGATTGTACCCTCTCCCTTTCAAATTGCAGATTGAAGCTTATTGTATTATGGTCACTACCTCCTATGGCTCCTTCATTTCGAGGTCCCTGATCAATTCTGGTTCGTTGCACAATACCAGATCCAGAATTGCCTTCTCCCTAGTAGGCTCCAGCACTAGCTGTTCTAAGAATCCATCTCGGAGACACTCCACAAAGTCTCTTTCTTGAGGTCCAATACCATTCTGATTCTCCCAGTCTACCTGCATGTTGAAATCCCCCATAACAACTGTAGTAACATCTTTGCGACAGGCCAATTTCAGCTCCTTATTCAACTTACACCCTACATCCATACTACTGTTTGGGGGCCTGTAGATAACTCCCATGAGGGTCTTTCTACCCTTAGAATTTCTCAGCTCTATCCATGCTGACTCTATATCCCCTGGTTCTCGATCCCCCTGCGCAAGGGACTGAATATCATCCCTTACAGGGCCATCCCACCCCCTTTGCCCGTCAGTCTGTCCTTACGATAGCATGTATAGCCTTGAATATTCACTTCCTGGCCCTGTCCACTTGAAGCCATGTCTCAGTTATCCCCACAATATCGTAGCTGCCAATTTCCAAAAGAGCCTCCAGCTCATCCAAGGATACTCTGTGTTTCAGAAGGATAGGAAAAGGAGATGGTGCAGCTTTGTTAGTAAAGGCAGCGATCGTTGTTGTAATGAGAAATGATACATGTGCTGGAGACCAAGCCTGGATAGAAATAGCAAGGGAAGGAAATCATTAATGAGAATAATCTATAGGTCCCCAAATGATAGTTCTGCAGTGGGGCACAGTATAAGCCAGGAAATGCTGCAAACTAAGAAATATTTGACAGTCATGATTTTATCATGCAAAAAGACTGCAATAATCAAACTGGTAAGGGTAACCTTGATGGAGAGTCCATTGAATGCATGAGAGTTGTTCCTTGAAGCATTCTGGAGTCCCATACTGATGACCTGGAGCTAAACAGAAGTAATTACATAAGTATGGGAAAGATTAAGCCATAGTGGACTTGACAGGAAGACTAAAAGGTTGGAAGTTGATGTGCACTGCTAGCTATTTGAGGAGATATTTAATTCTTCTCAACTAAATTATATTCCAAAGGAAGGTAGATTGCAAGAGGGGGATAAAACATCCATGGCTAAGCAAGGAAGTGAAGGATGTAAAGACAGAAACTAAGACGTACCACATTGCAAAGGTCAGTGGTAGGCTGGAAGATTGAAAAATCTTTAAAGATCACCAAATATTTACTTAAAAATAATAAAAGTAGCAAAGATAAATTATG
Organism: Hemiscyllium ocellatum; assembly: GCF_020745735.1. Taxonomy (NCBI): domain Eukaryota; kingdom Metazoa; phylum Chordata; class Chondrichthyes; order Orectolobiformes; family Hemiscylliidae; genus Hemiscyllium; species Hemiscyllium ocellatum. The sequence goes on from NC_083442.1 coordinate 11,715,110, forward strand.
AAAGAAAACTAGTGCAAAAAGAAAACCAGGGGATGGCAAAAACTTCTAAGACTATAAAAGGGATGTAAGTAGTGAAAGTGAATGTGGCCCGTTGGGGGGTGATACTGGAGAGATAACGGTGGGGAACACAGAAGTAGCAGAAGGACTAAAACAATATTTTGCTTTAGTTTTTATTGTGCAGGACAATTGTACCATCCCACTAGTAACAGGTAATGCAGAAGTTATAGAAAGAGAGTACTATGGACCAGACCAAAAACACTCAACATCAAAGCTAGCCTAGACTCTATCTTTTATTTTATTTAAAGACCATTGTAAGGTACTGTGTTCCAGATGTGATTCAATTGGTCGAACTACTAAGCTTAAGCAAAATATTTTCTTACACCACAATTAAAATACAAACAAGGGAATTGGTGTAACTTTAAACATTTATCAAGATAATATATTATTTAACTGTTAATCAATGTTCTAATATAGTAGCATCCCGTAAAGGCAAATTCAGCAAAACAGTATTTTCTCTCTCTTGCTTTCTCCTTCAGTCTAGGAGAAGGAAGACTGACACAAGGAATCTAGCAGCAGAGTGAGAGAAAGAGCTGTTTATAGCACCTTCAACTCCAAAACCCCAAGTTCAACAAATGAAAGCTAAACCAAAATGCTGGGTCCATGTGAGCCTGACTCCACACACCCATGCTGCTTTTGTCTTCATTTTTTTTTATAATCCCAAATCTACTTACTCAACTTTTCATGGAGCAGACATCTTGGTACCTGGTTTGCAAAACCTTTCCAAGAGAAACAGGACAGAACAAATTCCTCTTTAGAGGCACATTTTGTCACCGGAGGAACTTGGTAATCATCAGCAAGGGAAAAAGTACTGTGAACTTGGGGCTGAAGACACAATTCTCCAGGCCCCATTGGGGAAATTGTTAGAATCCAATATTAAATAGGAATAACAGGACATTTGAAGAGTTTAAACACAATCTATCAGACTCAGCATAGTTTTACGAACGGTAAATCATTTGATTAATTTGTTTTGCTTAGACTTGCTGTTAGAGGTTTAGATGGAGCATAATTTGTAAGGAGCATCCAGGAGAGTTTTATAGTGCAGTGTTTAAGTCGTCCAACTTGGGAAGGGGCCATACTGGACCTATTGTTGGGGAATGAGCCTGGCCAGTGATTGACGTTTCAGTAAGGGATTACTTCGGGAATAGTGATCATAATTCCATAAATTTTAGAATACTTGTGGATAAGGGTGAGAATGGTCCTAAAGGAAGAGTGCTAAGCTGGGGTGAAGGCCAACTGTACCAAAAGTCAGCAGGAACTAGGGAATATGGACTGAGAGCAAGTGTTTGAAGGTAGTTCCACATTTGGTATGTGGGAGGCTTTTAAAGAGAGGTTGGTTAGGACTACAGGACAGACATGTCCCTGTGAAAATGAGGGATAAAAATGGCAAGATTAGGGAACCATGGATGACAGGTGAAAATGTGAGACTAGCTAAGGAAAAAGGAAATATACATAAGGCCAAGGGGACTGAAAACAGACCAAGCTTTGGAAGAATGTTGGGAAAGTACGACCAATCTGAAACGAGGAATTAAGAGGGCTAAAAGAAGTCATGAAATATCTTTAGCAAACTGGGTTAAGGAAAATCCCAAAGCCCCTTATTCATATATAAGGAGCCCCAGCTATGCCTGTCTCTTTGGCTACATGGAATAGTCGATCTTCCGTAATTACACCGGTACCACTCCCCACCTCTTCCTCTGCTACATTGATGACTGCATTGGCGCCACCTCATGCTCCCGCGAGGAGTTTGAGCAATTCATCAACTTCACCAGCACATTCCACCCTGACCTTAATTTTACCTGGACCATCTCTGACACCTTCCTCCCCTTCCTGGACCTCTCCATCTCCATTAATGACGATCGACTTGACACTGACATTTTTTACAAACTCACCGACTCCCACAGCTACCTGGATTACACCTCTTCCTACCCTACCTCTTGCAAAAATGCCATCCCATATTCCCAATTCCTCCGCCGTATCTGCTCCCAGTTCTACCACAGAACACACCAGATGGCCTCCTTCTTTAGAGACCACAGTTTCCCTTCCCACGTGGTTAAAGATGCCCTCCAATGCATCTCCTCCACATCCCGCACCTCTGCCCTCAGACCCCACCCCTCCAACCGTAACAAGGACAGAACGCCCCTGGTGCTCACCTTCCACCCTACTAAACTTCGCAAAAACCAAATCATCCGCCAACATTTCCATCACCTCCAAAAAGACCCCACCACCAGGGATATATTTCCCTCCCCACCCCTTTCCGCCTTCTGCAAAGACCGTTCCCTCCGTGACTACCTGGTCAGGTCCCACCCCCCCCTACAACCCACCCTCCCATCCTGGCACCTACCCCTGCCACCGCAGGAACTGCAAAACCTGCGCCCACACCTCCTCCCTCACCTCCATCCAAGGCCCTAAAGGAGCCTTCCACATCCATCAATGTTTTACCTGCACATCCACTAATATCATTTTTTGCATCCATTGCTCCCAATGCGGTCTCCTCTACATTGGGGAGACTGGAGGCCTCCTAGCAGAGCACTTTAGTGAACACCTCCGGGACACCCGAACCAATCAACCACACCGCCCTGTGGTCCAACATTTCAACTCCCCCTTCCTCTCTGCCGAGGACGTGGAGGTCCTGGGCCTCCTTCACCGCCGCTCCCTCACCACCAGACGCCTGGAGGAAGAACGCCACATCTTCCACTTCGGAACACTTCAACCCCAGGGCATCAATGTGGACTTTAACAGTTTCCTCATTTCCCCTTCCCCCACCTCACCCTAGTTCCGAACTTACAACTCAGCACTGTCCCCATGACTTGTCCTACCTGCCTATCTTCTTTTCCACCTATCCACTCCACCCTCCTCCCTGACCTATCACCTTCATCCCCTTCTCCACTCACCTATTGTACTCCATGCTACTTTCTCCCCACCCCTACCCTCCTCTAGCTTCTCTCTCCACACTTCAGGCTCTCTGTCTTTATTCCTGACGAAGGGTTTTTGCCCGAAACGTCGATTTTGCTGCTCCTCGAATACTGTCTGAACTGCTGTGCTCTTCCAGCACCACTAATCCAAAAAAAAACAGTAGTACACTGCTACCTCAGAGTGCCTGGTACCTGGATTCAACTCCAGCCTCAGGCAACTGTATATGGAGTTCACACATCTCCCCATGTCTATGGGTGTTTTCTCTGGGTGCTCTGCTCTCCTCCCACAGTCCAAAGATGTGCATGTTAGGTGGATTGGCCATGCCAAGTTTCCCATCGTGTTCAATGGTGTGTAGTTTAGGTGGATTCGCATGGGAAATGTGGGGTTACAGGGATTGGGTGGGTCTGGTTCCACAGTGTATGAAATCATTGATTCTTTGAAGACTAACAAGCAAGTAGATATTGGGGTTCCAGTAGATGTAGTATATCTGGATTTCCAGAACACATTGGTTATGTGCCATACCAGGTAGATCATGTGAGGTTGAGGTAATTTATTAGCTAGGCTGGAGGATTGGCTAACCAACAAATCAGAGTTTTGGGACATAGAGCCCTTTTCCTAATTGGCAAGATGTAACTTGCGGGGCACCTGAGGGTTTGTTGCTTGGTGCCCCAACAGCTTACAATCTATATTAATGATTTTAATGCAGAGATAGAAGCTACCCCAGTCAGATTTGCAGATGACTCGTAAAATAAATGGGAAAGTAAATTGTAACAATCGTAAATGGATAGGCTAGGCAAATGAGCCAAAATTTGGCAGTGGGGTTTAACTTTTTGTAGGTGTGAGATTATTGATATTTGTCAGATGAGTAAAATGGTAATTATTATCTAAATGGAGAGAAACTTCATAATGCTTTGGTGCAGAGGGTTCTGGGTATCATGCATCACTGGAAATAAGTATGCAGGTCATAAGGAAGGCAAATAAATTTTGGCATTTATTACTGGAGGAATAGAGTGTAAAACTAGGGAGTGTAGTACGGCTGCAACTGTACAAGGCATTCGTAAGACCACACCTGGAATATTGCATAAAGTTTTGGTAGTCTTTGAAGGAGGATGTAGTTGTATTTGAAGGCAGTTTAGAGGTCATTTACTTGATTGCAAAGATGAGTGATTTGTCTTTGAGTTTGAGTAGGTTAGGCCTATATTTTGGAGTTTAGAAGAATAAATGGAGATTAATTGAGCTAGATCAGCTCACGATGATTGACTGTGCAGATGCAGAAATAATGTTTGTGGGGCAGACTAGAGTGAGCTCACAGTTTTTGGATAAGAATGAGCAAATTTAATTTAAATATGAGAAACTGCTTCCCATTGTGAATCTGTTTAATCACTGCCTCAGCATGTGGTGAATGCTAAAGGATTATTTAAATTTTGAGAAGTTGGTCAGATTATTAAATAGTAATGAATTGAAGATGGGCAGGAATGTGAATTTTAAACAGTTGAGATCAGCCAAGACTGTTTTGAATGGCAGAGCAGACTTAAGGGTTGAATTGCCTACCCTTGCTCCTAGTTCTTCTGTTGTGTTCTAATTTGATAAGGCTGTGGTGCATGAAGAAGCATGTGGGATTCTTGGAGGACTGGAGGTGTGGTGCACATGTGACACTAAAGGTTGGCCACCTAAAAGATGTGTTCTGCATATTTTTGTTAGTAATCTGGATTCTCCTTAATAGTTATGAAGTTTTTTTTATATAAATAGTGATTGCTGAGAATTACCAGAATCTGTCTTTCCCCATATCTATTTCTGGCTATGTTAATATATAGAACATAGCACAGTACAGGCCCTTCGGCCCTCAATGTTGTCCTGACCTTTTATCTTACTCCTAAAATCAAACTACCTTACATTTTACAATCATCCATGTGCCTAATCAAGAGTTTGCTTAAATGTCCCGAGTGTATCTGAGTCTACTACCACTGCTGGCAGTCCATTCCACGTACCCACCACTGAGTAAAGAACCTCCCTCTGACATCATCCCTAAATCTTCCTCCAATCACCTTAAAATTATGCCCCCTCATAATAGCCCTTTCTGACCTGGGAAAAAGGTCTGTCCATCCACTCTATCTATGTCTCTCATCATCATGTACACCTCTATCAATGTCATTTCTCATCCTCCTTTGCTTCAATGAGAAAAACACTGGCCACCTCAACCTTTCTTCATAAGACATGCCCTCCATTCCAGGCAGTGTGCTGGTAGATCTCCTCTGCACCCTCTCTATAGGAAAGATGTGGAAGCTTTAATGAGGCAACCAGAATTGAACACAATATTCCAAGTGTGGTCTAACCAGGGCTTTATAGAGTTGCGGCATAACCTTGTGGCTCTTAAACTCAAGCCCCTGCTAATGAAAGCCAGCACACCATGTTCCTCCTTAACATTCCTATCAATTTAGGTGACAACCTCGAGTGATCTATGGACGTGGACCCCAGGATCCCTCTGTTCCTCCACACTGCCAAGAATCCTGCCTTTAACCCTGTATTCTGCATTCAAATTCAACCTTCCAAAATTAATCATTTCACACTTTTCCAGGTTGAACTCCATCTGCCACTTTTCAGCTCAGTTCTGCATCTTGTCAATGTCCTGTTGCAACCTACAACAACCCTCCACACTATCCACAACTCCTCCAACTTTCATGTCATTGGTAAACTTACTAACCCATCCTTCCATTTCCTCATTTAAGTCATTTATAAAAATCACAAAGAGCTGAGCTCTCAGAACAGGTTTCTATGGAACACTGAATACTTACCATCAACTGCCGCATCCTCTTCAATGGGCCAGCCAATTCTAAATCCAGACATCAAATTTCTTTGTATCCTATAGCTCTTTACTTTTTGAATGAGCCTATCCTGGGGAACCTTATCAAACATCTATTACACCAAGGCGTAAAGTCCACGTACACCACATCTACTGCTCTACCTTCATCAATGCATTTTTTCACATCCTCAACGAATTCAGTGAGGCTTGTGATGCATGACTGCCCCTCTCAAAAACCATGCTGACGATCTCTGATCAAGCTATGCTTTACCAAATATATGGTAATTGAGAATTTGTAGTCATTACCTAGAATCACCTAAAACTACCAGGCTTGCAAAGGTGTGAAGAGTGTCAGGAGAGGAATGGCATGCAAGGTTGTTGGCCTGCGATGCAAGTGGATGGGTGAAATGATGGAATTGGATGCATGCGACCAGATGGCAAGGAAAATTAATAGATATAGCTTATTCTTCAGAAGCATTCTGTTGCATTGAAATTATCATTTACTATTCTTGAGTGAAAATTTTAGAAAAGCCATCAGGTGTATTAGATTAAGTTGGTATTGTCTGATACTTACATTATGCAGGATTAAAATCCTGAAACACTGTTCCCAGCAGCAATGTAGGTGTAACTGCACTAGATTACAGTGGTGCAAAATGCCAGGCCACCATTGCCTTGGGGCATATAATGATCTGTTGACCTGTACCCTGTAGGGCTGCTACTCCATGAGCATACTGTGGTACAAACATAGATTCCAGTAAGGAGTGGTAGTAGTGTTGCAGTGTAACTTGACTCTTGAGTAAGTAATTTATCATGGAATGTGACTGATAGATAAAATAGTTTCAACAATAAATGCTGATATTACGGCAAGCAGATTTGAAGGAGATGCAATGTTCATAACTCAAATGATATTAAGCCCATTGGATACTTCGGTCAGGAGAAAACATTTCCATAACTACTTAAGTAGGAACTATTGAATAGGATCATGGCTGATCCAACATTTGTGACTCACTTTTCTAATAGTCTTGATCATAGAGGAAGAATTATCTTAAATATACACAAAGTTCTTCCCACAGTTCACTGCAACAATGGGGTTCCAAAGATACTCAGCCTTCTCAATTCCTCCTTGTCTCAGTCTTAATTTGGCACTTTAATTGTGAGACTGCCCTGTCCTAGACTCTTCCAAGAGGGGCGACATCCTCTCAGGATTTATTCTGTCAAGAATTTATCCCCTTAAGAATCCTATATGTTTCAATGAGATCAGGAGGTTGTGGTAGAGTGTTGTTATTCAGACTGGAGGCCTTTGACCAGTGGTGTACCACAGAGATCGATTCTGCGTCCACTGTTGTTCACTTTTTATATAAAATGATTCAAATGAGAATTTAGGAAGTATGGTTAGTAAGCTGACACCAAGGTTCATGGTATATTGGTCAGTGAACCTAGGTTATCTGAAAATGCAGTGAAATATTGATCAATTGAGTCAGTAGGCTGAGGAATGGCAGATGGAGTTTAATTTAGATAAATGCAAGATGTTGCATTTTGGTGGGTTAAACCAGGGCAGGACTTGCATAATCAATGGTACGGCCCTGGGGAGCGTTATAGAACAAAGATGTGCGAGTACAGGTTTGTGTCACCTTGAAAGTAGAGTCACAGGGAGATGGTGGTGAAGAAGGCATTCAGCATGGTTTCTTGCATCAGTCAAGAGTATTGAGTATCAAAGTTGGGATGTCTTGTTTCAGCTGTACATGACACTGGTAAGGCCACGTACTGCATGCAGTTCTTGTCACCCTAATGTAGAAAGGATATCATTAAACTTGAAAGAGTGTAGAAAAGATTTAACAGGATACTACTTGGACTGGAAGGTTTGAGGTATAAGGAGAGGTTGGATTTTATCTGGAGCATAGGAAATTGAGGGGTGACCTTTTATAGAAGTTTATAAAATCACGAGGAGTGCAGATTGGGTAGATAGCCAATAGTTTTTCCCAATCATTAGGGAATCCAAAATTAGAGGAAATGGGTTCAAGATGAAAGGAGAGAGATATAAAACGGTGCAGAAGAGCAACTGTCTTTCACATAGCAAGTGGAGAGTGTCTGGCGTGGGCTGCCAGAGGTTGTTGTGGAAGCAAGTATAATTTTGATATCTAAGAAATATTTAGACAGGTAGATGAACAAGGATACATGTATCAGGATGTGGATCATAGTCAATTGGACTAGTTTAATTGTGGAAATGGGGTGGGATGGGCAAGTTGGGTTGAAGGGCCTGTTTCCAATCTGTAGAGCTCCATGGCTATCTCGTCTTGTTCATCTAAATTCTAATGAGTACAGTCCCAACCTTTGCTCATAAGACAATTGCTCCATACCAGGGATCGTCCTAGTGAACCTTTTCTGAATTTCCTCCAATAAAATAATGCCCTTCCCTAAATAAGGGGACCAAAACTGCTTTCAATATTTCAGATGTACATTTAACTGTGAAATTCTATGGCCATAAACAAGTCATATGGTTGGACTCTTGATGAAATTTATATTCATATTTCTAAATCTGTTTTTACACATGAATAGTTTTGTATTTTTAAATATTTTCATTACAATTAGAAATTAAAGTAGTACTGCTGCAAGGATATTAATCTAGCAGAAGATTTGCTATTAATTTATCAGGAATTTATCATTTCACTTGATCACAAGAAGAATATTAAAATGAATCAGACTATCAAAGGCTCCTTTTCAAGAGATGTACTGAAATTAATTTACAGAAGATTTCTTTTGGGCATTCTGGAGCAAACACTTTCCAAGTACGTTGAGATTCCCTTATACACTGTGTAAATGAATATTTCCTTGAGTACTGGAAGAGAGTAAGTTGTTTTGTTTAACTGTGCAGTGATTAGCTGAGTTTGTTACTGGCATTTATTGTGTTAAGATTTAAAATGTTTTATTTCCCAGCACTGCTAGCCAGCTAGGATTTGAATACTTAATGAGCAATACTGTTTGAGCTGACTTTCAATTATCCTGTGCAACTGAAATAAGTTCACATCAAAAGTATTTAAATGTTACTAACCCAGCATCTGCAGTACCACTTCTGCCTTACCTATTCCATAGCTCAGATATCTTGGTGGCTTCAACTAGCTTTATATTCAGTTCCAGTTTTGCTTTTTACAGAAACTTGGAGGTTCAGTTTCTGTGTCAGTTTGGATCTGATCCAAAAATGCGAGTTTTTAAACCAGTACATCACCAGCATATTCATCAAGTCATCCCGACTGGTTCTGCAAGCAGCAAATCCCATCATAAGAACTTTAACAGAGTAAATTGCGAGGAAAGCTTGATTAATTGACACATTTTTAGTAGTATAAAACCAGATTAGGGTTAGATTCATGGAGCTACTCAATCATTTACAAAAATAATGCGCACAGATGAGTTTCATAATGATAGTAAGAATGTAATGTTGCGGAGGATGCAATTTTGTGGTAATTTTGTTGGATTACTTTCCTGTGAAGCATTTGGGATTTTTTAATGTTCACTATTCTGAAAATATGAATAGATTTTCTTAATTGAAGGGGATTACAATTTAAAATGTTATATTGAGGCTAGCTGTCATTTTGATCAAGGCAACAGATAATTTCCCTCCAGCTTAAAGCTCTTCAAAACTATGATCATGTGACTGTATATTTTTATTGGCTTCTATCCTATCAAGCATGTTTTATATGATAAATATAAATTGAAAGAGTAACTTTTTGCATAACGCTGTGAACAATAAATAAATTTGTATTTGCGATTAGAAGAACTATTCATGCAATGAATTAGTGAATTTAAGACCATTTGCTAAACAGGAAATGGTGCGATCTGCATGTTTCTCCTTTTATTTCCCATGGTTCTTTTAGAACATTCATGTTTGGATAAACAGTACTTCTTTTGAACCCATGAGGTGTTTTTTTTTCTACAGCATAACAGAACAAAAATGCACTAATGTAGGAAAATTTGCGTTTTTGGCAAGAGAATGTTAGCTGGAATTTAGCAAAGCAGTTTAGATCTGCATTTATGCCAAGTGAATCTCTACAGTTTGTTGTTTGTTTGTATTTCATAGTTTTAGGATGAATATTCAATCCATAAATAACCAAAAACATTGTGACAGTTAAATTATTGAGTTGAATCTGTTTATGTTCTCTATTTTGTGATGCAGAATTAGTTTGTTGGAAAGTACAGCTTTAATAGAAGGAAATCTTGAGGTTAGATCTTTGCAAGATTACAGTCTCGAACATCTGCATTCCCAACCCTAATGAGGGAAGATGCATTTTGATGGCATGATTGAAATGTTACTTAAAAGTTAGTGGCAGATATTTTTGTGTGAAAGGCTACTCCTTTTAGTGAAGTTTCAGCTTTGGCTTTTAGTTGTAACAAAAATTAGTGTCAGAGAGACGTACAGCACAGAAACAGACCCTCCAGTCCAACCTGTCCATGCCGACCAGATATCCCAACCCAATCAAGTCCCTCCTGGCAGCTCCCGGCCCATGATCCCTCCAAAGCTTTCCTATTCAAATAACATCCAAATGCCTTTTAAATATCGCAATTGTACTAGCCTCCACCACTTCCTCTGGCAGCTCATTCCATACATGTATCACCCTTTGCATGAATAAGTTGCCCCTTAGGTCTCTTTTATATCTTTCCCCTCTCACCCAAAACCTATGCCCTCTAGTTCTGGACTCCCTCATCCCAGAAAAGATGTTATCTATTTATCCTATCCATGCCCCTCATAATTTTGTAAACCTCCTATAAGATCACCCCTCTGCCTCCGATGCTCCAGGGAAAACAGCCCCAGCCTATTCAACCTCTCCCTATAGCTCAAATCCTCCAACCCTGGCAACATCCTTGTAAATCTTTTCTGAACCCTTTCAAGTTTCACAACATCCTCCTGATAGGAAGGAGACTAGAATTGCATACAATATTCCAACTGTAGCCTAACCAATGTCCTGTATAGCCGCAACATGACCTCCCAACTCCTGTACTCGAGACTGTGACCAGTAAAGGAAAGCATACCAAATGCCGCCTTCACTATCCTATCTACCTGCGACTCTACTTTCAAGGGGCTATGAGCCTGCACTCCAAGGTCTTTGTTCAGCAACACTCCCTAGGACCTTACCATTAAGTGTCTAAGTCCTGCTAAGATTTGCTTTCCCAAAATGCAGCACCCCACATTTATCTGAATTAAACTCCATCTGCCATTTCTCAGTCCACTGGCCCATCTGATCAAGATCCTGTTGTAATCTGAGGTAACCTTCTTCGCTGTCCACCACTCCTCCAATTTTGGTGTCATCTGCAAACTTACTAACTACAACTCTTATGCTCACATCCAAATCATTTATATACATGACGAAACGTATTGGACGCAGCACTGTGGCACTCCACTGGTCACAGGCCTCCAGTCTGAAAAACAGCTCTCTAGCACCACCACCCTTTGTCTTCTACCTTTGAGCCAATTTTGTATCCAAATGGCTGGTTCTCCCTGTATTCCATGAGATCTATACTTGCTAAACAGTCTCCCATGGGGAACATTGTGGAACGCCTTACTGAAGTCCATATAGATAACATCTACCATTCTGCCTTCATCAATCCTCTTTGTTACTTCAAAAGACTCAATCAAGTTTGTGAGACATGAATCCCCCCATACACAGCTATGTTGCCTATCCCCAATCAGTCCTTGCCTTTCCAAATACATGTACACCCTTTCCGTCAGGATTGCCTCGAACAACTTGCCCACCACTGATGTCAGGCTCACTGGTCTATAGTTGCCTGGTTTGTCCTTACCACCTTTCTTAAACAGTGGTACCACGTTACCCAACTGCCAGTCTTCTGGCAACTCACCTATGACAATTGATGATACAAATATTTCAGTAAGCGGCCCAGCAATCTCTTCCCTAGCTTCCCACAGATTTCTGGGGTTTCTGGGTTTGCTTTTCTTCTAGTTCTTTGTAGTTTTGTGTTTACAAATGTTTGCAAACAGCAACCTGGTATGGGAATTATATAATGTATTGGATTTTTAATCATTAATACATTGAGCATTGATTTAATAGATTTTGATAAATGTTTATTTCTGAAGATATGAATAATCTAAAGGGAAGGAGGAAATTTATTGCAAATTTTATAACAAATTATGAATGTGTTAGAATTAGGTTTTATTGTCATGAGAAATGAAGTTTGAGTACTGGAGTGCAATGAAAAGTATGTAGTCACCTTTCTTTAGTGCCATCTTGGTTCAAAAACCAGAACATAACAAATAAAAATAAACAAAGCAAAAAAAGAGGCATCTCAATAATGGTCTTTGGAATGGTCGGCCACCGATGCAGGCACCAGGACCTGTCCACAGCCTGCAGTCTTCTGCTGACCTTGTCACGTCTGATTATCGAAAGGAGGTTTGCTCTCATTGTCTTCACCGCTCTGATTGACGGGAGGAGTTGTGAACTTGCTGCCGCCGTGTGTCACACCACCATGAGACTGCTGACATTCCATGAACAGTGTGCTCTTGTTGCCATGCTGATGACCTGCTGCACAACACTTTAAAGAAAACTCTGAATGATAAGAGATTTCAAAGAGGCATAGAAAGACGAGGGGGGAAAAGACTGGCAGATGGAATATAGTGTGGGGAAATGTAGGCTTTGACATGAAGAAAAGAAGAGCTCAATTATTTAAATAGAGCAAGACTGCAGAAAGTTTTGGAAAAGAAGAATTTAACAATCCTAATCCATAAATCACAAAAAGCTAACAGCCAAGTTCAGCAGATAAAGGGAAGGTAATAGAACATTGGCCTTTATTTCAAAGGGAATGGAACATAAAAGTAGGGAGATTTTGCTGAAACAATACAAGACACGAATCAGTCCTCAAGATCACTGTGAACTGTTTTGGGGGCCTTATCTGAAGAATGAAATACTGGCTTTGGAGGCAGTCTTCAGTTGATACCAGTATGGAAGGATTGTCTTATGAAGAGAAGTTGAGTAGTTTGGGCCTGTACTCAGAAGAATGAGAGGAGATCTTATTAAAATATTCTTTTGAGGTCTTGACAGGATAGATGCAGAGGGGTTGAATCCAAAGGCATAATACTAAAATAAGGAGCTGCATATTTAAGACACCGACGAGGAAGAAATTTTTCAGTGGGTGATGAATCTCTGGAATTCATTAACACAGAGAGCTGTTGAGGCGGCGTCATTTAAGTAAATTCAAGGCTGAATGGATATTCAATCAGTAAGGAAATCAAGGAATACAGGAAAAGCTAGCAAAGAGTTTAGGATTATCACATTAGCCATGATCTCACTAAATGGTGCAGAATGTGTGATTTTTGCTTTTCAACAAATTCATTTTAGTTTTATTTCACATCAAGTCTCCCTTTACATTTATCTCATCTCACTTAGCTGCATACTTTGCAGCTGAAGGGACAAGCAAATAGCCAAACATATCTTCATAACCATTGCCAAAGCCAAAGTATAATCCAAGGTAGAAAGTTTGCCACTTTTCTGGTTTTCAAGTAAGCAGTTGATCTCTACGCAGTGGTGTCATCTACTTGTCTTCCAGGGAAGTGTGAAAGCTAATGCCAAATAAGATTGGCGTTTATTGTAGGGCTAACAATAATATGTAAGTATATTTGTTCCTGTGTTACAGCAGGAGTCAAAGAATTTTTTTTGGCCTCGGATTTTGCTGAGGGCGACTTTTATATTTTGGGCAATTTTTCTGGAGCATCCTTTTTCACTCTGGATAACTCTTTTATTAGAGGATGCAGTCACTTAGCACTATCTTCTATATTTTTTTGATAGCCGTTTCGTTTTAGGTAAAAAGTTGGCACATGTACCAAAGTTTGCATACATCTATCTTTTAACTTGAAAGCTATAATTAAAAAGATTTTTTGCCGAAGTCATTCACCAAAGTATGGTTAAATACATCTATTATGTAAAATGATGCAACATTAATTCTGATTTTCCAGGGATTATGTCTAACTAGGAAAGATATTTGCAAATAGCTTACTGGTCATCTATGTAAAATTGAATACATGTTAAATACAATCTAAGTAAACAGTTTTCAGAATATCTATTGCTTTGTATACTCTATACAAAGACTGTTTTAAAAAGAAACTCTATACTCTGTTGTGTCTCTAGACATTTAAAAAAATGTTGCAGCTTTAGCTCTTTGATTTTGCTTTGCCTTTCACAGAAAGTTCACTTGCATATCTTCTGCTATTTAATTATAAACTCCAACAAATGTGGTCAGTATTGGATTAAGTTACATGATGCATAAAGGTTGTGGTAACTATCCAACAATTATTGGATCACCATCTCCCCTTGACTGATGCCTTGGCTCTGCTGTCACTTTAAACCCTCAACCCCCAAAACCCTCTGGGTCAGTCCTTACCCCTGGCTGACACACAAACCTAAGTATCATGCTAAGTATCATGTGTTGAAAAGTGACTTGTGATCTTGTGAATCTCTGCATGGTAGCCTTTCACCTAATTGAAAGTTATTCCTCTACCTCATCCAATCATGGGCTGCCTCTCTTTGATTTTGCTACTCCTTCAATCAGAGCTTACTTCTCTGAAAACAAGAGAGGGAACTTGTGATTGGACTGCAGCAGCAGCATTGAAGACAGAATGTGAGATTGGAGGAAGAGGTCTTCACAGAATGTGTTCATCACATAGTGAATTTTCTTAGATTGATCACCTTGCCTTCACTCATCTTCCTGCCAAGCCCCCCAAAAAAAGTATTTTGAAGGTTATGGTTACAGCAGTGCTATTTAACTGATCATCGTGATAGGTTTAACTTCATTTTAGGATTAAAACTAAATTTGACTTTTCAAATATTTTAATGTGGGATGAGAGCATTGCGGGCTAGGCCAACATTGATTGCTCATCTCTAATTTTCCAGAGGGCATTTTAAGAGTCAGTTGTTGGTCTGGAAGCGCATACAAGCCAAACCAGATGATGATGGCAGTTTCCTTTCCTAAAGGGCATTAGTGAACCTGAGCTCGCTGAACCCTAAAACTGTTAACGGGCATGTCTTTTCAAATAAGTTAGTAGAGGAGCATGCATGTTTGCATTTAGAGCCTATCTGAGAATTTTTAAGTGTACAGACTTAGAAACTGTTTCAGTGGACTCTGTCAGGGTTATTTTAAGCAAATGGTTCAGCCTTATCTTTGCCACAATGAATCTGAGAGAATTGGACCGAAGGGTCTGTTTTCATGCTGTACATCTCTATGACTCTATATGGTTACTTGTTGGTATTCACTCTGGGGCTTCTGAATTTTTCTTAGTTTTCAATCAGAAATTATTAATTCGCTTGAGTTTATTTTAAACCTACAAAAGTTTGAATTGTACAAAATGGTCTAATTGTTGAACTAAATTGCAGCCCAAACTGTTTATTTTGCAGTTCAACAGTGTAACATTCGATGCATGAATGGTGGCTCCTGTGCTGAGGATCACTGTATTTGTCAGAAAGGATATATTGGGACTCATTGTGGACAGCGTAAGTAATGTTACCAATAGATAATTCTGATTCTTAAAAAAATTGTTTTTTAAATTCAATATCCTTCAATCATAATGTAATCAACCATTGTGCTCACATTTTCACTGTATGTATTTCCTTAATAAAAGCAAAACTATTGCTGGGAATACTGAGTATATCAGACAGCATCTATAAGAGAGAAACAACTAATGTTTCATGTCAAGACAATCTTTTATCAGAACTGAAGGAAGATGGAATGTAAGTTTTTTAAAAAATGAGTGGAGTGAGGAGATAGGAAGAACAAAAGGGATGCTTTGTGATAGGTGAAGGGTGGAGCGATTAAATGATAAAGACTTCAAATTGTAAAAGAATGGTGATGGGTATAGTACAGAACCAGAAGTTGTCACAAATGGTTATGTAGCAATCTTTTGAGTGTTGCATGAAAAAGACAAAAGATCAGTCTAATCCAGCAAAACAAAACAAAGGGGGAAAAAGGAAGAAAACAGAAGAAATAAAATGACAAGTTGGGGAACTTAAGAGTTCAGAAGCAATGGAGTTCCAAATCTAAATATCAAGTTTTGTGGTTGTTTTAATACCAGATTATTAACATCAATATTTTGGCTTTCTCATTTAGCTCATATTTCTCTTATAGTGACAAAGACACACAGGAGCAAATTAGGTGGCAGATTTTGGAAAGATGCAAACATAACAGGGTTGTTGTCATGGATGACTTCAATCTCCTTAATATTGATTGGGACCTCCTTAAAGCAAATAGTTTGGCTGGAGCAGATTTTGTCAGGTGTGTCCAGGAAGGATTCCTGACTCCATATGTAGATAGGCGGACTAGAGGGGAGGCTATGTTGGATTTGGTGCTCGGCAACAAACCAGGCCAAATGCCACATATCTCAGTGGGAGAGCATTTCAGTGATAGTGGGCACAACTCCCTGACCTTTTACTATAGTCATGGAGAGGGATAAGGAGTAGACTGCATGGAAAAGTATTTAATTGGTGGAGGGGAAATTGCAGTGCTATTAGGCAGGAACTGTGGAGCCTAAATTGGGAACAGATTCTCAGGGAAATGCATGACAGAAATGTGGAGGTTGTTTAGGAAGAACTTGCTGATGGTGCTAGGTAGGGATGGATGCAAAGAAGGGATAATAAGGTGAAGGAACCTTGGATGGCAAGAAATGTAGAACATCTAGTCCAGAGGAAGAAGGAAGCTTGCTTAAGGTTGAGAAAACAAGGATCAGATGGAGCTCTGGAGTGTTACAATGTAACCAGGAAGGAACTGAAGAATGGACTTGGGAGAGCTGGAAGGGGACATGAAAAAGTGTTGGTGGGTTGGATTAAGGGCTTCCCCCAAGACATTCTACACTTGAGGAACAAGAAGATGGTCAGAGTGAGGGTATGGCTGATCAGGGGCAGTGAAGGGAACTTGTGCTTGGAGTCTGAGGAGGTTGGAGAGGTCCTTAATGAACACTGCTTCAGAATTCACTAGAGAGGGGGACCTTTTCATTTGTGAGGACAGCGTGAAACAGGTTGATATGCTCCAACAGGTTGCTGTTAAGAAGGAAGACGTGCTGGAAATTTTGAAAACTGTAAGGATAGGTAAGTCCCTTGGGCCAGACAGAATATACCCGAGGTTACTATGGGAAGCGAGGGAAGAGATTACTGCGTCTTTGGCAATGATCTTTGCATTCTCGCTGTCCATTGCACAGATGATTGGAGGGTGACAACTATTATTCCTTTTCCTGAACAAGGGAATAGGGATAACCCTAAGAGTTACAGACCAATTGGTCTGACATTGACATTGGTGCTGGGCAAATTTTTGGCAAATAGTCTGAGAGACAGCATTTATAATTATTTTACTTTTAGAGATCGCCTTTGAAGATGTGACAAAACACATTGAAGGTGGAGCAGTGGAGGTAGTTAGCAAGGTGTTTGAGGTTTCCCATATTGGGCTCATTCATAAAGTAAGGAGGCATGGAATACAGGGAAATTTGGCTGTCTGGATACAACATTGGCTGGCCTATAGAAGAGAAGGTGCTAGATGATGGAAAATATTCAACCTGGAGCTTGGTAACCAGCAGTGTTCTGCAGGTATCTGTTCTGGGACCTCTACTGTGACTTTTTATAAGAGACTTGGATGAGGAAGTGAAAGGGTGTGGATGCTGATGGCACAACATTTTAGGAAGGATATAGAAGCTTTAGGGTGCAGAGGAGATTTATCAGGATGCTGCCTGGACTGGAGGGCAGATCTTGAGACATTGAGGAAGGTAGGGCTTTTCTCGCTGGAGTGATTGGGGGTGAGAGGTGACATTGGTAGTGGTGTAAAAGATGACGAGAAGCATAGATACTAGTGGATAGCCAGAGACCTTTTCCCAAGGCGGAATATGGCTATCATGAGGGGGCATAATTTTACGGTGATTGGAGGAAGGTTATGGGACGATGTTGGAGGTAAGTGTTTTATACAGAGTGGTGATTGAGTGGAATGCACTACCAGCAGTGGTAATAGTCGATACATTAGGAACTTTTAAACAATACTTGGATAGGCATATGGAAGATAGTGAAATGAAAAGTATGTAGGTTAGTTTGATCTTAGAGTAGGATAGAAGGTTCACATAACATAGAGGGCCAAAGGGCTCTGTTTTATTTCTTATTTGAATAAAGTATCAGTCATTGTTTTTTGCGGGAAAGTTGTCAGAGGAGTCTTGAGTCCTGAGTTCGATGATATAATTCAATCTTCGTGGAGAGCTCTTTACCAACGCAGTGTGGGGGAGAAATGAGGTAGTACCTGAGACTGTTGTGGTTCTGTTTGCCGAGCTGGAAGTTTTTGTTGCAAACGTTTCGTCCCCTGGCTAGGAGACATCATCAGTGCTCTGGAGCCTCCTCCTTCTTCGCAGGAGGCTCCAGAGCACTGATGATGTCTCCTAGCCAGGGGACGAAACGTTTGCAACAAGAACTTCCAGCTCGACGAACAGAACCACAACAACGAGCACCCGAGCTACAAATCTTCGCACAAACCTTGAGTACCTGAGACTCTTATAGTCCCAATCAAATACTGTATATTTTTACATTCTAGCTTTACAATAGCCACATGCCACATTGATCTTGCAGTTTATTAAAGACACTAACAATAGCTATTTCCCTTCAATAAATACCATTGACTTATACCCTCTAACTTCTTGACTTAAACCACTTGAAGTAATCACCAAACATCATCGCTTCACAATAGCCATGTTGACCTCACCATAGGTGACTGTTTGATCTTTGGACTTTCTATTCCTTCCTGTCAGTAAGCTAATGTGACTAACACCTGTGCTCTCCAAGCTTACTTCGTACCAGCATGTTTATTTCCCTGTATCATGCCAAGCTATAACTATATTTTCCTATGAATCGCCTCTTCAGTTCCCTCTAATTGTCCTTGTCCACGCCCAAAGTGGCCATGATTTGGTTATGGCACTTCCCTAATACATAGATGCGGCTATCTAAGAATGGCCTCAATTTCCCTGTTTCTCTAAATTCTTCACTATCACGGTTGCCAACTTTTCAGCTTTGGGATACTGTTTGTGTGGGAGTGAGGGCCCCTTTATGGGGTCTACATATGTTCCTGTTTGTATGGCTCACACCTCTGCATCCTAGCTATCAAAGAATCTCTACAGTGTGGAAGCAGGCCATTCGGCACATCGGGTTCAGGGAGTATCCCACCCAGATTCACCTCTTTTTTTTTTTCCCCCCTCCACCATCTTATCCCTGTAACCCTGTAGTTCCCATAGCTAATCCACCTAGCCTGCACATCCCAGACACTATGGCCAATCTACCTAATCTTCACATCTTTGGACTGTGGGGAGAAACCGGAGCATGTGGAGAAAACCCTCGCAGACACTGGGAAATGTACAAACTCCATATATAATTGTCTGAAGCTGGAATCAAACCCAGATCTCTGGTGCTGTGAGGCAGCAGTGTTATCCATTGAGTTGCCCCGATCGCTCCCCAGATTCTCTGATCGTCCAAGTCTACCTGCAATGTAGCATATCCTTTTGTTCCTATCCATACTGTGGTGAGAAGATTGCGATGTTATGCTTTGGGTTTCTAACTGTGTTCTAAAAGGTAAATTCCCAGAATGGCCCCTTCCTTATTCTCACATACCCAGATCTGAATGAATTCTGCAACATTCCTCATTTGGTTCACTTAGCCAAGCTTTTTCAATTCTTCTAATTTCTTTAATTTTGATTGAGGAGGTAAGGGACAAATCCATATTGGTCATCAATTATGGATGTTCCTCTATCTGTTAACATCATACGCTGCTGGCCTGTGACAGTGTTTCAATAAATATTCTTGTATTCTTCCCAATTAAGAGTGCTCCTCCCTCATGTATTTGCATAAGCATCCTTAAATGCCTGCACCCATCTTGTGGGTGTCAGTCAAACTTGTCTGCATGGGACCTTTTTAAATTTGATAAATTCTGCAACACACTCTTACAGACTTTGGCCCTATTAAGGATGTGTATCTCATTGTTGGTGAGACTGACCCTCTACCAGTTTGTCCATTTTCTCCCATTAAGGGCCTATCATTCCCTTCTACGTAGACAATTTGTTTAATGGCATTGATTGAGATATTGAGATAAAAGGTTCTAATTTAACTTCCTTTCTCTCCTGTTAATTCTCCTGCCTATTTCTCCAGCCCTTAAATACAACATGCAGAGATGCCATAGGTGTGGGTCTTTGATTTATAGTGTGTTGTTATCCCACCTGTCATCATCCTTATGTCCGTATGCATCCATTTTGTTGTTCAGTTCTCCCCAATCAATATCATTTATCCCATTACAGTCTGTCAGTTTAGGTGGGATGCTGGGCACCGTCTGACCTTTGGCTGAGTGGACTACATCTGAGTGTTGTCACTCATGCTGCTGCAGCTTGTTAGCCATATTCCTGACACGGGCTGTCACAGAGCTGTCTTCTCCTAATTATCCTTTTTCCTGTCTTAGCTTGTTCTGGTATTGGGGCTTTCTGGTATTGACTATTTCTTGATCAATTTCTGGTTCTGATTAACTGATGTCTGTACCTGCAGCACTCTGGCCCCCATATCACTTTTCCTGTACCTTTTAGTTTTACAGTCCATAAGACATAGGAGCAGAAATTTGGCCATTAAGTCCATAGAGTCTGGTCCACCATTCAATCATGGCTATTAAGTTTCTCAACCCCTTTCTGCTTTCTCCCCATGAGCCTTGATCCCCTTGATATTCAAGAATCTGTCCATCTTAAATATACTCAATGACATTGCCACAGAAGGGAGTGCAGGCTATGAATTCTATAGATTCACCATACTCCGGCTGAATGAGTATTTCCTTATCTCCATTCTAAAAGGTCTTCCCTTTACTCTAAGGCTATACCCCTGGGTCCTAGTCTGTCATGCCAATGGAAACATCTTCCTGACATCTACTCTGTCCAGGCCATTCAGTATTCTGTATGTTTCAATTAGATCCCCTTTTATCCTTAACTCCAGAGTCTTCAAACATTCCTCAATATTAAGCTTTTCATTCTTGGACTATTCTCGTGAACCTTCCCTGAGCATGCTGCAGAGCCAGTATGTCATTTGAGATATGGGGGTCAAAACTGCACTCCATCCTCCAAATGTGGTCTGACCAGAGTCGTCTGGCATGGTAGGAAGATCGTATGAGGAAAGGCTGAGGCACTTGGGGCTGTTCTCATTGGAGAAAAGGTTTAGGGGAGGTTTGATAGAGGTGTACAAGATGATTAGGGGTTTAGATAGGGTTGACAGTGAGAACCTTTTTCCGCTAATGGAGTCAGCTGTTACAAGGGGACACAGTTTTAAATTAAGGGGTGATAGGTATAGGACAGATGTTAGGGGTAGATTCTTTACTCAGCGGGTTGTGAGTTCATGGAATGCCCTGCCAGTAGCAGTGGTGGACTCTCCCTCTTTATGGTCATTTAAGCGGGCATTGGATAAGCATATGGAGGTTAGGTAGGCTTCGGTCGGCGCAACATCGAGGGCCGAAGGGCCTGTACTGCGCTGTATTTTTCTATGTTCTATGCCTTGAGCCTCAGGAGTACATCCCTGCTTTCATATTCAAGTCCTCCTCAAAATAAATGCCACCATTGCATTTGCCTTCCTAACTACTGACTCAACCTGCAAGTTTACCTTGAGAGAATCCTGGACTAGAACTCCCAAGTCCTTTTGCACTTCTGACTTCTGAATTGTCTCCCCATAGTTCATGCCTCTGTTCTTACCCAAGTGCATGACCTCGCACTTTCCCACGTTGTACTCCACTTGTCCCTTCTTCGTCCACTTTCCTAACCTCTTCAAATCCTTCTGCAGTGTCCCTGCTTCCTCAAAGGTACTTGTCTTTATGCATATCTTTGTATCATCTGCAAACTTAGCCAGAATACCCTCTGTTCCTTCATCTAGATAGTGAATGTCTAAAGTGAAAAGTTGTGATCCATCATTAAGCCTTGTGGAACACCACATGTCACTGACAGCCATCCTGAGAAGGACCCTTTTATCCCCACTCTCTGCTTTCTGCCAGACAGCCAAGTTTCTATCCATGCTAGCACCTTGCCTCTGACACCATGGGTCATTACCTTACTCAATAGACTCCAGTGCAGCACTTTGTCAAAGGCCTTCTTGAAGTCCAGATAAAAACTTACATTGGCTGTCCTTGGTCTAACCTGCTCGTTACTTCCTCAAAGAACAGACCTTCCCTCAATGAAACCATTCTGACTTTGCCTTATTTTACCAGACACTGCAAATATTCAGAAATCTCATCCTTCACAGTGGATTCCAGGATCTTACCCATGACCAAGGTTAGGCTAATCAGTCTATAATTTTCCATATTTTGCCATATTCTGTTTTTAAACAGGGATATCACATTAGTGATTTTTTCCAACCCTCTGGGACCCTCCTTGAATCTAACGATACCTGAAAGATCATGATTAACACCTCTACTTTTTGTTCAGCTATCTCCCCCAGATGGGTGTAGTCTATCTGGTCCAGGTGATTCATCCACCTTCAGGCCATTCAGTATTTCTAGCACATTCTTGGTGATGGCAACCATACGCAGCTCTGCCCCCTCACTCTCAAATATTTGGGATATTACTTGTGTCTTCCACTTTGAAGGCTGACACTGAAGTAATTATTCAGTTCCTCAGCCATTTCCTTGTTCGCCACAACTATCTCTTCAGTGTCATTTTTCAGCGGCCCAGCGGCCACTTTTGCCTCTCTCTTGCCCTTTTATATATCTAAAAGTATTTCTTTTCTATTACAGGCTAACTTAGTCTCATATTCAATCACCTTATTTCTTTTTGTTGCCCTCTTTTTGTTGGTCTTTGTCAGCTTCCCAATCCCCTGGTTTCTCACTGCCCGTTGCCACATTATCTGCTTTCTCTTTTGCTTTTATGCTATCCGTGACTTCCCTAGAACAACCATGGTTGCCTCATCCTCCCTGTACCAGGTTTATTTTTCCTCTAGGATGAATGGGTGTTTCCTGATTTATTCCCAGAAGCACCTGTCATTGCTGGTCCGGTCTTTCCTTCTACTCCCTCATGCCGCTGTAGTTTCCTTTATTCAGCTATAATACTGTTTGCTCTGATTCTGTCTTCTCCCCCTCAAATTGAAGAGTAATTTCAATCACTATGATCACAGCCTCCTATGGATTCATTCACCTTAAACTCCCTTGTCAAGTGTGCCTCATTGCACAATACTAAATCTAGTATTGCCATTCCCTAGTAGGTTCCACCACTAGCTGCTCCAAAAAGCCATCTCGTAGACATTCCACAAATTCATTTTCTTGCAATCCACTACAAGCTGATTTTCCTAGTCCACCTGCGAATTGAAATCCCCCACGGTCACTTTTCTATTTCCAGCTGTGTCTTGTGCCCCAGCTCCTGTCTATTATTAGGAGGCCTGTATGTAACTCCAATTATGGTTTTTTAACCTCTAGTTCCTCAATTCTACCTACACAGATTCTGCAACATTTGACTGTTTTTGGTTTCTTACTATTGATTTAATTTGGTTTCTTACTAATAAGGCAACCCACCCTCTCTGCCCATCTTTTGGTAGGATGTATATCCTTGAATATTCAGCTCCCAATCCTGATCCCCTTGCTGCCACATCTCTGCGATGCCTAATATGTCATACCTGCCAGTTTTGGTCTATGCCACACGCTCATTTACTTTATTCTGCATGCATTCATATATAGCATCATCAGTCTTGCAATAGCCATTCCTCTTCTCATTGTCATCCGTTTGTCCAGTGTGCTTGAAGTTTGATTGCTAACCCTTTCTGTACATTGTCATATTTGTGTCTGTGCTGGAGATTTTAATTACCTCAGAGTTCTGCACTTTTACGTCCTCGTTTAATTCAGGTTTTCTAATTTTCCCTACAACTGAGCACCCCCCCCCCCCCCCCCCCCCCCACCAATCCAATTTAGTTTAAAGCCCTATCTACAGCCCTAGTCCACTGCAGTCCTTCGGCTTTGTGCACTCTGAACCTCCCCTAATCGCCATGGCTGTTCTGTCAGTCTGTGGTTTTGCACCCAACTGAATTTAGATATCCTTCTTAGAGGCCTTCTCTTTGTTCCTAGTATGGGTTCTCTAATTCTCTATCCTGTTTTGCTGTGGATTATTCACCCATTCTGCTGTCAGCTCTATATAAATAGAAGGTCAATTGTGTTTTTCTTGATTAATGACTTTGTTTTGTGAAATTTAAAAACAAAGTTTCTGTGTTTATGAAAATAGATGAATACAAACACTGGACATTATTTTTTGTACAGTGAAACAAATCCTAAATGCATTTCCAAAATTAAAAATGTTGTTTTTCAGCTACCTGTGAGAATGGCTGTTTAAACAATGGAAGATGTGTTGCTCCCAATCGATGTGCCTGTACTTATGGATTTACAGGGGCACAGTGTGAACGAGGTAAGACAATCTTGTGCGTAACTGATTCTAAACATATCGTGATTCACTTGGACTGATGCCTGGGATAATGGTGTTGGCCTATGAAGAAAGGTTGAGCCATTGGATTTCAAAGAGTGAAGTGATTTCAATGAAATATAAGATTCTGAGGGTCCTTAACAAGGGTGGATGCTGGACGTCTTCTCTTGTAGAAAAAATTTTCTATATTATCAAATAGTTACTAGCGTATTAATTTACATTAATGCTGAATGCTATGTTTTATTTGATTGTAATCTCTTATTTAATTTAGTGTGCAAAACTTATGAATATAAATTTTTCTGCTTCTGGTTTGTTTTTGACGTGTGAAATCTAAGCTATTACTCCATGTCATTCCTCAAGGAAGCAAGAGGTGTGTACAGCCTGTAGAATTCTAGAGTCAGCCATGTCTTTTTGTGACTGCTTGGTCCCAATTTATTTTGTGGCATATCTGCTGTTTAGTTCTTTCAGACTAGATAAGCTGGTTGTAGCGTTTAGAGTTGGCCACCTTTATTGAAGGCATTTATCCACCTTTTTTTTTAAAAAAAAATCACCTAGTAGGTTTGGGAACATTTTTCTTAAATTGATTCTGTGATTTCTCATCTTGTTAAACTAGCCAAGGGTGTATCTTTAAGAATGTAGCTGAAAGGCTTTTTAGCAGTATGATCATTGCTTGGAATTGCTCCCATAACATTTATTGTTTCTGTCACCTAATGCCACAAGACTTGCCACATTCTTCTTGGCAGACTGAAATATACACAGCTGTTCATTCATGACAGCATACATTTGGCCTATTCATTAATATTTCCCAGATCTTTCAGTTTATTTTACATGGACATACGTGACGCATGTTTTACTTGTCTTGTCCAGCACCAATATTTATGTGCAGGTTATCTGAGGTTGGAATCCTTAGGCAGTGCAACAGTGACCAAAAAATTGCTGGACCTCCAACCAGTTGACACATAACCAGTGTCCACTCCCATTTACTTCTCATCAGATACGCAGTGACTTATGTTAGTATTTTGATCCTTTTGTAACTTATGTAGCTTTCTTAATGTTTGACACTGGTAATCGTGACACAGATGTTTGAGGTCTTACAGCACTAAGTGTTACTCCGTCATTAAAGGTGCTTGGAGGAAAACGAAGGAATTGCATTCATAAACTATGGTGCCTTTTTAATGACCACTGAACAGCCAAAAACACTTTTGACAATTCAAATACTTTTAAATTTGTAGTCATTATTTAATCTGGGGAATGTAGCTGCCAATTTGCACAAACTCCAGTAAGTAGTTAATGACCAGAATCTATTGTGTGATGTTGATTTGAGAGAGAAATATTTGCCAGGAAACTGGTGATTCGAAATAGTGAAATGAGATCTCTCATGGACACATGAAAGGGGGCTTTGGTTTAACATTTTATCTAAAAGATCACAACTCCAACAATGCAGTGCCTTCCCAGGTACTGAACTGTGGTGTCAGCTAAATTGTCTTGTCCAAATCCTGGAGTGGGACATGAGATCACAATCTTCTGACTTAAAGTATGCTTTTATACTGACTGAATTATAGTAGTCTCTAAAGTTTACTCATGATGTTTTAGAAACAAAAATGTGTAGACCATTTAGTCCCTTGAGCCAGTTCCACAGTTATACAACATCGTGGATGATTTGTGACTTAACTCCATATTCCTGCCTTTGGCTCCTATCCCTTAATTTTTTGTTGAGCATAGATATTATCCATTTCATGTTAAAATAACAACTGATCTAGCTCCGCTGGCTGTGGAAGAGAATTCCAAACAGCTACTGCCCTTTCTAATCTGTGTCTCCTCAGTACTCTGGCCCTAATTCTTAGGCTATACCTCCTAGTTCTAGAATCCCTAGCCATAGCCATAGAGATGTACAGATGGAAAAAGACACTTCTGTCCAACTCATCCATGCTGACCAGATATCCTAAATTAATCTAGTCCCATTTGCCATCGTTTAGCCCATATCCCTCTGAACCTTTCCCAGTCATGTCCTCACCCAGATGCCTTTTCAATACTGTGATTGTACCAGCCTCTACCACTTCCTCTGCTAACTTATTCCATACATGCACCAACCTCTGTGAAAAAGCTGCCCTTTCGGTTCCTCCTCTTTTAGTTCAAACCCTCCAGCCCTGGCAACATCCTTGTAAATCTTTTCTGAACCCTTTCAAGTTTCACAGCATCATCTTTCCTTCAGCAAGAAGACCAGAACTGAACATAGTATTCCAAAAGTGGCCTCACCAATGTCCTGTATAGCTGCAACATGACCTCCCAACTCCTATATCTATACACTGATCAACAAAGGCAAGCATACCAAAAGGTCTTCACTACTGTCTTCATGGGACTCCACTTCTGAGGAAGTATGAACCTGCACTCCAAGGTTTCTTTGTTGAGCAACACTCCCCAGGACCTTACCATTTATATGTCCTGTTATTTATCTAAATTAAACTCGGTTTGCCACACCTTGGCCCAACCTAGCAAGGTTCCACTGTGTGAGGTAACCTTCTTCACTGTCCACCACACCACCAATTTTGGTGTCATCTGTCAACTTACTAATCATACTTCCTACTTTCACATCCAAATCCTTTACATAAATGACAAAAAGCAGTGGACTCAGTACCGTTTCTTCAGCACACTGCTGGTCACAAGTCTCCATTTCAAAAAGCAGCCCTCCACCCTTTTAAGCAAAAGGGGTAACAGAAACCGAGACTTGCCAAATTCCCCCGCCCCGACACTACCCGCATCAAACACTCTGGGACTGGGGCTGCACCAGGTGAAAGGCAGGACAAGGCCCACACTGCTCTTTCAAAGCTGTCTTGACTCTGTTAAACAAAAATAAAGATCCTATTACTCTGGACGGGAGAAACAAAATCAGAAAAAAAAATGCACGCCCTTGACTCCATCCCCCTCAAATCCTTTGGGCAGGGACTAAAAGTGACCAAAGTAAAAATAAGCTCTAATGAAATCAAAGAAAACAAACAACTAAGTAAATAAATTGCCACTGCTCCATCCTCAACGAATGCTACTGGAACAGTGACAGTGTGGTTTAAAATCCAGAGGATGTTCCACTGCTCATTTAAACTAAAAATAATAGCCCCCCCCCTCAAATCTCCAAGCGCATTTTGGTACAGGGACAGTATGTGGCTAAAATAAATGTCCCCTTGTAAGAGCTCAGGGGTCCAACATTGGAACAAAGTGAAAATAAAATGCCCAGCTTCCCTGGGCAACAAACCAAAAACAAACTCAAAAGGCAAAAACGAAACCTGCATTCCAGAAACAATGAACAAAATCAGAATGTTATTATCCAGGTTGATAATGCCCTCTGGCCCCATGGCTCTGAGCTGCCTTGAAAGGCCTTGATCTGTCAGTGAGGACTGTGTGCACCCTTTCCAGGGATACCCGAGCACGGATGTAATTGTGACAGGAGGCAGATGTTAAGAAACAGTGAGCCCCTCTTTCGCTTGCTGCCTGAAACTGTTAATGGCCATCTTGGCCAGACCAGAAGCAAAGCCACGAGAAGACTTGTAGAGTTCCCTGCACTGGGTGCCTGTAGATCAGGAGTGTGGGACTGAAATGCAACCAATGTTTTAACAGCAGCCCCTTAAAAGAAAGCTAAGGGTCTGCAGGCGATCGCATTCAACTTGTAAGTGGAAGATTGTCTCTTCCAGGCCACACATTTACCATATGCCAGGTTGCCTACTCAGTTGCCAGTTGCACGGGACCGCCACGGTGCAGTATACTTCGCCCTAGATGTAAGAGGGAGGACCCCTTTGTAGAGAGCCCTCCACTGTGTGGATCTCTGCTGCCTCAGAGCAAAACATCAAGGTGCTGAAGTGGAGAGTGTGCAGCATCAACCGATACAAATAACACCTCCATGCTCTTTGTAAGGGCACTGGGATCGTATCCCCGAGATGACTCAGATTGTGGGGCACCACGTCACGGGAGTGGGTCTATGGTACAGACCCAATATGAGCTGACGGACGGCAGTCAGTTTTTTCAGCATGCTTGATCAGCCTTTAGTGCACGTGAGATGTCCTTGTCAGTCAAGCTCTGGATAGCTCGCGTCATGAATTGGAGGGATCCTCTCAGTCAACTGTGCTGGCATTATCTAGTCCGCTTCTCTGCCATCCAGTCTGTCCCCAACTCTGTTCAGCTCTAAATCCCAAGCTCTCCCCTCCCTTGGCCAGTGCAAACTTGCACTGAAGGAGGAGCCTATTCCTGAGCAGCAGCTCCCTGATGAGAGCTGCCATTCCCAGAAGAGGAGAGCCCCATTGTGAGCCAACTGTATCCCAGATCCTAGACCGGCAGTTCCTGGAAGAAAACGTGAGGCCGGGCCCACTTCACGAATGGGAATGTATTGTAATGGAGATTGTGCACCTGATGGAAGAAATATATCATTGGAGCACACCACCTTGGAGGCTCAGTGTAAAGGTATCACTGCTGGGTTGAAGGCAGAAAATTGCTACTAGGTGTGAAGGTACACAAGTACCTGACCACTCCCCTCAAGCGGGAGACTGAGAACTGCAGCAGCAACCCAATTTTACCTCTCGTCCCAGAGAAAGTTTTTCCTGGATGTAATGGCAAAGCGGGGGAAGGAGCAAAATGACCAGCTGGGACCACAACATGGCAGCCACCAGCTGGTTTGTGACCAGCCCTGTAGGATAACACTGAGCAGTCCTATCCAGTGAGCTAGGTGAGTGGTCACCTTGGTTTCTAACTCATGCCAATTTGCTGGCCACGATTCCTTAGCAGGGTGAAGTTGTACTCCCAGATAGAGGAGATGAGTGGTACTCCCATGGGAAAAGACCTCAGCTCCTCTAGCTGGGGCTCCAGCATTCCTGAACACTTGTTCCAGTTGACTCTTGGAGAAGATGCCACAGTAGACCACCTGACAGTAATGCTTCCTCCGGAGATCAGCTGGGTCTGGGAACATGAGGGTCACTTTGGCATGCGACAAGAGAGCCACACCCAGCCCTGGCCCTTGCAGAGCCAAACCTGAAAGCCGCGTACCCAAGAGGTACTGGAATGGCTTCACACAGAATAGAGTTGGCCGGACAGGAGCAGCCTGAACACACTACCCCCTCAAAGCGTAGGCATGCCATCAATCTTCACTGGACACTCTGCTGTGCAGAAATCTTATGGGCAACAGAATGGACCTGAATCTGAAAGCTCATAGAGTCCTGAGCAGGTGCTTGTGATCTACTTTGTTGAATACCTTTGCCTGACTAAAGGAGAGCAAGCTGCTTGACAAGCCAACCTTCTGAGAATAATGGATCACGTCCTGGACTAGGTGGATGTTGTTCTGGTTGCTCTGTCACGGGACACTGTAGGATTGGTCTGGGTGGATCCCACCATAGCCTGAGAGAGGGGAAGCCCCTCTGCAAAGTTCAGCCGCTGCTCAGTAAATTGGGTTTCATTGTTTTAACTGGTGGTGGTGGCAGCACATACCCCTGAGGCCTTCTCTCCCCTTCAGATGCTCTCCACACATCCCATTAGTGTCTACAACTGAGGTGGTTCCCTCTGGCAGCTGAGGAGGTGTCGAGAGGGGAGCGGCATTGGTACCTGGGTGTTGGCAGAAGCCTTTGAGGCAGGGTGGTACCTCCAGAGATGCCCCATCTTCTTGCAAGCGTGACAGTGCACATCCCTGCTGACTAGAAGACTGGTTTACAGCACTTTTGTGCTCAACCATGAAGGTGCTCCTCTGTTACCACCACCTGGGCCAGGCAAAATGAAAATCTGTCAATGGAAGAAGGAGATGTGTCACAGGTGCTCCTCCTCCAGAGTGCAGTAGCGGCACCACAGTTGAACTCGCTTCTCAGCTGGTGGAGGAGAAGGAGTTCAGATGAACCAAAGGGTGAGATGTTCAATTAAAGTACCCTCTGAGCAACTACCTTCAAGGGGTGATGGGTAAGGACATCCCACCAAAAGTCAGCCTCTTGTTCCAGGGTGCAGTTCCTTCACTGCCTGTCAAGATTCTGGAATTCCCCTCCCTAATGGCATTGTGGGTTAACCCACAGCAAGTGGACTGCAGAAGTTCAAGAAGACAACTCACTATTGTCTTAAGGGGAACTAGGGACAGGCAATAAATGCTGACCAGCTCGTGATGCCCTCCTCCCACAAAATAAGTTTTAAAAATGCACCGCCTGCTCACTCTTCAGGAAGGACACCCCCTTTCCATACATCTTTGCAGCAACAATAGTGAGGGTACCGTCTACCCCTCCAAGGCCACTTTGCATACCTCAATGGTCATGTTGGGGTGAATGTAACATTTTCACCCCAAGTTCTTTAGTGGGATAAAAGCCAACGAGGCCCCAGGGGAGTGGGGAATGCAAAAGATGCAACCACCTCTGCGTAAGAATGACTGGGCCCCACCTGGGATGTTGTTTTAGAGGGTTCTATGGTTGCCATTCCCACCTGCCCACTTCAAAAACCAGGACCAAATGGGAATTGAAACTAGAGGGCATAGGTTTAGGGTGAGAGAAGAAACATTTAAGGACCTGAGAGGCAATTTCTTTACACAGAATGATGTTTATATCGGGGCAGCATGGTGGCTCAGTGGTTAGCACTGCTGCTTCACAGCACCAGGAAATCCGTTTCAATTCCCACCTTGGTTGACTCACTCTGTGGAGTTTGCACATTCTCCTGCATCTGTGTGGCCATGCTAAATTGCCCATAGTGTTAGGTGCATTAGTCAGGCGTAAATATAGGGTAGGGGAATGGGTCTGGATGGGTTACTCTTCAAGAGGGTTGGTGTGGACTTGTTGGGCCAAAACGCCTGTTTCCATACTGTAGGGAATCTAATCATTTAAGTGGATGGCATGGTGGCACAGTGGTTAGCACTGCTGCCTCACAGCGCGAGAGATCCAGGTTCAATTCCTGCCTCAGGCGACTGACTGTGTGTGGAGTTTGCACATTCTCCCTGTGTCTGCGTGGGTTTCCTCTGGGTGCTCAGGTTTCCTTCCACAGTCCAAAGATGTGCAGGTCAGGTGAATTGGCCATGCTAATTGTCCGTAGTGTTAGGTGAAGGGGTATGGGTGGTTTGCGCTTCGGCGGGTCGGTGTGGATTTGTTGGGCCGAAGGGCCTGTTTCCACACTAAGTAATCTAATCTAATTTATATGGAATGGGCTGCCAGAGAAGATGGTTGAGGCAGGTACAATAGCAACATTTTAAAAAATCATGGAATTCCTACAGTATGGAAACAGGCCATTTGGCCCAATAAGTCCACACCGACCTGCTCCAAAGAGTAACCCATCCAGACCCATTTCCTTACCCTATTACTCTACATTTGTGCCTAACCTACACATCCCTGAACGCAATGGGCAATTTTGCATGACCAGTTCACCTCAGCTGCACATCTTTGAACAGAGAGGAAACCTGAAGACCTGGGGGAAACCCACACATTTGGATAGGTACATGGATGGGAAGGGTTTAGAGGGATTATGATCCAAATTCGTGCAATTGGAATAAGCTGAGAGGCTACATGGACCAGACTAGGCCTAAGGGCCTCTTTCCAGGCTGCATTACTCTGACACTATGATCTTCCTTCACACACACACAGACTAAAAGAAACAGAGTCCCATTAGCCCTTGCCTGCCAGTTCAGGCCCTTCAGGCTGCTGTCCCAACCTGCCACCCAATCCTCAGGTCAAAGACAATATTCCCCAATGCACAGAGGCAATAGTTGTAATATGTTGTAATACAGTCATAGCGAATTAAAAAGGAGATGGCCCAGGTTCTGAACAGTTCCAGACCCCAGAATCTGAAATATGGTGTCTCATTGCAAATGTTCAGGGCTGAATCCTTCAACTGAATAAGTCCAGGCTCCAGGAGCAAGCCTCCTAGGCACTGGCTGAACAGAAGTACAGACCACCACGCTTCTCAGGGCAGCGGCAGCAGCAGCAGCAGCAGCAGCAAGCCCCAAACTTGAGTTCTTCCATGCTACAACACCCAAGGCTCCAGGCTTCAATCAGCAGCAGCTTTTCCCCACCATGTGGCAGTCTACAACTTGTTAAGGGGAAATGCAGGCTTCCAAAGGCAGCAGCAACAGAATTTCAATACCTGTGGGCAGACAGACTGCAACACACAGCTTCAGCCAGATCCAGCTGCTCTGTTGCAACAGATTTTGCTGTTCCAGCTGCCCAATTTCCAATTCCAGCAGCAGCAGAGTGCAGATTCCTGGTACAGGGAAATCAACCCACCACCACCACCACCCTATGTCTCCCACTTCAAATGAATTTTGTATCCAAATGGTTAGTTTTCCCTGTATTCCATATGATCTAACCTTGCTAACCGGTCTGGAACCTTGTTGAATGCCTTACTGAAGCCCGTATTGACAGCGCTACCACTTTGCTTTCATGAATCAGCTTTGTTACTTCAGTAAACACAATCAAGTTAATGAAACACTATTTCCCATGCACAAAGCCATGTTGACTATCCCTAATTACTCCTTCTCTTTCCAAATATATACAAATCCTGTCCCTCCGAATCCTCTCCAACAACTTGGGGAAGCATGGTGGTATGATGGTTAGCACTGCTGCCTCAGCGCAAGGGATCCTGGTTCAGCCTCTAGTGACTGTCTGTGTGGAGTTTGCTCATTCTCTCCATGTCTATGTGGGTTCCTCTGGGTGCTCTGGTTTCCTCCCACAGAGCAAAGATGTGCAGGTTAGGCAGGGGCATGTAGACAAGGTGGATTACTGATGGAAAATGCAGGGTTACAGGGATAGGATAGAGGGTTGGGCATGAATGGGTTGCTGTTTAGAAGGTTCACAACATTCAAGGATACACCTGATATAGTCATGCGGAGTTATCCATCTTGACATGTTTTAAGACCTCCACCAACATTTCCTGTTGAACATGGACACTTTTCAAGATATCGCTATTTCTTTCCCCAAGTTCTCTCGCTTCAATATCCTTCTCCATAATAAACACTGATGCAAAATACTTGTTTGGTATCTTCCTTATCTCTTGTTGTTCTACACACAATCTTGCTGATCTTTGAGGCGCCTAATTCTCTCTCTAGTTAGTCTTTTGTCCTTAATGTGTTTGTAGAATCCTTTGAATTTGCCAAAGCCATTTTGTCCTTCTGATTTCCCTCTTAAGTATATTCCTACTACCCTTCTACTCTTTTAGGGATTCACTAGAGCCTGCTATCTATACCTGACACATGCTTCTTTCTCCTTCTTGACTAAACCTCAACTTATAGTGCAATCCCAATAAGGTGATCATTGGTTTCTTATTTTTCAATTCCACTTAAATAACTTTGTGGACATACTCCCTGGAATATCTTCCGTAAGTACAGTCATAATGTTATCTCTAATCAAATCACCATTCCCCCTCCTCTCTTACCCCTCCTTTCTATCCTTCCTATAGCATCTATACCCTGAAACATTTAGATATGGATCTGCTTTGTCCAACACTCTGATCGGCGGCAGAAAGGGGAGGAGTAGAGATGGTGGCTGGGAGGAGAGAGGGGAGACTTCACAAACACTTTTGTATGAGGTGCAAATCCAGGATAGGACCCTCTGAGTCCTGTGTTCAAAAATGTAAGAGAACAGGAAGTAGCCAGGCTTAGGAGATACCATCTTTACAGGGTCAAGTTTCAGCAGAAAGTGTGTATGGCCAATGGAAATAATTTATCTTTGTCGACCCTGTCTTTTCCTATTATCTCGAAGCCTTTGATCAGATCACTCCTTAACCTAAATCCTAGTGAAAACAAGCCTAATTGTAGTCTCTCCTCAAACATGTTCCCTGAAGTCCAGCTATCATTCCTGTCAACCTACGTTGTACTCCATCCAAAGCTAATATTTCTTCTTGAGGTGTGGTGCCAAGATCTGCCCGTAGTGCTCCAAGAGGGACCTAATCAGAGTTTTATAACTTTCTAAGTTTAATGACTTGAAACTTATTTCTGTTTCTGAAACTGACAGAGTAGTGTGTGATGACAAATATGCTTCTAGAGAGGTCCTCTCTAAAGTATCGCAGGCAACTGTGCAGGGATCTTACACTTCTTGACATACACAAAACATGTCCCTAACAAATTAACATAACAGATTCAAACTATTGGCAGATGATTGTAGAGTGCTCATAGTGAGAAATTTGAGATGAAATCAATATGTAGCAAGGTGATCATCTAGAGTTGTGAAAATGGCAGAAGCAATGGGAGCTAGTTGCTGCAGTTATGCTGGGTCTTAATGAGACCACACATTGGGATGTTGTGTAGTTTGGCTTCCTTATGAGAGACAGTGCTGTTGTTATAGAGAGAATATAACAAGAGGTTTACCTCACTGATTTCTGGGATGGTGGGACTGATATGTGAAGCAATGTTGAATTGATTAGGATTATATTCTTGGCATACAGAAAAGTGAAGGCAGGTGGTGGTCTCATTGAAACCTTTTAAAATTCTAACGGGACTAGATGGGTATATGCAGGAAGAACACTCCTTATGGCAGAGGAATCCAGAGACAGGTGTCACAGCCTATGGATACACCAGGGTACACGAAGAGCTTTTCGGACTGAGAGTCATAGTCATTGAGGCAGAGTTTTACAGCTCAGAAACAGACCATAAGATATAGAAGTAGAAATGAGACCGTTCAACACTTCAAGTCTGCTCTGCTATTCAATCATGGCTGATAAGCTTCTCAATCCTATTCTTCTGCTTTCTCCTCATAACCCTTAATCCCCTAAACAATCAAGAATTCTATCTATCTCTGTCTTAAATATACTCAATGACTTAGCTTCCACAGCCTTCTGTGGCAGTGAATTCCATAGGTTTACCACTCTCGGGCTGAACAGATTTCTCCTTATCTCCATTCTTTTACTCTAAGACTATATCCTTGGGTCTTGGTCTCTCATGCCAGTGGAAACATCTTCCCAACATCCACTCTGTCCACGCCATTCAGTATTCTGTATGTTTCAATTAGAACCCCCCCCCCCCTCATCCTTGTAACTTCCATCGAGTATTGACCCAGAGTCCTCAAATATTCCTTAAAGCTTTTCATTCCCAGGACCATTCTCGTGAACCTCACCTGAACATACTTCAGGGCCAGTACATCTTTCCTGTGATATCGGGTCCAAAACTGCAATCAGTACTCCAAATGTGGTCTGACCAGAGCCTTCTAGAGCCTCAGAAGTACATCCCTGCTTTTATATTCAAGTCCCCTCAAAACAAATGCCACTTGTCTTCCTAACTACTGACTCAACCTGCAAGTTTATCTTGAGGGAATCCTGGGCTAGAACTCCCAAGTCTCTTTGCACTTCAGACTTCTGAATTTTCTCCCCATTTAGAAAATAATCCATGTTTCTATTCTTCTTACCAAAGGCTAATTGGCCTCACACTTTCCCATGTTGTACTCCATCTGTCACTTCTTTGCCCACTGTCCTAACCTGCCCAAATCCTTCAGCAGCCTCCCTGCCTCCTCAATTCTGCCTGTCTCTCCACCTGTCTTTTTATCATTTGCAAACTTAGCCAGAATGCTGTCAGTTCCTTCATCTAGATCATTAATGTATTTAATGAAAAGTTGTGGTCCCAACACTGAACTTTGTGGAACGTGACTTTTCACCAGCTACCATCCTGAGAATCTTTATCCTCTCACCTTAAACCTATGCCCTCTAGTTTTGGACTCTTTCCCCCCCCCCCCCCCCCGGGAAAAGACCTTATCTATTTTACCCAATCCATGTCCCACATGATTTTATAAACCTCTATAAGATCATCCCTCAGTCTCCGATGCTCTAGGGAAAACAGCCCAAGCCTGTTTAGCCTCTTCCTATAGCTCAAACCTCCAACCCTGGCAGCACCCTTGTAAATCTTTTCTGAAACCTTTCAAGCTTCACAACATCCTTCCTATAGCAGGCAGACCAGAATTGCATGCAGTATTCCAAAAGTGGCCTAAGTAATGTTTTGTGCAGCCACAGTGTGTCCTCCCAACTCGTATACTCAATACCCTGGTCAGTAAATATATACCTACCATGTTGCTTACAAATCAAGAACAGAAGTTTAAAAAAAACAAGTTTCACTGAAATACTGAGGCTATGCTATGTTCCGAAAGTGCTGTAATTTGAATGAGAGGTTAAACAAATGTTTGTTTATTTGTTCTGACTGACAATTAAGGTTTAGTGGCATATTTTAAAACCTGTTCTTCTTCATTGCTTTTTCTCATTGTGCTTTTGTGAATAGTAATGCTACATATATGGTTTTATGATCTACTAATCCATTTCAGATTTTAGGGAAGCTTGTAAGATTACCATCTATTCTTTTCCTGCTCGTGAAGCCATTTCTTCAAAGAAGGTTCAGAGGACTCAACAGAGTTTATTAATTTTCCTCATATTTTTATCTGTTTTGATAGTAATTATTTTAAGTTCCTCCCAGCCTTTTGCTCCTTGATTTTCCACTTTTCTTGGGATGCTTTTAATGTATTCTGCCTTGAAAACAGGATGTTTAGGAATGGACTGCTGTGTTGGAAAGCTAGCTTTTACATGATTGAGCAAATGATGACCTGTGCTATAAATGATTAAAGAACCCTAATGCAGTAGCATGGAATTTGACAGAAGTTAACCCAGGCAAAACCCAACTTTGCATAATTCAAGCATAATTGCAGATGAAATCTTGAATTTTGAAAATAAGTGCACAGCAAAGGAGACTTAATTTTACGAAGTAAACAAGTATAGTGAGAATCATGGAATTGTTACATGATAAAATAAGGTCACTTTGTCATGTCTGTGCTAGTTTTCAAAGTGGGCAACTTGCCTAGTGCCATTACCAATCTTCTCTCCTCTTCCTTTTCCATTAATAATTCAATTCTGTTTTTATTGCCTCAGTTGAATCTTCCTCCATACTGGGGCAACATATTTCTTTTCTGCTCTCCGTTGCTTGTTTCACCTATGGTCTTAAATCAGTACCCTCCCATTCTCGATTCTTCATAGTCCCATAGAGTCCGACAGCACTGAAACAGGTCCTTTGGCCCAAAATGGTCCATGCTGAACAGTACACTAACCCCATTTCCCTGCACTTGGCCCAAATCCTTTTAAATCTTCTCTGTTGATGTATTTGTCCAAATGCCTTTTAAATACTAGTGTACCCACTTCAAATGCTTCCACTGGCAGTCATTCCATACGTGTACCCCTCTGTTTAAAAAAAAAAGTTGCCCTCCGGTTCCCTTTTATTCCTTCCCCTCTAACCTTAAACTGATGCCCTCTAATCCTCAACTTTCCCAGCCCTAGGAAAAAGACTGAGTGTATTCACCTTATCCATGCCTCTCATGATTTCTTCCCCCCACCACCCAAATATAGGTTATACCTACTGCTTAGTCCTCATCAACTTTCCTGGTCACTTCATCAAAGAACTCTAACAAATTTGTGATGCAATTAGTAGGAATGTTTCCTCCCATTTACTCTTCCTGAGCCATAATGATCTTAAGGAAAAAGTTTAAAAATAGAGGCCTGTTGAAATCATGAATGGCTAAAAGACGTTTAAGTTATGGAGTGAAGGAAAAATTCAGACACTGAGAGTTCAGCTGAGGTTTGATTTTGCAAAGAATCTCTATCTGATGCATAAATTCAAGTTAAGTGAGATTTTTTGTCTTAGAAAAAACATTTGCAAAGCTTGGGCAGCCACAGAAAAGTATTATTTTGGAAAGTACCTTAATAGGAAATGCTAGCCTTTCAGGAAAACAATGATACCTGATGATGGAGCATTGCTCTGAAAGCTAGTACTTCCAAATAAACCTGTAGGACTATAAGCTGGTGTTGTGATTTTTAACTTTGTGCGCCCCCAGTCCAACACCGACACCTCCACATCATTGCAAATACTTTGGATTAGGGAGGGTGTAGGTTACCTAAGTACTTTGTTCCAGAAAATGGTCTGCTAAGCTAAGGTTGTTCAACTTGTGCAGTGGTGAGAACTAAGAATGTGTGACTCCAATGAGGTGAGTAATGGGACTTAAAGTAGGAGTTTGGGAACTTTGGCTCTTGCAGATACCTTTAGAGATTTGAGATTCTTGCAGGGTGGATGGGCAAATTGACTAAGGCGCATGTATCTGAAGCCATTCAAATGGGTACGGTGAATAAGGATGCACTGGTGTTTTTTGTCTTCGTGGGATGTGGGCATTGTTTGTTTTAGTTGTTCAGAGGGCAGCTAAGAGTCAACCACTTTGCTGTCAGTTAGAATCTCTCATATGCCAAACCAGATAAGAGTAGCAAATTTCCTTCCTTATTTTAAAATAGTTATGAAAAAGGATAAGACTTCCATTAAAAACTAAAATTTTTAATTGGAATAATGCAAATTTTAATGGTTTAGACAAGAACTTTTAAAAATTGATTGGAGTAGACTATTCACAATAAAGGACATCTGATAAGTGGGAAGCTTTCAAAAGTTTGATAACGAGAATTCAGTCATTATGCTCCTTTTAGAGTGAAAGGTAAGGCTGGTAGGATTAGAGAACAATGGATGAATAAAGATATTGAGGTTCTAGTCATGAATAAAACAGAATTGTACATTGAATATAGATGAATGGGTTCAAATGAATCTCTTGAACAGTATAAAGTGTGTCGGGGCATTCTTAAGACTGAAATCAAAAAGGCAAGGATATGAGAGAGACTTGGGAAATAAGTTTAAGGATAATCCAAATAAATTCTACAGAGGAGCCTCGATTATTCAGCGCTCGATTATCCAATATCTGACTGTCCGGCAAGATCGCAAGGCCCCGATGTTTGGCTGAACAGTTATCTGACATTCAATTATCCGGAATTCAATTAACCAATGTAGTACTCCCAACTCATGTCCTTCGAACAATTGAGTTTCCTCTGTATGTTAAGAGCCAGGGAGCGTACGGCCCCTTTAAAGATCAAGTGTGGAGTCTCAGGAGATGGGAGAGATACTAGTTTAATATTTTGCATCAAATTTTACTGTGGTGAACAAAATGGAGGTTGGAGAACTTGGAAATAAATATTAATACTTTGAAAACAGTTAACGTTACAGAACAGGAAGTGCTGGAGCTCTTAGGAAATATCAAAGTGGATAAATCTCCAGAACCTAATTTAGTGAATCCCAGGAAGTTGTAGGAAGTCAGGAAATTGCCATGCCTCTTGCAGAAATATTGTATTATCTTTAACTATTGGTCATGTGACAGATGACTGGAGAATGGCTACTGTTGCCCCTTTAAGGAGGGATTTAAGGAGAAGCCTGGGGACTACATACCTGTGAGTCTGACTTGGGTGGTGTGTAAATTGTTGGACGTGACTCTGAAAGATAGGATTTTTATGCATTTGGAGAGGCCAGGAATGATTAGGGATAGTCAGAATGTGTGAGGAAACAATGCCTCTCAAACTTAATGGAATTTTTTTTGAAGAAGTAACCAAGCAGATTGAGGGTAGAGTCGTTGACATTGTTTACTTGAAGTTTAGTAAAGTCTTTGACACTTTTCCTTATGGTAGATTAATTAGTAAAGCTAGATCACGTTGGATTCAGGGTGAGCTTGTCCATTCAATTCAAAATGAATGAAACAAAATTGTATATTGGACATAGACAACTGGGTTCAAATGAATCTCTTGAACAGTATAAAGTATGTCGGGGCATTCTTAAGACTGAAATCGAGAAGGCAAAAAGGAATGAGAGTGCCTTCACAAATAAGTTTAAGGATAATCCAAAGAAATTCTACACATAGGAACTTCAATTATCCGGCATTTGATTCTCTGAATATCACAGCTGGATACAGAGCGATGGTGTAGGATTGTTTTTTTTTGGACTGGAGGCCTGTGACCACTGATATTCCACAGGGCTGTGTCCATCTTGTTTATCTTTAAATATGATTTAGATGAGAATACAGAAGGTATGATTAGTAAGTTTGCAGATGACACTAAATTGGTTTTATCATGGACAGTGAAGAAAGTTATCTAAGATTACAAAGAGATCTTGATTAGTTGGGTCAATGGGCTGAAGAATGGCAGATGGAGTTTTATTTAGATAAATGTGAGGTATTGCATTTAGGTAATACAGACAAGGGCAGGACTTGTACAAGTAAAAGTAGGGCTTTGATTAGTGTGGTAGAACATAGACCTAGGTGTACAGGTTCTTTGAAGTTTGCACCATGTTGAGAGAGAGAGAGAGCAAGTTTGCTTTACTTGCTCAGACTTTTGAGTAGAAGAGTTTGGACATTATGTTGAGGTTGTATAAGACGTTGGTGAGATGTCTGGTTCTGGTCACCTTTTTATAGGATGGAGATGGTTCAGAAAAGTTTTACCAGGATATTACTGGGACTGGAGAGTTTGAATTTGTTGAGGAAAATTACTTAGTCTAAGACATTGAGTCTTGTTTCCGGAAGCTTTATTTTTTGTGAATTCACAAAGAGGTTGCCACAGTTGTCACTGTCTCACACTCTCTCAAACTGAACAGTCAGCCTATACTTGTACAATGATACAAACAACTTCGCTTATATTCCGTAATTTACAATCATTCAAGATAACGATAAGCACAGTGCAGCTATCGTCTTTATTCTTTGATGTTGCTCAAAGAACAGAGAAACTAACGAGCTCAAGAAGCACCCCTACTAATGAGCTGATGATACACTCTCTATATTTTGTCAAATTATAATTACACAGCCTCAGTCTTTATCTCTAGTAGTATTTTTCCACTAAAGCTATGAGTCTGAGAGCCAACGTACCTTTTTCTCTTCATCAAGTATCCCATCATGCAGCAGTGTTCTTACTGCTTCCACGAAGTTATAAGGAGAGGCTGGATATGCTGCGACTTTTTTCACAGGAGGGTAGATGGTTGAGGTGTGAGAGGTATATGAAATCAAGAGTGGTATAGATAAGGTAAATGTAGGTGTCTTTTCCCTAGGGTGGGGAATTTCAAGAGTCGGGAGCATATTTTTAAGGTGAGAGGAGAAAGATTTAATGAACAATTTTTTTTAGAGTTTTGTGTGAAATGAACTTCCAAACGAAGTGTTGGATGTGGGTAAAATTGCAGCATTTAAAAGACATTTAGATAGGTATATGAGTAAGAAACTCATTTACATGGACTGTTCGGACCGAAGAGTCTGTTTCCGTGCTGTATAACACACTAACTCTAAGTGACATAGAAATGTAGGGACAAGAGTATGCCATTTTGGTCCTTTTGAACGTGCTCTGTTTTTCAATATGACCATGTCTGATCATTTCCTTTTGCCCCATACCCTTGATCTTTCTCCTCTCACATTTAAAAATATGCTCCATAGTCTTGATCCTTTTAGTCCTGACCGATTCAGTCAATCTTTGTATGTCAGTCCAATCATCCTAAGAATCAGTTTTGTAAACTTTTGTTGCACCCTCTCCATAGCCAGAATACGTTTCCTCAGACCAAAACTGCACGCACCACTCGGGCATGGTCTCTAACCAAGGCCCTGCACTATGTGAATTGAGTTGAGTTTTTGTTACAATCAACAGTGGTTAAATGCCATCAGTGCTCACCATCCAGATAGGTTTTTAGTTTAGATTTTTATTGAAATCAAATTTCACCATGTGCTATGGTGGAATTTAAATCAATCTCCAAAACATTACTTTGGATTTCTCAAAGTAGTCCAGTGACATTAGCATTATGCTACTGATCTCTTCCATCCAGCAGGGGACAGTATTATCAGGATAGGCTGATTTTCCTCAGAACAGCGAGTGAAAGTCCAGAGGCAGTATTGTCTGCATAGTGGAAGGTTTAGGAGATATGTGCACAAGGAATTTGCAGAAGAGGGGCAAATACAAGTGATCTGTTTTGCCTACACATGCTAATTAAAGTGCTCTGTGGAGTGTCACCCATATTTACTTAATGTTAAAGTATAAGTATAATGTTCTACTGCTTACTGTACAAAGTTTAAAGATTGTTTAAAACAAGAATCTTGTGCTTTGTTCTTTTGTAAGTTCCTGAGATCTTTCACCTTCTGTACACTCTCTAAGAAAATGCCACCTAGTCAGATTCAACATGAATTCAATGGTCAGGTCTGAGGTTACACTGCCCTACTTCTGTGTTCGTTATCAGTGACCCAACCACCTAAGCATTGCTATAATTTTCTACATCCTATTCTGCTAGTCGATCTGCTCTTCCTGACATATCAGGCTATCGATTTTATTTTTTGACTGCAGTAAAAATGGTTTAATGAACATAACTTTGACATTTTACACAAAGTTTTGTGTTGTCATAGAGTCAGATGTACAGCACAGAAACAAACTCTTTGATTCAACTCGTCCTTACTGATTAGATATCCTAATCTAGTTCCATTTGCCAGCACTTGGCCCATATCCTTCTAAACCTTGGTAAAAACAATGACTGCAAATGCTGGAAACCAGATTCTGGATTAGTGGTGCTGGAAGAGCACAGCAGTTCAGGCAGCATCCAAGGAGCAGCGAAATAGACGTCGCCCGAAATGTCAATTTCACTGCTCCTTGGATGCTGCCTGAACTGCTGTGCTCTTCCAGCACCACTAATCCAGAATCCTTCTAAACCTTTCCCATTCATGTACCCGTCTGGATCTATTTAGAATACTGTAATTGTACCAGCCTCCAACACTTCCTATGGCAGCTCATTCCATAAACGCACCACTTATTGTGTGAAAAAAGTTGACCCTTTTAAAAATTTTTCCCCCTCACCCTTAACTAATGGTCTCTAGTCCTGGACTCCTCCAACCCAGGGAAAAGACCTTGTCCATTTACCTATCCAGGTTACCCCCTCAGCCTCCGATGCTCCAGGGAAAATAGCCCCAGCCTATTCAGCCTCTCCCTGTAGCTCAAACTCTCCAATCCTGGCATTTTTGACCCCTTTCAAGTTTAACAACATCCATCCTACAGAAGGGAGACCAGAATTGCACACAATATTCTAAAAGTGGCTTAACCAATGCCCCGCACAGCTGCAACATGACCTCTCAACTTTCATACTCAATGTTCTGACCAATAAAGGAATGCATACTAAACACTGCCTTCACTATCCGATCTCCCTGAGACTCTACTTTCAAGGAAATATAAACCTGCACTCCAAGGTCTCTTTAATTGGTAACACTTCCCAGGGCTTGATCATGCCTTGATTTGCCTTTCCAAAATGCAGAACCTCACATTGATCTAAATTAAACTCAATTTGCCATTCCTCGCCCTATTGGCCCATTCGATCAAGATCCTATTGAACTCTGAGGTTCTTCTTCGCTGTCCATTATACCTCCAATTTTGATGTCATCTGCAAACTTACTAACTATACCTCCTATGTTCACTTCCAAATCATTTATATAAATGATAAAAAGGAGTGGACCCAGCAGCAATGCTTATGGCACACCACTGGTCACAGGCCTCCAGTCTGAAAGGCAACCCTCCACCATCACCTTCAGGTCTTCTAACTTCAAGCTAGTTCTGTATCCAAATGGCTAGTTCTCCCTGTATTCCATATAATCTAACCTTGTTAACCAGTCTATCATGAGGAACCTTGTTGAATGCCGTACTGAAGTCCATGTAGATTACATCTGCTCTGCCGTCATCAATCCTCTTTGTTACTTCTTCAAAAACTCAGTCAAGTTAGTGAGTCATGATTTCCCACTCACAAAGCTATGTTGACTATCTCTAATCAGTTCTTGCCTTTCCAAATACATGTACGTCCTGTCCCTCAGGATTCCCTCCAACAACTTGCCCACCACTGATGTCAGGCTCACTGGTCTGTAGTTGCCTGGCTTTTCCTTACCACCTTTCTTAACTAGTGGCACCACATTAGGCAACCTGCAGTCTTCCGGCACCTCACCTGTGACTATCGATGATACGAATACTTCAGCAAGGTGCCCAGCAATCACTATCCACAGAGTTCTAAGGTACACCTAATCAGGTCCTAGGGATTTATACATCTTTAGACATTGAGCACCACTGCCTCTTAATATAGACATTTTTCAAGATGCCACCATCTATTTCCCCACATAATTAAGGTTTTTTGACAATGCAAATTCAAGATGTATTTAGCTATGCGATGGGTATGCTTTATTTGTGTACTTAATATGCTCTGAGAATACTAGCATGCATATATATAATTAGTTGTTTTTGCATGAAAGATTTATTCAATATTTGGTAACCTTGGCAGCCATCATTCATGTTCATTTAATGATGGTGCTGTCCAAAATGAAATGCTATCTAAAAGATATTAAAGATATTAAGATACCTAGTTTAGAGTTTTCTCTAATCACTGTATTAGTAACACTAAAAACAATACTTTATTTTTTAGTCAAACCATAAATTCATTTCCTAAAGTTTATTGTTTCATTAGAAATAATAACCATGAGCGAGTCCTAATGCAGCAAAAGCAGATTGCAATTATGCAACACCTTTCATACATTAAAATGGCCTGCTCTATTCACATGAGTATTATTATACAAACTTTGCATAGTGCAGTGTCAATGTGGCCAAAAGTTTAGTCAAAGAAGCAAGTTTAATGGAGGACTGAGAGGTGGGTGGATTTATAAAGGGAATGCCAGAGCTTCTGTTCGAGTAGCTGAAGGCACAACTGTCAATAGATTAGGCGATGCAAACTGTGGATGTGCAAGAGGGCAAAAATTGAGGTGTAGACTTCAAAGAGTTTTAGGTCTATAAATGGTCACCGTGATAGGGAGGGCTGAGAGTTTGGAGGGGTTTAAGAAAAGAATTTTGAAACTGACATGTTGATAGACAGAGTCATTGTAGGTCAGGGAACAATTTACTACACTAAACTCATGAGACATAAGAACAGAAATAGGCCATTCAATTGATGAAGTTTGCTCTGCTATTCAGTGAGATT
This sequence comes from Hemiscyllium ocellatum, assembly GCF_020745735.1. Taxonomy (NCBI): domain Eukaryota; kingdom Metazoa; phylum Chordata; class Chondrichthyes; order Orectolobiformes; family Hemiscylliidae; genus Hemiscyllium; species Hemiscyllium ocellatum. The sequence goes on from NC_083442.1 coordinate 11,760,062, forward strand.
GATAATCCTCAACTGCACTTTTCTGCTTCCCCCCGCCCCCTCACCCTTGATTTCTTTAATGATTAAAAATCCGTCTATTTCAGGCTTGAATATACTTAAGGAGCAGGAGAATCGATATTTCGGGCATGAGCCCTTCCTGAAGAATGTTTCCTGAAGAAGGGCTCATGCCCGAAACGTCGATTCTCCTGCTCCTTGGATGTTGCGTGACCTGCTGTGCTTTCCCAGCAACACATTTTCGGCTCTGATCTCCAGCATCTGCAGTCCTCACTTTCTCCTTGAATATATTTAACCCAGCCTCTATAGCCATTTGCAGGCCTCAACTTTTGTTCTAGGACTAGGTACGTTATTTTCCATCACCATGTGGCTCAAACGCGTTCAAAATCAAGTATGCAGTCTAACTGGTGTCATATATAGACCTGATTGAATGTTAGAATTATTATCAGATTTCCTTCTGTCAGAGGACATTAGTGAACTATTTGGGTTTTTGAACAATCCAGTTACCTTTTTTGAGCTTTTATTTTCTGACCTCCTCTCATTCATTGAAATCAAATCAACTATTGCAATCATTAACTTATTATGATGAACATAACTCAGAAATTGTACCTGTTTGTGATTGGACAGTTAGATCGTGTAAGATTATCAAATGTTAACATGCAAGAGATGCCACTGAAAACTGGTTATCTTAATAGCCAGAGGCCAGCATTTCATTTTGGAGAACACCATCATTAACTGAAAATGAGTGATTGCTAACAAGTCTATCAAATACTGTATAAACTGTTTCATGCAATCTTACAGCAAATCTTACTTTTAGACTTTATATTGGAATTTTTCATACAAGTCAGTTCAAACCTTGGTATCAATGTGGTACTTATGCTAAAATTTGTAACCTTGGTCAGTCAATTATGCAAATACTTAGCAATTTATTAACAATATAGTAATGTAAGCAGAGCAAAAATTAAACAAGAGTATTCCAATTGGTCTACGCTTTAAAGCGAAAGACTTTTATTTACAGCAAGCGTGCTAAACGGCTTCTTAACCGCCCCATCTGTATGTGATGGAAACATCAACATTATGTACCTGAAGCCTTAGGTCTTTCTATTTGACAACACCACTCAAGGCCTTCACCCTTTTTGAATTCAATAAAGGCTGCATCTTTAAATTCTGGAACATTTGCATATTACCTTGGGCACTAAGTTATGTATAACCAATAAATCTTTTTCTTAGTGTCATAATCCTTAGAAATCTCCTCTGACAGCAAAGCATATATTTCTTGTGCTTGCTTGTCGATTTACTCTGCATGAGCGATGTCCAGTCTTGTTTTGTCTAATTAATTTGTCTAGCCATTTTTTAAATGACACTAAGAATGACTCCATGTCCTTTTCTTCAAATTTTAATCAGGTCTATGCAGACTTAAACATTTCCTTATTGGACTGATGCATCTGATGTTTCCTTTTAAATTGAAACTCGTTCTCTGGCTTTCTTTTTCTTGCCTTTCTAATTCTAGTTGCCTCATTTCTTTTTTTTAATTCCATTTCCTTTTTCTTGTCATTTTCTACACCTAACTCTGATGTTTTAGTAACTCATTTACCCAGCCTGTCTTATTTCCTCTAAACCCAAGTGATGTGCTTGTACCTCAATTATCCATGCCTTTTTGGCTTTTTAAGGCAGTGCTACATCCAATTTCCCTGATAAGTCAATGAACCTAGGATTTGAAAGTTCTCTTAAAACTCCCAGGGACAATTCTTAAAATCAATCAGTGTTATTTCCAGATTGTCACAAAAGGTAAAGAATTAGAAAAACTTGCCGAATTCCCAGTTGACATGATTTTCAGACCTAGTTGACAGTAATTTTTAATAAGAATTACTAATTACTTTGGCTTGTACAGATAATTGATTATGAACTGCTGGAAACTAATTCTACTAATTGAAACTCTAATCCCCCACTTATAAACACTCCCTCAAACATACATACTGACTGACACAGAGGAAATAAAAGGCATGGATATTTGGGCAGAGGGAGAGTCTGGAAAGGCAGTTTGGTGTTCCCTGTTAATAGGGATTTGCAGGGATGATATTTGTGTTGATCTTTCTACCCAGGGTGTTTTCTCATGTTTGTAGGAGGAGCAGGTTGACTAACCACACTTGCAAAGGCCTCTGACTTATTAATTAAATATCACCGTTTACAGCAACTGCTGAAAGAAACTAAACTGATTTTCTTCACGCTTAAACTTTTTTTCTCTGCAGGGAATAGTCAGCTCTGGACCCCCTGGAGATCTGATTGGTTCTCCTTATATTGTTTACAGATCCAAGCTGTTCTGCTACCTGGAACCAATCATGTAGTTGTTGGCAGTTAAAGAAGGCCTTCATCATTAATAATTGTTCATTAGTCCACAGACCAATCAGCTACTTGTGCTATTTCAGTCCACAATCAAAAATACAAAAAAAAGGATAGACCTTACTTAATGACCATTTCCAGCAAGAGAGAATCTGACCCCTCCTGTTGACATTCAATGGCACTACCATCACTGAGTCCCCTATTATTAACATCCTGGAGGTTAGCATTGACCAGGAACTGAACTGGACAAGTTGGATTCCAGAGTGAAACCTGGCTTATTAACTTTTGCAGTTGGTTAACATGGCAATTAGTATTCAAATATATCCAATTAAGGCTGCCAATGCCCAATAACGGAGGAATTAAAGGTTACTGTACAAGAAAATAAATAAAGTTGTGTGTTTATACAACAATTTTGAAAGATTTTAACATAAAAAAGTTTCAACTTTTTTCCCCATGATAGCTTTTACAGAATCATTTCCAGTAAAGCATCTTTCCTACCTTAAGTCTTTAACTTCTTACTTACCTGACTCTTGTGTTCTGATGACCTAAACCACTTTATAGTTCTGCCAACTTGAAAAAACTTGTACACAGACTCCCATAATTTGGCGACTTTACACGTTCTCAGATTCTACAAACTAAACATTCTGAATTTTCCACCAAAACATCAGGCTAACCTGCATGAGGATGATACTATTCTTTTGCACCGAAAGCCAGTTCTACTGAACTGAACACTCAAAACTAGTGGCTTATTGTCTTTTTTTTGTATGCTGTAAAAGTTAAACGTCATAGACATTTGAGCAGTTAACATTACATATATCTTGTTAGGCACATAACTAAAGTGACATACTTGCTTGGAAATGATGATTCCTTAGTTCACAGTTCCAACTTGTTTTTGACTACGTTTTAAAAATGATATCTTCACAAAACTGAAACCACAAATCCATTGAATTTAACATTAAAATCCAAATTCCAAATAGTATATTCATAAAACTTTATCTCGCATACCCCCGAGATGAAGATTTATTCTTAAGATACATCATTGTTTATATTTAAAAGTAAAAAATATTTTTATTCTGCTCAGACATGTTATGACACAACTCCGGAATAAGTGGGACTTTAAATCCAGACCTTCCACCCAGAGATAAGGGACACTGCCACTCCATCACAAGTGCAACATTAACGTTTCTATTCTGTTAACTTGAGGAATATATGTTTACATACAATGCACTAGGCTTGTCATAACACTCAAGCAAGTCAATTTTGGCCTGAATTATATTTCTCATATTTTCTCTTGTAATTTTTCTGACTTTTCTAAATTTGTATAATGTGTAATATTATATTCGGAATGAAACAAGCTTTGATTTTTGTTACTGAACCTCTCCCAGAAAAAAAAATGTTCCTCATAAATAAGTTTGAGTGTTGTTGGATATGGAAACTTCAAATTGATGTAGAGCCAGCGCTAGGCTTGGTGTCACTACCTCCAACTACCTCCACTATCAAATCAATCCCTATCCTATATTCATTTTACCACTGCACCAAAACTGTTACTGACATCCACAGCTAGTTTAGATGGTAATTTGGTGCTTCTAAAGCTGGTGCCAGTTTCCCAGAACAGCTTTCAAATTGTCAACGGCAGATTGCAATCTTTTGTCTGTTCACATTCTTTCATGAATTCTTTATGGAAATTACTACAGTGCTAAAATTTGGAAGGAGCTTCCATTAAACTTTATTAGTGCCAATAATCTCAGAATTTCACATTTTGTCTTCAATGTAGGAATATCCAAGATAGCCCTTCTTCTTTTTATTCTAATTGACCTTCAACCACAATGTGACCTAAGTAAGTTTCTTGTTTTGGCAAGTTTACATTAAGCCAAACTACGATTCTTTGAATTAGCTCTGAATTACCTCTTTGTAATCAACCAGACAGTTCATTCAAATGAAGTAAATGTTCTTACCAAGATTGCTTTTACATTTAACCAAATCATTGATGTTGACAACACAGTTGTATAATCCCTCAACAACCTTGTTGGTTAATTGTTGAAATGTCGGCAGTGTATTTTTCTTTCCAAATAGCATGATCTTGCATTGATAAAGTTTGTCCGGTATTGCAGAAACAGATATTTCTTTAATTCTGTCACTCAATGGAAATGGCCATTACTCTTTTAATAAGTCAGTTTTTGTAATAGGATCTCCTAATAGGATCTACCAATCATGAAATTGGCTAAGAATCCTCCTATTGTCAAAAGAACAATCTGAATAGTAACTGGTGTCCATATTCATTGCTGTGTCTATCAACACATTAAAGTCCAAATGTCTTCTGGCTTCTTCATCTTTTGAAATGAGGTGAAGTATGTATCCACTCTATTCTCTGTAAATGTAAGCACTGAATATAGGTTTCTTCATAAAATAAATTTCTCCGTGATCAGAATTGATATTTAAATTACTACTACCTATTCTTTTTTCTTTTATTCTTTATTTTGTCTTTCCAAATAATGGTGTTTGGATTGTCTCTCTTCTCTTAGGATTGCAGACAGTTAACTTCAATTTCCCTTTTTTCGTTTTTCTTTTGGATGTCCAGCTCAAGCCATTTTCAGTTAGAACTTAATTTTCTAATTCTGGCAGTGACACATTGATTTCAGGTATTCCTCCTTTTAATTTAAAAGCTAAGTCATCACTAGCATCTCACCCTAATGAGATGCTAGTTTTATTTCTTTAGTCTTAGAGAAGGACTTCAAGGTGGCTCAGTCGTTAGCAGTGCTTCTTCACAGCACCGAGACCCGGGTACGATTCCAGCCTCGAGTGACTGTGTAGAGCTTGTACATTCTCCCCATGTCTGTATGGGTTTCCTCCGGGTGCTCCAGTTTCCTCCGGGTGCTCCAGTTTCCTCTCTCAGTCCAAAGATGTGCAGGTTAGGTGAATTTGGCCGTGCAATATTGCCCATAGCGTTCAGCGATGTGTAGGTTAGATGCATTAGTCAGGGGACATGTAGAGCAATAGGGTAGCAGTAATGAGTCAGGATGGGATACTCTTCGGAGGATCAGTGTGGACTTATTGGGCCAAGTGGCCTGTTCCCACACTGTAGGGATTCTAAAACAAAATCTTCTGTTACATTGTCTTCTCCCAGAAAATTCTTTGCAATGTTCAAGGCCATCTTTGTAATGTGTGTAATATTCATCACCCTTCTGTTTTATGTCAAGTATCTCCATATAATAATTTTTTTAAAGATTCACAACTACCTCTTAATTTATTAAATTTATATCTTGCAAGAACCTCTTCTTTATAATCGTAGCTGATGTTAATAGAGACAAGTCAAATTTTTAGTGTCAAACCTGTGTTGATAGATCATAACATAAATTTTATAGATTAGATTACCTGCGGTATGGAAACAGGCCCTTCGGCCAAATAAGTCCACACAGACCCTCTGAAGAGTAACCCATCCAGACCCATTCACATACCCTATGTTTACACCTGACTTGGCAATTTAGCATAGCCAATTCATCTTTGGATTGTGTGAGGAAACCCACGCAGACATGGCAGACAGTTGCCCGAGGCGGGAATCAAACCTGGGTCCCTGACGTGTGAGACTGCAGTGCTAACCACTGAGCCACCGTGCTGCCCTTTTGTAGTTAGATACTGTGGTGCTTCGTCATTGACAGCCTTGTGAGTATGTTGTGTGTTCTTGAACAAAAGTTTTTATGCAAAAGAGAACAAAGCTAACATCAGTTTTATCTAACTCTTTAATTTCTTACTTAACTAACTTTTAACAATTCTGATAGCTGGAGACTTCTTTCCAGTTGTAATGGCCTGGATTCCTTTTCAGTTCTGATAGCCTGCACCTCTCTTCAGTTTTAATAGCTTGAAAACTTTTACACAAATTCTCATAATTTGGGGATTCTATAAACTTAAGTCTTGCTGGAGGTTTCTTCACAACAAATGGACGGTCACTCTGCGACAATGGAACTGTTCTCCTGCACTGAAATCTGATTCTTAACTAAAAACATCTAGTGCCGACTGGTCTGTTTTTTTCTTTTGTCATTTAAAGTGCAAAATAAATACTTTGTCTTACGTAAAAGTGTAAAATACATGTACAGTAAGTAAAATTGCTGGAAGCAAGTAATATACTACTTTAAAGTCTTGTATTTTTTTCCAATATGTAGCTGTTCATCTTCCACAGGATCTTGATTGCCTCTTTCCCACTTCACCTCAATTTTTAATTGATCTGTATAGATATAGAAGGCAAAGAATTAGCTACAAATGTGCTAAGTCCTTAATACAAAATAGATGACATCCTCAGTGCTTGGGAGCCTCCTGTGAAGCGCTTCTGTGATCTTTCCTCTGGCATTTGTACAAATGCCGGCACAAACCACTACAAATGCCGGAGAAAAGATCACAGAAGCACTTCATAGGAGGCTCCCAAGCACTGGGGATGTCACCTAGACAGGGGATGAAACGTCTGCAACACAAATTCCCAGCTCAGTGAACAGAACCACAACAACAAGCACCTGAGCTACAAATCCTCGCACAAACTTTGAACAAAATAGATGATGTGAGAAACGAAGCTCACTGATCAATAATTTGAATCCTAGTCAAATTCTGAAGCAGTCTTTATTCATACGGTCTTGCAAGCCGGGTGACCGTAAAGTAGGTACCTCGATCAGGAGATTACATTACAATTTATACAATTCAGTTGAGTCTCTCAGTACTCCCCTTTTACTTCATATCTGATAGTTGTATTACTCTGTGCAGTTGCTAATCTAATTGGCTTACCACATCTGTCTGTGGCCTGTTGTCGGCGTGCAACCCCCCCCCTTGATAGCTGGGTCTTATTACTTTTGCTGACGCAACACTGGATCTTATTTGGTTATCTTAGTTGGTTCTAACTCCCTATGTGTGTGACAATTGCAACTGTCATGTCAATACATCTGTTTCTACCAGTCGGTCACTTTCCTTTTCGGTTAGTTATTTCTTGGTATATACTCATGATTCCGCCTTGCAATTTTTGCAGAAGCAAGATACAGTTACTTGTAACTGTTTGTGCAAGCATATCTAGCTTAACATACAACCCACCCATAACTCAGCCTTGTGATTTTTGCAGAAACAGCAACCTTCGCAAGGGCCTCTCAAAATTCCATCTTTTTTAAAATAATTTTTGTTTTCTGCATTTCTCTCATATGTCGCCCCCAAATTTGCAAGCGTCATCTCCGAGACTTCACCCATCCAAGGTCACCCATTCCCTCATTGATCAAGAGGTAGAGTTCCTCTGCCTGATTATCTTTTAGGGGCATTTGTTTTGCCAAGGCTGTCTCAATCAGCCGTTGGATTAGTCCCTGTATACAAGGTATGATACAACAGCCAATTGCTACCAGTATCCCTGCTACCACTATCAGAGAGGTGAGGATGGAGACTACCACTCCCTTCCATTGTCCAAATCATGATTCCAGCCATCCCGTGAGTGATGTGTCCACCAATGAATTCTCAGCCAGTTCTTCTGCCAAGGTGGTCAATCCTCGCAAGGCATGAGTGATTGCCCCATCAGGTGCTGTATTATTTGGAATAAAAGTACATCAGCTCCCTCCTAACATCATGCATACACCCCCCTTTTTCAGTTAAGATCATATCTAAGGCCATTCTATTTTCCCAGGTCATTCTACTGGTTGCATCAAGCTGTTCTGTTATGCCTCTGACTGCATCCCTAGTGTAATTGATGAATCTTTACTGATTATTGAAAATATAGTTTATCCAGTCCACATTCTTGTTGACCGTTACCCACCAGAATAGAGCCGATTCAAAACCTGCTGCAATCTGGTTGTGAGCCTTGTACTCATCCGGCACCCCTCTAGGAACTCCTATAGAGTCTAGATAAATCCTATCATCAAAAGAGGTGGCTAATAATGATTTTTTACTCCTTCCCCTTTTTGTTGCTAACTTCTCCTTTTCAAATGCCAAGGTGAATGGGATTGGTAGTTGTACAATTGCCCGTATCTCCCTCCAATCTGGAGGTAGGGTGGGTCTCAATATTTTGCCTCCACAGTGTCACCACAGATCCGTTTGGGGAACCATCGGTGCTTAGTAGTTCCCTCCCTTGTCTGTTTCGGTGACATTCTCAATTTCTGTACATAATTTCAGCTCCCCCAAATCTCTGGACCGATTTGTACCTTGTCTATGTGCACACGACGTGTGATTTCCAACTGCGGCTGAAAACGTGTTGGGGGTGGGGGGAGCTTTTAAGTCTTTCTTGTCCAAGGGAGGGAACATTAGAGATAGGAACTATACCTCCCTATCATTCCATGCAGTCTTAGCCTGATACAGGGCTATCATACATTTCATGCCCTTCCTGTCTCGCTTCCACCCGAGTGGAAAGGGGACGACCTGGGCCACTGGTCTACCGGAAGCACATGCATAGCAATTGCTCTTTTTCAGACTTTTTACAGTATACTTTACCCATTCAACCCAGGCATTTGCATCCCTGTATCCAGTTTCTATTTCAATGGTCTGTTTCAAGTCCTTCACCTCTAATTTTTACCACCTTAGGGTCATCGGGAGGGGTGAAAGTTTGCATCTTATCATCCAGTTGCTTTGCCCACTTTCCCTTTCCTACGCTAATTCGGAAACAACAATCTGAGAAATCATTCCCGTTTGTTTTCATTTCTATCCCAAATGTTTCATTTAATTGTACCTGATAGGTGCTCCCCCCTAGAATCGCTTCGTGTTAAATGGTTTTCTTTATTGTTAAGTACATTGGGTTACACTTTTTATCGAGACAATCGAGAGCTGGTCGGAAGGGGGCCCGGTGTACTGTGATGAGACCATTACACCAAGTACCATCCCCAAGGTCATCCCCACAGGACTCTCTGAGCTGCTGTATTGTCTCTGATTATCTACATTCCCACAATTTACTAAGCTGCATGTATCGGCATCTATTACTTGTGGATTATCAGACTCAGGGACCGTTAATAACAAGTATGAAAATGATACTTGACAAAATCCCAATACTAAGAGAGCTAACATTATAACCCTAAGCATTCTCAGCATTCTACAATAGTATTGAATCACCAAGAAACTTTACATGTAATCTATAAAAAAAAAACTTTTAGCGCTCGTGTCGCCACGCTATAATCAGTCACTCAAAGTCTTTTTAGCCTGAGTTTCAGTGGTTCTTGCATTGATTCGGCTGTCCAGACTTCTTTCTTAACCGGGGATTCCACTGGACTGTTAATCCTGGTGTAGTGAGTTCAGCCTTTCTCCGCCGTTCTTATTGCCGTTTCGGTAGCCAAAAGAGCCTGGTATGGTCCCTTCCAATCTGGTTGCAATTTAGTTTCTGTCCATGATTTAATTAGGACCCAATCTCCCGGCCAGATGGGATGAATGGTAAATTCAAGGGGCGGAGTCTGTGCCAACAAACCCTGTTTCCTGAGGAAAGACAAAGAGGAGGACAAGCCCAGTATATATGCTTCTTTAAGAACAAATCTCTAGTTTCTGGGATTGGCAGTACCCCTTTTAATCCCATGTTGGGCAGGCCAAACAATATTTCATAAGGGGACAGCCCCAAATCTTTCCTTGGGACCGTCCGCACTCACAAGAGGGCTATAGGTAAACACTTAGTCCAAGGGAGTTTGGTTTCTATTATTAATTTAGATAATTGCCTCTTGAGTGTCTGGTTCATTCTCTCAACCTTTCCTGATGAGGGTGGGTACCAAGGGGTGTGGAACTCCCAAGAGATCCCCAACCCCTTCATCGTTCCCTGGAGTACCTTGGAAGTAAAGTGAGTTCCCTGATCCGAATCTATACACTCCGCTATCTCGTATCTGGGAACTATGTGTTCAAGTATTATCTTGGATACCCCACTTGCGGTGGCAGTGGCCAGGCGATGCGCTTCCACCCATCCAGATAAATGATCAACTGTTACCAACATATATCTCAACCTTCCCACTTGGGGTAATTCAGTATAATCTACTTGGATGCTCTGGAATGGTCTTCGCCTAGGTTCTCTCCCTCCTGGGACTTGTTTCCTTAGCCCCTTCCTGTTTACCTTCCTGCATGTTATACATCCCTCACACATCTGTTTGGCGATCGTATATATCCCTTTGCATCCATATTTTCTTAAGACCAAATCACAAATTGCTTGCATTCCCCAATGACTCCCCTGATGTAGGACAGCCATAATCTCTCGCATCATCATTTTATTAGCATCTCCCTCCCATCAGATAACATCCAGCGCCCATCCGCTGTCTTTGCGCCCCTAAGTCTTTTAGTTCCTCCTCCTCCTTTACAGTAAACAACGGGGTACCCTGAGGATCCGGAATTATAGGTATTAGGGAGTATATCGCTGCTCCTTGTGGATTCAGGGCCGCTTCTTTAGCTACCTCATTGGTCAGTCTATTTCCTCTTACTCCTGGATCATTCCTCTTTTGGTGTCCATTTATATGAACTATCGCTATTTCCCTCAGGAGTAACAGGGATTCTAATACTCGTTCGATTAGTTCCTCGTGCTAGTTCTTTTCCTCAACTATTTATTAGTCCTCTTTCTTGCCGCATTTTTCCAAAGGTGTGCACCTCTCCAAATGCATATTTGGAGTTTGTGTACACCGTCCCTTCCTTGTCTTCTAAGGCTCTGAGAGTTCTTTCTAGGACATAGAGTTCACAAGTTTGGGCTGACCAGCTGTTAGGCAGTCTCCTAGCCTCGATAACTCTTCCCTCTATCCTATCTACTGCAACATATCCATTATGTCTCTTGCCCTCAATTATCTGGGAGGACCCATCGATAAACAACTGAGCTCCCGCGTAGAGCGGGATGTTCCTTAGGTCCATCCGCACTTTCATCTGATATTCAATAATATCAAGGCAGTCATGTTCAGGATTACCAGGGGCCTCCCCCTCTCCACGCCACAGGAATGTGGCAGAATTTAAGCAATTATCTGTGAATAACACGAGGTCATCCTTCTCCATTAAAATTGCCTCATATTTCAGGATCCTAGAGTCTGTGAGCCATCATCCTGCTTTTTGATTTAATATGATCTGTACCTGGTGTGGAGTGCTGACTATTAGGGCTCCCCCAAAGGTAAGTTTCTAACTCTCCTCTACCAATAAGACTGATACTGCCACTGCCTGCACACATTCTGGCCGCCCCCTTGAGACCGGATCTAGCAATTTAGACAAGTAGACAACCGGTTGTCTCATCCGTTTCTCCCCCCCCCCCCCTCCCCATCGCTGGGTTAGGACCCCTAGAGCCACTCCCGTGTGGAAGGGCTTGTCTAGGGAGGGTAATGTAAGGGCAGGGGCATGGATCAGGCTCTTTAGTTCTTCAACCAATTCCCTCTCTTCATCTGTCCAATTAAATAATTCAGGTTCTTTCTCCAATAGTTTCAGATATAATTTCTTTGTTTTCTGTGCATACGAGTCTATCCATAATCTACAGTACCCTGTTAACCCCAAGAATTTTCACAACTCCCTTTTGGTCTTGGACAGTGGCATTTCCATGATTCCCCGTTATTCTTTCTGGGCTTATTTTTCGTTTTCCTTTACTGATTAGATGTCCCAAATACTGAAATTCCTTTTCTACATACTGTAATTTCTTCTTGGAGACCCTCAATCCTTGTTGTCCCAGAAAGTTTAGTAATTTGTTTGTGGCCTCTAATGTTTTGTGTCTCTTCTTGCCTGTTACCAGAAGATCACTTACATATTGTAACAGTAGTCCCTTTGGGACTACTGAATTCCTCCAAGACTTATTCCAACACCTCACCAAAGAGATTCGGGGATTCAGTGAATCCTTGTGGGAGTACTGTCCACCTGTACTGTTGTTTTCGTCCTGTCTTTGGATCCTCCCATTCAAAGGCAAATATATTCCTACTTCCTTCTGCCAATGGACATGCCCAGAAGGCATCTTTTAGATCCACTACACTGAACCATTTATGGTCATGGAGAATCTTACTCAATAGTGTATAGGGGTTAGGGACCACAGGGTGGCAGATTTGTACTGTTTGGTTCAACGCCCTCAAGTCTTGTACCAGATGGTAAGTGCCGTCCGATTTCTGTACTAGAAGAATAGGGGTATTGTAAGGGGACTTGCAGGGCTCCAATAATCCATCCTCAATCAACCCCTCAATTACTGGCTGCAATCCCCTGCATCCCTCCGTTGAAATTGGATACTGTCTTTTGCATACTACGTCTCCCTCTCTCTCTTTAAACTGATCTCCAAAGGAGGTATTTGTAATCCTCCCGAGCCCGTACTGTGGGTTCTATTTCTCTCTCCTCTTCCTCAATCAGGATGGCCATTTTTATCACTAATCTCTGGTCCCATACTCCAATTTCCAGTCCCAAGATTATGATTAAATCCCTCCCCAATAAATTACTTCCAATATCAGGGATATATAACAGTTCGCCTTCGACTATCAATCACTTTCAATTATCATAGGTTTAAAAACTGGAACTGTAAATCCCTCCCCTTTTACCCCAGAGACAGTTAATATTTACTTCACAATTCCCACTCCTCTGGGCTTGAAATTTAGAGATGACCTCACTGCCCCCGTATTGACTAAGAAAACTACATCCTCTGTATAAGGTCCCACCTTTAAGTTTATCAAGGGTTCCTGGTGGGTCCCCAGGAGCAGGAACCCCTGACACCCCTATTCTTCATCAAAGTTCGTAAGCAGTACTGCTCTCTCTTTTCAGATCCAGACACTCCTGCTTAAAGTGACCTGTCTTTCCACAGTAGTAACATCCCGCCTGTGGGGATTTCCACCTTGATCCCTGTCCCTGTTGACTGGACCCCCTAACGGGTCCTCCTTGCCCTCTTACCCTACCTCTATTTTCAACATGCTGCCAGCCACCACTCCGGTTGCTTACTATCGATTCCACTCTTTTCTTAACTATCTCATCAACTGTGGCTACCATCATTTTTGCCTTTTGTTTTTGTTTCTCATCTTCTCTTCTCTCAAACACTTTCTGAGCTTCCCGCAACAACTCATCTAGGGGCTTTTTGCTCCACCCCTCTATCTTTTGAATCTTTTTCTAGATGTCTGGCCATGATTTTGTTACGAAATGTACCCTCAGTAGCCCTTCTTCTACTGACCCTTCCGGGTCTATTCCAGAATATTTTCTCATAGAATCTCTTAATCTTTGGAGAAAGGCTGAAAGGGTCTCATCCCTTCCCTGGCACACTTCGGCATTGCTTCTCTGATTCCCTTTATTATTAAGTCTTTGAGCTCTTTCATTTCCTCTCTATGATCTTCATTTTGATTATCCCACCCGGGGTCCTTAAGGAGAAACTTTGCTTCACCTTCTCCAGTCTGCCCGTCCTCGACTGGATGCTCCCTGTCCCAGATCTTAATTGTGGCTCCTCTAATGAGCCCTCTTTCCTCTCCAGTAAATGAAATGTTTAATATAGACATTAGTTTTGCCCAAGTGTATAAACTGGCTCCTAGAAATTGGTCGATTTGTTCAGACAATCCCACCGGGTCTTCTATGAGGACTTTCACTTCCTTCTTAAAGGTCCGTACCTCCCCGCTTGTTAGGGGTGCACTTACAAACCCGACTTCCTTATCCCCTATTGGGACTTCATGGAGTGGATACACAGTGGAACTTCCTTGTGGATCTTTGTCCAATTTTTCCTTCTGCATTTCCTTTTGTTTGTGGGTAATCATCCCTGTCGTTCTAGTTTCCCCCGGCCCTGGTCCTGGTCCTGACTTTGACTGGCTCTGGCCCTGTCTCTGCGGCTGATTCCCCTGTTCCTGCTCCTCCTGAGTCCCCTTCTGCCCTATTGGCTGGTTTGTTATATGGGGGTGGCAGATTATATGGTGCCGTGGGAGAGTCTTTCTTCTCTGTTTTAACTAAATGAATATTTGTTCCTGAACCCCTCTTCCGATGTGATGCATAATTTGATTCCTCCTGACGGAGGGGCTCTTTGGTATTGACATGTTCAAATATTAACAAACCCAGCCCTTGTCCGACCTGTACTTTGGCCAGAAGACGGTGGGACGAAGATTGGGCTCCTTAGTCCATATAAAACAACACTATTTAATCATCTTCTTCCTATCCTTTTCCCTTGTACAAGTTTTATGTTTCCAATTCCTCAACATCCTCCCTAATGGACTTTCTGGAGGTATGTTGTTAGGGACCCCACCTCCATTTCCATTTCATTTTTCCCTGGAGGTTTTTTCTTTACCCTTGGCACAGCCCATACTAAGTTCCTTCGTTAGTCCCTTATTAACTACTAGAACTCAATCCCAGCCACCAAGTCAATTTTCTTACCTTGGTCTGTGCACGGAGTTACCTGGCTCAAAGTCTCCCTGTGCCTACCATTCAAGTATTACTGCTTAACTCTTTCCTGGTTCAGAAGGACTCCCTGAGGATTCTGGTCAGTCTACTGGGAAGGGCACCCATCATCAAGAAACACGGGACCGTTCTAAAAGGGAATGGGACGCGTCTTCCCAGCCGTCGACGGTACATACTCCGTCGGTGGTGACAGGATCCTGGATGAGCCCCCAGTTGTGAGAAATGAAGCTCACTGTTCAATAATTTCATTCCAAGTCAAATTCTGAAGCAGCCTTTATTCATGTGGTCTTGCAAGCCAGATGACCGTAAAGTAGGCACCTCGATCAGGAGGTGACATTACAATTTATACAGTCCAGTTGAGTCTCTCGGTACTCCCCTTTTTAGTTCATATCTGATAGTTGTATTGCTCTGTGCAGTTGCTAATCTAATCAGCTTACCACATCCTACTGTGGTCAGTTGTTGGTGTTCAACCCCCCCTCCCCCCTTGATAGCTGAGTCTTATTACTTTTGCTGACGCAACACTGGGTCGTATTTGGTTATCTTGTTCGTACTAACTCCCTATGTGTGTGACTATTGCAACTGTCATGTCAATACATCTGTTTCTACCAGTCGGTCACCTCCCTTTTTGGTTAGTTATTTCTTGGTAGATACTCTCATGATTCTGCCTTGCGATTTTTGCAGAAGCAAGATACAGTTACTTGTAACTGTTTGTGCAAGCATATCTAGCTCAACCCCCCCACCCCCCACCCAGGACTCAGCCTTGTGATTTTTGCAGAAACAGCAACCTTCGCAAGGGCCTCTCACAGATGCCAAGTAACAAAATCAGTGTCAGACTAGTATTTGTCTTTGTTGGTGCAAGGTCTGACCTTGACGTTGATGGACAATGGGCACAGCTTGCAGCAGACAGATGCCAGAGTGTCTCCAATTCCTGGATTAACACCAACATAGACACTTTCATACTTTCTGTCTTTCATTCTGTTTCTCTCTCATACTTCCTCAATGCAATTGCAGATTTGCGCTCTCATGCTCACTGGTTCACATATTTTCTTCTAATATCATTTCTATGCTCTCTCATGGCCTTTCTCGCGCATGTGCTTTATCTTGCACCTGACCTGGCATAAGTGCTCTGTCTTGGGTCCTTGTTGTGCATGTGCACTCTGTCGTGTGCGCTTTTGCACATTTGATCCGCACAGCCCTCTCACCCCCACCCACTTCCCTGAAACACTTTCTCTTCACATGCCCCACACCCCCATTGTGCTCTTTGCTCCCACACCCTCGTGCTGTTCCTACTACAGCCCGCCCTTTCCCCTCCCAGTTATGCTATGCCTGCCCTTAATGGTTTTCCACTCTTGTCACTACTCCATTGCGCTCTTTCCCCTGCTTTCCCACTCGTTGTGGAGGTGAGGCCCCAGATTATTAATCCAGAAACTTGGCTCATGTTCTGGAGACATGGATTCAAATTCTGCAACGGCAGATGGTAGAATTTGAATTCCATTTTAATGAAGAACCTACCGATGATCAAAGAGTTGTTGATGATTGTCAGAAAAATCCATCTGATGTCCTTTAAGGAAGGAATCTGCCATCCTTACGTGGTCTACCTACATGTGACTCCAGACCCACAGCAATGTGGTTGACTCTTAACTGCCTTCTATAATAGCTTGGAGCACCAGTCAACTCAAGGGCAGCTCAAGATGGCCAATAAATGCTGGCTAGCTAGCAACACCCATGTTTGACATGTGAATTAAAAAAAGACCTCCACAGAGTTTCTATGATCTATGATCAGCACTGAGTATCTATAACAGAGGGTGTGACACAGTGCAGATGATCTCACATTCACCAAGCTGTGTAGCCTCGTGGTGAAGTTACCTGCCACCAGTAAATCACAACTGGTAACAGCAGGTATTTCTGCTCATTGTTTCAGGCACATAGTTACTTCTGGTAAGAATTAATGTTCCAATAGCTGCTGGTGATGACTGGTATTTAAGCAGTAAAGACAGGTAGATGCTGTTACTGGTGCCAACTATTTTTTCTTTCTGGGTGAGTGTCTGTCAAGGATATTGCTGTTCACGTTGAGATATTTCTGACTTTATATAGTTTATATTTTCCTAATAAAGTTGTGTTTTTTGTGAAAACATTGACAGTCTCATGTGAATATGTTCAGTCACTAATCACCATGGTAACCACCTACAAAAATTAATCTTATGATTTGACTCTGGGCTTTGCTTTACCCAGGTATTACTGTTTGCTTGATGAGCGTTATGGGTTCTTGAGGGAAAGGGAATAAAAACCACACCACCTGTTCAGCATGATAATGAAGCCCAAACAAATTGTGTACCAATGTTTCACTGAAGCTTATGACACACTGAGCCTTGAACTCATCTCACAGATGAATCAACAGTTTAATGTAGTCATATACTCTGAATCATTCCTTACAAATGATGTCCCAGGCAACACCTTTGTGCATCTCTTGGTATGTCTTGATAGACTGGCAGGACACACCCAGTAGAGGTAGCAGCACAATGTTATACAGTCATTTGGAATGTTATCTTAAGAGTCCTCAACATTGAGTCCGGACTCCATGAGGTCATCATAAGCAAGAAAATGTCCTACTGATGAAATGCTCTCCAACCTCCTATCAAAAGCTGATGAATTAACATGCCTCCATTTTAAACACCACTTGGAGGAAGCGTTCAGTGTGAAAAAGGTGCAGAATATATTTTGTGTCGATGCGAAATGTTCATCACCAAGAGTGGTTTGGCACCACTGTTGACCTGATCTAGTTCAAAAGTGGTGGATTGGATCTGTAACAGGTGCCGGGAGAACTAATGACGGGAAAAAACATGTTTGACCTCATCCCCCCAATACGTTGCAGATGTTGTTGTCTGTGATAGTATCTATAAGAGTGACCACTGTGAAATCCTTACAGAGATGAGGCTCTTGCTCACATTGAAGACGTTCTTCCTAGTGTTGTGTAGTGCTGCAAAATTACCGTGCTAAATGGGTTAGGCTTTGAAAGGTCTTGCATCTCAAGATAGGGCATCTTGATGCACACATAGAACGTAGAACAGTACAGCACAGAACAGGCCCTTCAGCCCATGATGTTGTGCTGACCCCACTGATCCTCATGTATGCACCCTCAAATTTCTGTGATCATATGCATGTCCAGGAGTCTCTTAAATGTCCCCAATGACCCTGCCTCCACAACTTCTGCTGGCAACACATTCCATGCTCTCACAACTCTGTGTAAAGAACCCGCCTCTGACATCCCCTCTATACTTTCCTCCAACCAGCTTAAAACTATGACCCCTCGTGTTGGTCATTTCTGCCCTGGGGAATAGTCTCTGGCTATCGACTCTATCTATGCCTCTCATTATCTTGTATACCTCAATTAGGTCCCCTCTTGTCCTCCTTTTCTCCAATGAAAAAAGTCCGAGCTCAGTCAACCTCTCCTCATAAGTCCTCCAGTCCAGGCAGCATCCTGGTAAACCTCCTCTGAACCCGCTCCAAAGCATCCACATCTTTCTTATAATAGGGCGACCAGAACTGGACGCAGTATTCAAGTGCGGTCTAACCAAAGTTTTATAGAGCTGCAACAAGATCCCACGACTCTTAAACTCAATCCCCCTGTCAATGAAAGCCAAAACACCATATGCTTTCTTAACAACCCTGTCCACTTGGGTGGCCATTTTAAGGGATCTATGTACCTGCACCCTAACATCCCTCTGTTCCTCCACACTGCCAAGAATCCTATCCTTAATCCTGAACTCAGCTTTCAAATTCGACCTTCCAAAATGCATCACCTCGCATTTATCCAGGTTGAACTCCATCTGCCACCTCTCAGCCCATCTCTGCATCCTGTCAGTGTCCCGCTGCAGCCTACAACGGCCCTCTGTACTGTCAACGACACCTCCAACCTTTGTGTCATCTGCAAACTTGCTGACCCATCCTTCAATCCCCTCATCCAGGTCATTAATAAAAATTACACACAATAGAGGCCCAAGGACAGAGCCCTGTGGAACACCACTCACCACAGACTTCCAGCAGAATATTTTCCTTCTACTACCACTCACTGTCTTCTATTGGTCAGCCAGTGCTGTATCCAGACAGCTATGTTCCCCTGAATCCCATTCCTCCTGACCTTCTGAATGAGCCTACCATGGGGAACCTTATCAAATGCCTTGCTGAAGTCCATATACACCACATCCACAGCTCGACCCTCATCAATGTTTCTAGTCACATCCTCAAATAACTCAAGGTTTGTGAGGCATGACCTGCCCCTCACAAAGCTGTGTTGACTGCATTTAATCAAGCCATGCTCTTCCAGATGGTCTGAAAATGTGTTACTGGAAAAGCGCAGCAGGTCAGGCAGCATCCAAGGAACAGGAAATTCGACGTTTCGGGCATAAGCCCTTCATCAAGAAGTGTGCCTGCTGGACACACTTTCCTCATTCCTGATGAAGGGCTTATGCCCGAAACGTTGAATTTCCTGTTCCTTGGATGCTGCCTGACCTGCTGCGTTTTTCCAGCAACACATTTTCAGCTCTGATCTCCAGCATCTGCAGACCTCACTTTTTCTTCCAGATGGTCATAAATCCTATCCCTCAGAATCCTTTCTAACACCTTGCAGATGACAGACGTGAGACTTACTGGTCTGTAATTGCCGGGGATTTCCCTATTTCCTTTCTTGAAGAGAGGAATTACATTTGCCTCTCTCCAGTCCTTAGCTACGACTCCAGTGGAGAGTGAGGATGAAAAGATCTTCGCAAGTGGCGAAGCAATTGCATTTCTCATTTCCCAAAGCAGCCAAGGACAAATCTGGTTTGGGCCTGGCGACTTGTCAATCTTAATGTTTGACAAAATTTTCAGCACATCAGCTTCCTCCATCGCTGTCCATTTCAGTATGCACACCTGCTCTTCAAAGATTTAATTCACTACAAAGTTTGTTTCTTTCGTAAAGACAGAAGCAAAAAACTCGTTTAGGGCTTCCCCCTACCTCCTCAGACTCCAATTCCCTATGCTATCCCTGATTGGCCCTACTCTTTCTTTGACCATTCTCTTATTCCTCATATAAGTGTAAAATGCCTTTGTGTTCTCCCTAATCCGTTCTGCCAAGCCTTTCTCGTGCCCCCTCCTGGCTCTCCTCAGACCATTTTTAAGCTTCTTCCTCGCCTGTTTGTAATCCTATAGAGCTGAGCTTGACCCTAGCTTCCTCCACCTTATGTAAGCTACCTTTTTTCCTTTTGACGAGAAGCTCCACCGCTCTCGTCAACCAAAGTTTCTTTATCTTACCACTCTTGCCTGTCTCAGAGGGACCTATTTATTCATTATTTGCAACAACTGTTCCTTAAACAGTTTCCACATGTCTATAGTGCCTTTACCACGGAACAATTGCTCCCAATCCATGCTTCCTAACTCATGTCTAATCGCATCATAGTTTCCTCTTCCCCAATTAAATATCCTCCCATTTTGCCTAATCCTCTCCTTCTCCATAGCTATGTAGAATGTGAGGCAGTTGTGGTCACTATCACCAAAATGCTCTCCCACCACATGGTACCTGATACCTGTCCCGGCTCGTTTCCAAGCACTAAGTCTAGAATGGCCTCTCCCCTCGTCGGCCTGTCAACGTACTGAGTTAGGAAACCCTCCTGAACACACCTTACAAAAACAGCTCCATTCAAATCTTCTGCTTGAAGGAGGTTCCAATTAATATTGGGAAAGTTAAAGTCACCCATTACAACAATCCTACTATGTCCACACTTTTCCAAAATCTGCCGACATAAGCTTTCTTCCATCTCCCTGCTGCTATTGGGGGGCCTGTAGTAAACCCCCGAAGAGGTGACTGCTCCCTTGCTTTTCCTAATTTCCACCCATACTGACTCGGTAGGCAGATCTTCCTCGACAATGGAAGCTTCTGTAGCTGTGATACCCTCTCTGATTAGTAGTGCTACACCCCCTCCTCTTTTTTTCCCCCCTGCCTATTCTTTTTAAATGCTCTAAACCTTGGAACATCCAGCAACCATTCCTGCCCCTGAGAATCCCATGTCTCTGTTATTGCCACAACATCATAGCACCAGGTACTGATCCATGTTCTAAGTTCGTCACTTTTATTCCTGATACTCCTTGCGTTAAAGCAAGCACACTTTAACTGATCCCTTGGTTCCTTCCCAGGAAAATCCTTCCCACCAGCTGGTCTACCTCTTGCTATTGCCTCATCTGCATCAACTCTCACCTCCGGTATACAACTCAGGTTCCCACCCCACTGCCTAGTTTAAACCCTCTCGAACTACTCGAGCAAACCTTCCACCCAGGACATTGGTCCCCTTCCAGTTCAGATGCAACCCGTCCTTCTTGTACAGGTCTCACCTTCCCAGAAGGCATCCCAATTATCTGCATATCTGAAGCCCTCCCTCCTACACCAGCTGCGCAGCCACGTATTAAGCTGCACATGCTCCCTGTTCTCGCCTCGCTATCTCGTGGCACCGGTAGTAAACTAGAGAACACTACTCTGTTCGTCCTGCTTTGCAGCTTCCATCCTAACTCCCTGAAATCACTTTTTATATCTTCGATTCTTTTCCTGGCTATATTATTAGTGCCAATATGTAACACGATTTCTGGCTGTTCGCCCTCCCCTTTTAGAACCTTATACACCCGATTGGAGACGTCCCGGACCCTGGCACCAGGGAGGCAACATACCTTCCGGGAATCCCAATCCTGACCACAAAATTTCCTGTCGATTCCCCTAACTATCGAGTCCCCTACCACGAGTACTTTTCTATTCTGTCCCCTTCCCTTCTTTGCCACAGTGTCAGTCTCAGTGCCAGAGAACTGACTGTTATAGCTTTCCTCTGGTAGGTTCCCCCCCCCCCACCAGTATCCAAAACGGTATGCTTATTGCTGAGGGGAATGTCCAGAGGGGATCTCTGCACTGTCTGACTGTCCCCTTTCTTCCCCTAACTGTAACCCATTTATCCTTGTCCTGAGCCTTAGGAGTGACCAACTCCCGGTAACTCCTCCCAATTAACCCCTCAGCCTCCCAAATGACGAATGCACGTCAGCAAGAACAGAATTATACTCCAAACACAATCGGCATATCCCCCATTTTATTGTTACCAGGCCAAGAAGTTAATCCTGGTTCAATAAAGACTTCAGGAAGACATGTCAGGAGCAGCACCAGGTATACCTAAAAATGGAATGTCAACGGAGTGTCACGACATGGCAGTGAACCCCTCTGTTAATCAAACCAAACACCCAGAAAAGCTCACCTCTCTTTGCAATCTGTTAAAATATGAGACTCAGAGAACTCCGGATTCCGCTATTTGAAGAAAATAACATCAATTTATTTTTTAAACTCTAAAATTGAACATTAAACAACATCTATTCACAACTTTAAGCCCCCCTTTCTCTTTACTGCTTATTATCTGTCTAAAACTCTATAGCAATGTGTTGTTCCAATAAAACACACTAAAATTACCTCAGCTTAATTTCATAACTATACAGGACCTGTCATTTTCAGTATCTTTCTTCTTCCAGCTGATGATCTCCCTGGGTTGTCTTCTTTCTTTTTAATGCGAATATGTTTCAGATGAAAAGGTATGTTTGATAGACAGTGTTTCCCAATTTCTTTCATCTGTGTTGTGTTGATGGGGCATTTGCTCTGTCTGATTTTCAAAATGCCTGCCTTTTTTATATCTCCAACATGAGATCGGCTCATTGGTTTGATGTTGGCAAAACAGTAAATTGAAACTCTATTCGGTTTTAGTATCCTGGGGCACAACTTAAACTAGTTAAATTTGAATTGTTATCAAAACAATAACAAACTCAAATATCCATTTCACAGTCAAATGTTATATGTTTTCAATTTCCCAGTACACTCTGAGACTGCCATCTAGTCATATGAGAGGTACTTGTAAACTCTCAGTTCAGAACAGTTTTCACTCTCTTAAAGGTACAGTACACAGCTTCAAGTTCATAACACTAGTGAAACTGCAACACTGGACTAAAACTAGAAATATGTGGAGAAATCCAACAGGTCTGGTAACAACTGTGTCAAGAGATATAGCATTGACATTTTGACTTCAATGATTCGCAACAGTTTCCTGCCCTTTCCCCATAACCTTTGATTCCCCTATTGATCAAGAATCTATCTGTCTCAACCTTAAATGTGTAGAAGAATTCTTTCTCTGCAGCTTTTTGTGGCAAGGAGTTTCACAGATATTCCTCATCTTAGTCTTAAATTGGCACCCTTTAATTGTCATTCTATGCCCTCTTGTCCTAGGTTCTCCCATGAAATCTCCTTTTTGCATTTACCCTGTAAATTCTTGTAAGAATCCTATATGTTTCAATGAGATCACTTCTCATTCTTCTAAATTCCAGTGAATCCCAAGCAGTTTAATCCTTGTTCATGAGACAATCCCTCCATACCGGGGATCATTCAAGTGAACCTTCTCTGAACTGCCTTGAAATAAAGCAACTAAAACTGTACTCAGTACTCCAGACACAGTTTCACCAGCACCTTGTACAGTTGCAATCCTGCCCATCTCACATTTATCCAGATTGAATTTTATTTGTCACTGATTAGCCCATCTTTATCACCCTGTAATCTAAAGCTATCCTCTTCACGAAGTACCACACCACCTACTTTTGTTTTATCATCCACAAACTTATAGATTGATCCTGTTGACTTCAAGTCCAATTTGTGTATATTTTCCACAAACAGTAGAGGTCCAACAGTGATCCCTCTGTTGAATCCCACTGGACATGCTTCTAGTCACAGAAACAGTTCATGATCTCTGTTTCCTATGAGTCAGCCAATTGTGGATCTAATTAGCCAAATTGCTTCAGATCCTATGGGATCTATAATTCTCCTATGTGGGACCTTAATAAAAGCCTTGCTGAAGTCCAAATAAGCTCATCTACATACCTGGTCATCTCTTCAAAATATTCGACAAATTGGTCAGGCATGACCTTCCCTTAACAAAACAATGCAGACTTTGCTTGTTTACTCGCTGCCTATCCATGTGCAGATTAATCTATCCCTCAGAATCCCATCCAATTGTTTCTCTACCACTGAGGTTGGACTAGTTAGCCTGTAGTTTCTTGATTTATCTCTTGCTCCCTTCCTGACTGATTGTACCACATTGTTTGTCCTCCAGTTCCCTGGTATCTCTCCTGTGGCTAAAGAGATTTGAAAATTAATGACAGCACCCTGCTGTTTCTTCTCTTGCTTCAGTCTGGGTGGTATTTCATTTGGCCCTACAGGTTTATTCACTTTTAAGCCTGCCTGACTACTCAGAACCTCCTCTCTGTCTTCAATTATATCACATGATGTCTATACCGACATTGTCCCTAACACGAGTGGGCACCAACATTATGTACTCATTTAGAACCCGACCGGTATCTTGTGGTTCCAAGCACAAATTACCCATATGGTCATTTGTCATTCTTGTACCTTTAATGTGTATGAAAATTAATTTAGGATTTTCCGTTATTTTACCTGTTGTTATCGTACCATGCTGCCTTTCTGCTCTCCTAATTTCCTTAAATTGCCTCTTGTGCAAACTTTTCTTGAGCTATTTTAAGCCCTTGGTTTAGTAGAATTAAAACCTGATAGGTCCCCAGGGCCTGATGCTCTGTATTCCAGTGTTCTTAAGGAAGTGTTCCTAGAAATAACAGACGCAATGGTGATCATTTTCCGGCATTCTGTAAACTCAGGATGCATTCCACTGGAGTGGAGAGTAGCTAATTTAACTCCACTCTTTAAAAAAGGAGGGAGAGAGAAAACAGGGAATTACAAGCTGTTTAACCTGACATCAGTGGTAGGGGAGTTGCTGGAGTCGATCATTAAGGATTAATAACTGAGCATTTGGAAAGTGGTGACAGAATTAGTCCTCGTCAACCTGGATTCCCTAAAGGGAAATCATGCTTGACAAACCTTCTGGAATTTTTTGAGGATGCGACCAGTAGAGTAGACAATGTTGAATCACTAGATGTTGTGTACCTGGACTTTGAAAAGGCTTTTGACAAGGTTTCACACAAGATTAGTAGGGAAAATTAAAGCTTATGGTATCAGTGTAAAGTATTGAAATGCATAGAGAACTGGTTGGCAGATATGAAGCACAGAGTTGGAGTAAACAGGTCCTTTTCAGACTGGCAGACAGTAATGAGAGGGGTACCGCAGGTTTCAGTGTTGAGACCCCAGCTGTTTACCCTGACTGCTAATGATTTGGGTTAAAGAATTGAGTGCAATATCTCCAAATTTACAGTCAATGCTAAACTGGGTGGCCGTGTGTGATGTAAGGAAGATGCTAAAAGGCTGTAGGGTGACTGGCTGAGTAAGCAAATTCTTGGCAAATCCAATATAATGTGAATAAATGTGAGGTCCTGGGGAGTGTCGCTGAAGAAAGAGACCTTGGAGTGCAGGTTCATAGTTCCTTGAAACTGGAGTCACTGATAAAAAGGATAATGAAGAAGGTGTTTGGTTTGCCCTTCCTTTAATAGTCAAAGCATTGAGTATAGGTGTTGGAAAGTCATGTTATGGCTGTACAGGACATTGGTTAGGCCACCTTTGGAATATTGTGTGCAATTCTGGTCCCTTTCTAATTGGAAGGATGTTGTGAAACTTGAAAGGGTGCAGAAGAATTTACAAGGATTTTGCCAGGGTTGGAGGATTTGAGCTAAAGGGAGAGGTTGAATAGGCTGGGGCCGCTTTCCATAGAGCATCGGAGGCTGAAGGGTGACCTTATGGAGGTTTATAAAATCATGAGGGGCATGGATATGGTAAATACACAAGATCTTTTCCATGGGATGGGGTAATCCAAAACGAGAGAGTATAAGTTTAAGATGAGAGGGTAGAGATTTAAGAAGGACCTAAGGGGGAACTTTTTCATGCAGAGGATAATGCGTATATGGAATGAGATGAAGTAGTGGAGGCAGTATTTAACAAGCATCTGGATGGGTATATGAATAGGAAGGATTTAGAAGGATATTGGCAAAATGCTGCCAAATGGGATTAGATTAATTTAGGATATCTGCTTGGTATGGATGAGTTAGACCAAAGTGTCCGTTTCTGCACTGTATATGTCTATGACTCCTGAGCCTCTATTTATCCAATCCCGTGAACTCCACAATATCCAGGATTTGCGAGATTTGTTGGTCCTATTATTTTGCTTTATTGGAATATGTTGGCCCTATACTATTCCTGTTTCCTCCAGGAATGCATACTGCGACTCTGATTTACCTAGAGTTAGATTAGCTTGAAAGTTTCTGTTCCCAGTCCACTCTGGTCAAATCATATCTCATGTTATTAAATCGGCCATCTCATAGTTTAGAGCTTATATCTGGGCCATCCCAGTCCTTTTCTATAATATTTGTGAATCTAGTGGATTAAACAGACTTTGTAGTTTGTGTGGATGGCTACCTACCTAGTGTTCTGACATATTTAAAGTGAGCCAGGAAATTATTTATGTAACTTTCAAGTAGTCACACCTCAAGTACAAGAAAAAGGCCAATGTGTTACTGTCAGGGTACAGAAAGGGAGCCGGCAGGCAGTGCAGGGAACCCCTGTGACTGTTCCCCTCAATAACAAGGATACAGTTTTGAATACTGTTTGGGGATGGGGGTGGGGCGGGGGCGACTTACCAGGGGTACGTCATGGAGTATAGGTCTCTGGCACAGAGTCTACCCCTGTTGCTCCTAAGGGAAGTGGGGAGATGAGGAGAGCATTATTTGTTGGGGACTCCATAGTTAGGGGAACAGGTTCTCTGGGAGTGAGAGAGATTCATGATGTGTTGCCTCCCGGGTGCCAGGGTTTGTAATGTCACGGATCGTGTTTTCGGGATCCTTTGGGGGAGGAGGAGCTGCCCCAAGGTATGGTCCACAAAGGAACTAATGACATAGGGAGGAAAAGAGATGGGGATTTGGGGCAGAAATTCAGGAAGCTTAGTACTAGAACAAAGAGTTGTTAGCTCTGATTTATTGCTTGTGCCACGTGCAATTGAGGCAAGGAATGGGAAGAGAGAGGAGTTGAACACTTGGCCACAGGGATAGCGCAGGACGGAGGGTTTCAGATACCTGGATAATTGGGGGTCATTCTGGGATAGGTCGGACCTCTACAAACTGGATGATCTACACCTGAACCAGAGGGTTACCAATATCTGGGAGGAGGTGGGGGGTGGGGGTGCAGTGGGCGGAGGAGGAGGTGTGGAATTTGCAAATGCTATTCGGGAGGGTTTAATCTAATTCAGCAGGGGGATGGGAACCTAAATTGTAGTTCCAGTCTCCAGGAGGTCCAGAGTCCTTAGGTCAGAAATAAGGTTTCAAGGTTGCAAGAGTGCACTGGCAAGCAGGAAGGTAGTTTGAAGTATGTCTACTTCAATGCTAAGAGGATCTCGAATAAGGTGGGTGAACTTGCAGCATGGATTGGCACCAGGGACTTTGATGGTCATTTCGGAGACATGGATAGAGCAGGGACAGGAATGGTTGTTGCAGGTTCTGGGGTTTAGATGTTTCAGTAAGAACAGAGAAGATGGTAAAAGGGGGATGGTGTGGCATTGTTAGTCATGGACAGTATTACAGTAACAGAAAGGACGTTTGAAGACTGAGGTAGTATGGGCTGAGGTCAGAAACAGGAAAAGAGAGGTCACCCTGTTGGGAGTTTTCTATAGACCTCCGAATAGTTTTAGAGATGTAGAAGAAAGGATAGCAAAGATAATTCTGGATAGGAGCGAGAGTAACAGGGTAGTTATTTATCAGATGTTTAACTTTCTAAGTATTGACTGGAAGTACTATAGTTTGAGTACTTTAGATGGGTCAGTTCTTGTCCAATGTGTGCAGGATGATTTCTTGACACAGTATGTAAACAAGCTAACAAGGGGTAATAAACCTGGCAAGGTGTTAGGTTTGGAGGTAAGTGAGCACTTTGGTGATAGTGACCACAATTTGGTTATGTTTACTTTATATATACCACACGCAAGAGTTATTTGCTGAGGGAAAGGCAATTATAATGCATTAGGCAAGATTTAGGAAGCATAGGATAGGGAAGGAAACGACAGGAGATGGGCACAATTGAAAATTCAAGGAACAGCTACTGTGTGTCCGTGATAAGTATGTACCTGTTAGGCAGGGAGGAAGTGGTCAAGCGAGGTTTACTGAAGAAATTGAATCTCTTGTCCAGAGGAAGAAGAAGGCTTATGTAAGGATGATACATGAAGGCTCAGTTTGGGCTCTTGAGAATTACAAGTTAGCCAGGAATGACTTGAAGACAGAGCTATGAACAGCCAAGAGGGGACATGAGAAGTTGTTGGCAGGTAAGATCAAGGAAAACACTAAATATTTCTATCGGTATATCAGGAATAAGAGAATGACTAGAAAAAGATTAGAGCCAATCAAAGATAGTAGTGGGAAGTTGTGCGTGAAGTCTGAGGAGATAGGGGAAGCACTAAATGAATATTTTTCGTCAGTATTCACACTGGAAAAAGACAATGTTGTCGCAAGCAGGAGTTAGCAGTTCTGGAAAGCGTGAAAATAGATAAGTTCCTTGGGCTGGATGGGATTTATCCTAGGATTCTCTGGGAAGCCAGGGAGGAGATTGCAGAGCCTTTGGCTTTGATCTTTATGTCGTCATTGGCGACAGGAATGATGCCAGAAGACTAGAGATAGCAAATGTTGTCCCCTTATTCAAGAAGGGAAGGAGAGACAACCCTGGTAATTATAGACCAGTAAGCCTTACTTTGGTTGTGGGTAAAGTGTTGGAAAAGGTTATAAGAGATAGGATTTATAATCATCTGGAGGAGTATATTGATTGGGAATAGTCAACACGGTTTTGTGAAGGGTAGGTCGTGCCTCACAAACCTGATTGGTCACCTTCTCAAAAAGACTCAAATCAGATGGATGAGGGTAAAGCAGTTGATATGGTGTATATGGATTTCAGTAAGACATTGTTAAGGTTCCCCACGGTAGGCCATTGCACAAAGTATGGAGGCATGAGATCGAGAGTGATTTAGTGGTTTGGATCAGAAATTGGCTAGCTGAAAGAAGACAGAGGGTGGTGGTTGATGGGAAATTTTAATCCTGGAGTTCAGTTATTCATGGTGTGCAGCAAGTATCTGTTTTGGACCGCTGCTGTTTATCATTTTTATAACTGACCTAGATGAGGGTGTGGAAGGATGGGTATCTAAATTTGTGGATGACACTAAGGTTGGTGGAGTTGTGGATAGTGCCAAAGGATGTTGCAGGTTATAGAGGGACATAGATAAGCTGCAGAGCTGGGCTGAGAGGTGACAGATGGAGCTTAATGTGAAAAACTGAGGTGATTCACTTTGGAAGGAACAACAGGAATAAACAGTACAGGCTTAATGGTAAGATTCTTGGTAGTGTAGATGAACAGAGAGATCTCGGGGTGTCCAAGTACATAGATCCCTGAAAGTCGCCACCAGGTTGATAGGATTATTAAGAAGGCATACGGTGTGATAGCTGTTATTGGTAGAGGGTTTGAGTTTTGGAGCCACGAGGTCACGCTGCAGCTTATAAAACTCTGGCATGGCCACACTTGGAGTATTGCAAGCAGTTCTGGTCATCGCATTATAGGAAGGATGTGGAAGCTTCGGAAAGGGTTTAGAGGAGATTTACTAGGACGTTGCCTGTTATGGAGGAAAGGTTGAGGGACTTGAGGCCGTTTTTGTTAGAGAGAAGAAGGCTGAGAGGTGACTTAATTAAGACATATAAGATGACCAGAGGGTTAGATAGGGTGGTCAGTGAGATCCTTTTTCAGTGATGGTGATGGCTAGCACAAGGGGATGTAGCTTTAAATTGAGGGTTGATAGATATATGACAGATGTCAGGAGTAGTTTCGTTACTCAGCATAGTCGGGGTGTGGAACGCACTGCTTGCAACAGTCATAGATTCGCCAACTTTAAGGGCATTTAAATGATCATTGGATAAACAGATGGATGAAAATGGAATAGTGTAGGATAGATGGGCTTCAGATTGGTTCCATAGGTCGGTACAACATTGATGACCGAAGGGCCTATATTGCACTGTAATGTTCTATATTTCACCAGTTCGCCCTTCATTTTGTAGAACAAAGCCATCTACCTTTCTCTTGCCCTTTGCTTTCCTGATTACCATTCTGGTTCAATGATCAAGGATGTGACACTGGTATATTTCTTGGACTGAGTCATGCAGAATATCTTTGGATTGATCCAATTTTATTGATATCTGTCTTTGTATAAGGGTGCCATAAACAACTTCTTTACTCTAGGATCGGGCAAACAATTGTTTCATAAGCTATAGCTATGATATTTTGATGCAGTATCAAAAATGCTATATAAATACAATTTTTGTTGCCGTACCAACCTATTTTAAACAAATTAAAATAAGGCAGATTGGAAGAAACTTTTCTTGGTGGAGGGACCAGTGATTTGGCATGGGCAAAGAGTTTGGCTGAGGAGATTTGGATGGAATGTGAGAAAAAACGTTTTCATCCAGAGGGTAGTGGCAATCTGGAACTTGCTGCCTATGATTGTGGTAAGGCATATACCCTCATAACATTTATGAAGTATTTAGATATGCACAAGGCACTCAAAGCTGTAGGCCAAGTGCTGGAAAATGGGATTAGGATAGTTAGGTGGTTGCTTTTAACTGCCACAGACTTGATGGGCCACAAGGCTTTTTTCCTGTTCTGTAGACCTCCGTGACTCTAAATTAAATTAGGGTATAATTTAGAGAAGAAATTATTTTTTGTTGGTTTTAGCTGTAACTAGACACTGCCAATTCAGGATCTGTTATAGGATCCTAAATTATACGTGCAATAATAATTCTAATAAGGCCTGACTACGCCTTATTCATTAAAAAGCTTTGTTTCAGAATAGACTATTTTGTCATAAGATAAAGTATGATTCTACTGAAGTTTCTTTCTGCTTCAGCAAGCATTTGAATAAAAAGATATCTGCACTTAATGTTCTGGAACTTCTGGCCATTGGACACTGTCCGAGTTCTTCTATCTGTGATTTGGTTTTGTTAGAGTACAGATTGTTGCTGCTTTGTACATTATTAGAAATGATTTCATCTTTTAAGTTGTTTTAACAGTGATGATATTGCATTTTTTTAAATAAAGCATTAACTTTTGTAACACATCATAGTTTTTAGTGTTCTATTGTAAAGTGAATCTGAAGGCATCTTGAATTAAAGGGAAATGTTAGTTTTCTATTTATGTTGAGGCAGTTTCACTTGGATTTAATACAAATAATTCTGTCTTATCTGTTCTCATGATGTGTATAACTGTCCAATGAAATATTGGTATACAAGAAGGCTTGAATACAATGGCCTGATATTTACTGTGACCTAACATAAGAAATAAAAACACAAATTGGCAATCTAACTCCTCAAGTCTGCTTCACCATTTAATATGATCGTGACTTATCTCAACCTCAGCTTCACTTTCCTGCCTGGTCCCCATTACTCCTTAACTAGTTAATAATTAAGAATCTATCTCTCTACTGCTTAGATTTATTCATTGTCTCAGCATCCTCTAGATTCTGGGTTGATGAATTGCATAGATTCATGATCCGTTGAGAGAAGTAATTTCTCCTCACCTTAGTTTTAAATCTACTACCTTTAGCCTTAAAACTATAACCTCTCATTCTAGGTTTCCCCACAAGATGTCTCCATTGTCGATCTCCTTAGCATTTGAGCTTAGTTAGATCTCATGTGATTCTTCTAAACCTTAGTGAGTCTAAGCCTAAACTGTTTAATCTGTCTTTGTTAGATAAGCCTTTGATCTCTGGAATTAATTTAGTGAACCTTCTCTGAACTGCTTCCGATATAATTACGTCCTTTTCCAAGTAAGGATACCATGACTGTACACAGTACTTGAGACGTGATCTCACCAACACCTTGTACAGTTCAAACAGGGCTTTCCTTTTATACTCCATTTCTTAAGCAAAAAATATCACAGTGCCAAATTCCATTTCTTGTGAGTTGGTGGGGTGGAAGAATGGAGTTTTGACTCTTAAGTGTGTGTCTTTATTTGTTCAAGCAGGTTTTTCACCCAAATTGCAGCCTAAAAGACAGATTTGGCTCCTTTTTGGGCAGAAGCCTTCCTTCTTAGGGCATGTTTTGGGAGTGGTCACAATCTAGGTGCAGGTCGAGAATCTGCAGCTGGGTAGTAGTGTACTTGTGGAGGAGCATACCAACACTTCCTAAAAATGTGGGGTTGTGATAAACTTGAGGAAAAATTAAACCCAAAGAGTAGATTATATGTGAGGCATGCAGTGTCATTAAGCAATTTAAATAGTCAACACATTTCTTGGAAACAAGTTGGTTGCCCGGATCATTAAAATTAAAATATGAGTGATTGAGGTTGGACTGGAGGTTCACTGTGATTGGTGAAGGTTTAAACTAAATTGGCAGGGAATGGGCATCAGCATAAAGGAGTAAATGGCAGCACAGTGGTTCACTGCTGCCTCACAGCACCAAGGACCTGGGTTTGATTCCAGCCTCGGGAAACCGTGGAGCTTGCACATTCTTCCCATGTATTCTTCTTCCATGGCAAATATCGAGGCAATGAGGACATTTTATCAGGTGGGATGGTAATGGGTGGTAATCAACCTCAATTAGTGCAAAGTGGGAATGGTGATGGACAAGCTACCTTCCATCAAATAAGGCCCTTACGTGAGAAATTAATGACCTCTTGCTGACATGCTACGTGGACCTGTCTTCACTTACAGGGAGTGATCAGAACTTTGTTAAATTCCAAATTGTTACGGAAAAGGACAAAGATGAGTCTGAAATCAAAGTTTTTGACTCAGGTCAGGCTGACTTTAATAACACTGGATATGACTTGGCTAGAATAAACGGGGTCTACATACTTTCAGGTAAGTCTTCTCAGAAAATTGGGATGCATTCAAGAAGGAAATATAGAGAGGAGAGAGCCAACATGTAGCAATAAAGAAAAAAGGGTGGGGCCATCAAATCCTGAATGTCAAGGTATATACAGCAATGAATTAAGAGAAAAGGTAAAGTTATAGTAGATCCTAAGGGCTCAAAACAGCAGAAGTCCTAGAGGAGTATAGATTATGCAAGGTTCAACTTAAAAGGGAGATCAAGAGAGCTGCAAGTATATATGAAAGGACACAGGTAAAATAAAGGAAAATCCTAAATTGTTTTACAGGTATTAGATTTAAATTTATTGTCACATGCAAATAAAAATACAGTGAAAAGTGTCTTTTCCTGTGTTATATAAATGTGTTGCAAAGTTCCTGCATCATATTGAAACACTGAATATAATGCAAGATTTTACTGCTATAGAGTTCATCATTCTACACTCTTCTTGGTCCTCCTCCTCTGCTCGTCCAATCATTGCTTAACATTGGCTGGCGTCTCTGTAATAGGTGCTGGGCTCTTGATTATGTGTCTCCATTGTTGTCACTGTATAAAATGTTGGTTAGACTACACCTAGATTATTGTGTGCAGTTTTGGAATCCATATTATGGGGTGGACGTGATAGCATGCGATTTACCAGGAGTGTTGCATAGGCTGGAGATTTTCAGTAATGAAGACTGATTGGTTAGACTGGGGTTGTTTTAGTCAGAGCAGAGAAGATTGAGAGCAAACATGATTGAGTTGTATAACATTATGAGGAGCATAGATAGGATAGACAGGAAGACACTTTTTCCATTGATAAACAGTGACCAGAGAGCAGAGACTGTTATTATTTGTTGGCATTATTAGCTCACTTCAAGACATCTCAAGGTATGATTGCTTCCAGATGTTGCAGAAGCAATCAGCCTGACCTGAGTGCTGGCCAGATGGAATATGTAGGAAAGGCAACTGGAGTGAACCCAGCTGTTTCTGAAATTGCAGGAAATCATGGATGAGGATGAGTGTAGTGTTTCTGAAGGAATTCTGACCAAAGTTTATTATTTGCTGAGAGTGATGGCAGTCCTATAAAGAGTATTTGTTGGTATGATTTTGAAGCAAGATTTATGAATGTGCATAAAAATGAATTTTTCCTTCATAGAAATGTAACAAATGTGTTTGACTGCCTAATAAATTTTGCACTGATACAACTAGGGATTGAGGCTTAGTTAGTTATTAGAGCCTCCATTTACAGTTATTTTTGTATTATTGTACCTGGTATAAAGTATATCTGATGAATTGTTATTGATGAAAACTATGTTAACCTGAGCACTTGATAATCCTGTATTTCATAACTGTACAGAATAGCAGGTACTGGTGGATTTTAGTGCTGCCCTAGCGACATTGTATTGTATTTGAAAAATATTGAACAGTCATCAAGTATGGCCTTTTAGAAATGAGGCATTCAATGATAACTTTGATTTGCTGTGTCTGCTTTTGCGAATTTCAGTAGATTTTGGTAATGCCCAGCCCATTTTGAGTAAGCATGTGATCTTAAAAAATATTTGCATCAGAACACCAGCTAAGGTATAATACTTCACTCAGATCAAATTTGAACCCAGATCTACCCATCATCCCTGATATCGGAAGTTACTTGAAGCTATACATAAAGTTTGTTTCAGCTTCTGTTAAAGATTTTTCAAATGGTGATCCTGTATTCACCTGCAAGGTGAAGCATTCAGCCTATTTTAAAATGGAATCAAGCTACATATTAATTAGATTTGTTTTAAATTAAACAATTCTTGTGCAGTGTTTGCAAACCATACAGAATAATGGAACAGGCCTAATAAAACCATTGTACACTTTCTAAAATGACAAATATTAATTAGGGATAACTATTTCATATGAAACAGCATTTAGTGAACAATATCAATGGAACATCTAGACTTCTGAAACAGAAAATTATTTTCTTTATTCTTTCATGGGCATAACTGGAAGGCAAGCATTCATTGCCCTTGAACCAAGTGTCTTGCTAGGCAATTTCAGAATCACCCATATTGATATGGAATTGGATTAACTGTAGGCCAGACTGGATAAGGTTGACAGATTTCCTTCCATGAGTGAACCAGGTGGGTTCCTATGACAGTTGATCGTGGTTTTGTGCTCTCTATGCCAGATATATGAACTGAACTAATATTTCATTAGCTGTTCTGATGGAATTTGAACCAGTAACCCCAGGCTATTAATCTGGACTCCTGGATTACTCATCCAATGATATTATCACTGTGCCACTGCCTCTCCCTCTCCCATTAAGTTTTAAATTACAGAGAGTCCCCAGTCAGTGAATGGGTTTTACATTTACTTAGTAAAATGCAACCTGCTTTAGTAATATGCAATATTCTTTCCAAAACAGAAGCCACATATATTCAGTTGATGTTAAATAAAAAATAGCAGTGGAAATTATTTGAGTGTGTTCAGAGAATAGATAGTTCTGACTGCCCTAAACATAAGGCCACATTTAACCAACTATGCATCAAGAAGACCTTGCCAAATTGAAGTTAACCCAGGGACGTCTCTGCTAGTTAGAGTTGCAGCTATTGTTAAAGAAGATGGTAATGTAATGATTGTTAAAACTCAATAATCTCAGTCCTAGGAAGTAACTGCAGGAATTTCCGAGGCTAAACGATAGTTTAGTTGCTTCATTAATGACCTTTTATCCATCAAATGGTCTGAAGTGGGATGTTTGCTTTTGATTGCACTATGTTTAGCACCATGCACAACTCTTTCAGAGACTGAAGCTGTTCATGTCCAAATGCAGCAAGTCTAGACAACTTCTAGACTTGGGTTAACAAGCGGCAAGCAATATTTATGCCACAAAAGAGCCAGGCAATGATCATCTTCAACAGAGAAAATCTCCCCATCACATTCAATAGCATTATCATCGCTGACTACCCCAGTATCAACATTCTAGGTGTTGCCATTGACTGGACTGAAGAAACTAAACTGCACAAGCCATACTGAGAATACAATTGAAAATCAGAGACTAGGTATTCAGCAATGAGTAACTCACTGTCAGTTTCTCCAATGCCTGTCTACCATTTCCAAGGTACAAATCAGTAATGTGATGGAAACTATCCATTTGCCTGCATGGTTGCAGCTCCAAAAACATTCAAGAAGCTTTGACTTATAAATTATACAGTGCTAGTCTGAAGTAACGGATTAGCTCTAACATGGAGTCAGTGGACTGATCCATATTCAAGAACTCAGCAGGCAACCTAAATGAGTAGGCCTCTACCATCACATACTTCATCAGAAAGTGTGTTGAGGATTGCGTACCAAAGAAGTCAATTCAAGTATTCCAGAAAATATGATGAAGCAAGAGATCCACTCCCTACTGAAGTCCAGGTCTGAAATGTTTAAATTAGGTGAACCTGGCCTGTACAGAAAATCTAGGTATGACCTTAGAAAAGCCATTAAGGACACCAAGAGACAATGCCAGACTAAACTGCAGTCCCAGACTAACTACATGAATACATGTCGATTGTGCCAAGGCTGATGTGATATAATGGGCTAAAAAGTGAAGTTGTAAAGTTTCTGCGGCTGACAGTGAGAAAACAGAATGATATCTTGGAGAGAGTACAGAATATTCTCAAAGGAGGGTGGGACCAGCAGGAGGTTGTTGTACACATTGGAACTAACAACATAGACAGGAAAAAGGACGTGATTCTGAAGGAAGAATATAGGAAGTTAGGTAGGAATTTGAAAAGGAGGTCCTCAAGGGTAATAATTTCTGGATTACTCCCAGTGCTGGTGAGGGTAGGAATAGGAGGATAGAGCAGATGAATGCTTTGCTGAGGGAAGATGGATTCACATTTTTGGATCATTGGAATCTCTTCTGGGGTAGAATTGAAAGATGGATTACATCTGAATTGGAAGGGGACTAATATACTGGAAGGGAGATTTGCTAAAGTTGCTTGAGAGGATTTAAACTAGTAAGATAGTGACCCAGGGAGATAGTGAGGAAATAGGGCAGTTGGGAAAAGGAGCAAGTCAAACAGTCAGGGAAGGCAGGAACAAAGCAGGTAGGACTGATATATTAAATTTCATTTATTTCAATGCAAGAGACCTAATAGCAAAGGCAGATGAACTCAGGACATAGTTAGAAATATGAGATGGGGATATAGTATAGCAATTACAGAGATGTGGCTCAGGGATTGTCAGCACTGACAGCTTAATGTTCCAGAATACAAATACTATAGGAAGGGGAGCAAAAGAGAAAGGGAATGATGTTTTTGATAAGGGATAACATTACGGCTGCACTTTTGGAGAGATATTCCTGGGAATATGTCCAGGGACATTGTTTGGGTGGAACTGAGAAATCAGAAAGGGATGATCACCTTATTGGGATTGTCCATAGATGCCCCAATAGTCAATGGGAAATTGAGAAAAAAATTTGTAAAGAGATCTCAGTTATCTGTAAGAATAATGGGGTGGTAATGGTAAGGGGTTTTAACTTACCAGATATAGACTGAAACTGCTATAGTGTTAAGGGTTTAAATGATGGAAAATTTAAGTTTGTACACAAACATTTTCTGATTCAGTATGTGGATGTATAGAGCACTGCGTACCAAAAAAGTCAATTCAAGTATTCCAGAACCCATGATGAAGCAGGAGATCTACTCCCTACTGAAGTCCAGGTCAGAGATGTTTAAATTAGGTAAACCTGACCTGTACAGGAAATCTAGGTATGACCTTAGAAAAGCCATCAAGGACACCAAGAAACAACGCTGCTGTCCCAACTAAACTGCTGTCCCAGACTAACTACAGGAACTCATTGTCGATTGTGCCAAGGCTGATGTGATATAATGGGCAAAAAGTGAAGTTGTAAAGTTTCTGCAGCTAACAGTGAGAAGATGCAAAATTTGACCTACTCTTGGGAAATAAGGAAAGGTAGGGACTGAGATGTCAGTGAGGGGACACTCTGGGACCAGTGACCATAATTCTACTAGTTTTAACATGTGATGGAAAAGGATAGACAGGATCTGAAAGTTAATGTTCCAAATTGGAGGGAGGCCAATTTTGATGGTATTAGACAAGAACTTTCAAAAGTTGATGGGGGGGAGGGGCAGAGGGGGCAGATATTTGAAGGTAAAAGGACGGCTGGAAAATGGAAAGCTTTCAAAAATGAGATAACAAGAGTCCAGAGACTGTATATCCCTTTAGGGTCAAGGGCAAGTCTGGTATTTGCAGGGAATGTTGGATGACTAAAGAAATTGAGCTTTTGGTTAAGAAAAAGAAGAAAGCATACGTCAGGTATGAGCAGCAGGAATCAAGTGATTCCTTAGAAGAGTATAAAGGCAGTAGGAGTATACTTCAGAGGGAAATCAGGAGGGCAAAAAGGGGATATAACACAGCTTTGGCAAATAGGGTTAAGCGGAATGAAAAACTATTTTATAAATACATTAAGGATAAAAGGGTAACTAGGGACAGTCTAGGACCCTTCAAAGATCAGCAAGGCAGCCTATGTGTGAAGCCGCAGGAGACAGGGGAGATACTAAACGAGTATTTTGCATCAGTTTTACTGCGAAGAAAAACATGGAAGATACAGATTGTTGGGCAACAGATGGTGACATCTTGAAAAATGTCCATACTACAGAAGGGAGGGGCTGGATGTCTTAAAATGCATAATGTGAATAAATCCCCAGGACCTAATCAGGTGAACCCTGGAACTCTGTGGGAAGCTAGGGAAGTGATTACTAGGCCTCTTGCTGAGATATTTGGATCTCAGGATCCAAAGATAGTCACAGGTGAGGTGCCGGAAGACTGGAGGTTGGCTAACCTGGTGTCACTATTTAAGAAAGGTGGTAAGGAAAAGCCAGAGATTTATAAACCTGTGCTCCTGAATCGGTGGTGGGCAAGTTGTTGGAGGGAATCCTGAGAGATAGGATTTCCAATTATTTGGAAAGGCAAGGACTGATTGGAGATGGTCAACATGGCTTTGTGCGTGGAAAATCATCTAGGAGATCAGAGTCAAAAAGTGTGGCACTGGAAAAGCACAGCTGGTCAGGCAGCATCCGAGGAGCAGGAGAGTCGGCATTTTGAGCATTGGCTCTTCATCACATTCCTGATGAAGAGCTTATACTCGAAACGTCAGCTGTCCTGTTCCTTGGATGCTGCCTGACAGGCTGTGCTTTTCCAGTGCCACACTTTTTGACCCCGGTGTGGGAAATCATGTCTCACTAACTTGATTGAGTTTTTGAATAAGTAACTAAGAGGATTGATGAGGGAAGAGTGGTGGACATGATCTATATGGACTTCAGTAAGGTGTTTGACAAGGTTCCTCATAGTAGACTGGTTAGCAAGATTCGAAAAGTGTGGCACTGGAAAAGCACTGGATCCCGGCAGCACCTGAGGAGCAGGAAAGTCGATGTGTTGGGTATAAGCCCTTCATCAGGAATGTGGAGGGGGAAGGGGGCTGGAGATAAATAGGGGTGTGTGGTTGGGGCTGGAGGGGGGAAGGTAGCTGGGAAGGTGATAGTGCATCCATGTGGGGTTAAAAAGTCCTACTACACCTCCATGATAATCTTCAACACTAGTCTTTCGCAAGGCTGTATACTCAGATCCTTACTATACTCCTTACACACTCACAACTGTGTGTCCAAATTCTGTCTAACTCAATTTGCAAGTTTGCTGATGATACCACCCTAGGGTGTTGGATCTTACACAGCAACAGAGTTCAAGAAAGATAGAGAGCTTAGTGGCATGGTGCAAAAACAACACCGTCTCCCTCATTGTCATTGACTTCAAGAAGTAGAGTGGAGGACATACCCCTATCTGTATCAGTGATGGTGAGATGGTCGACCAGAGATGGTCGAGAGCTTCAGGTTCCTAGGATTAAGTATTATCTGTCCTGGTCCATCCATGTCAACACTATGATCAAGAAAGCAAACCAGTGCTTCCTCAGTTGGCTAAGGAAATTTGCATGTCCATAACAACTCTTAACAATTTTTATGCATACACTATAGAAAACACCCTATTCAGATGCATTACAACGTGATGTGGCAATTGATCGACCTAAAACCACAAGAAATTACAAAGAATTGTGAACAGAACCCAGTCCATTGACTCTATCTACACTTCCCACTGCCTCGGGAGAGCAGCCAACATAATCAATGACCCCTCCCACCTTGGTTATATATCTCTTTCAACCTCTTGCTTCAAGTAGGAAATATAAAGTTTGAAAATACGTACCAACACTTTCAAGAACGTTTTTCCCATGGTAGAATCAGAGAATCCCTGCAGTGTGAAAACAGGCCATTTGGCCCAACAAGTCCACACTGACCCTCCAATAAGTAACCCACCCAGATTAATTCCCCTGAATAATGCACCTAACCTACGTATCCCTGAAAAACTCTGGGGAATTTGGCATGGCCAGTTCACCTAATCTGCACAGCTTTGGATTGTGTGAGGAAACCCACACAGACAGGGAGAATGTGCAAACTCCACACAGACAGTCGCCTGAGGCTGGAATTGAACACTGGTCCCTGGCGTTGTAAGGTAGCAGTGCTAACCACTGAGCTACCATACTGCCCTAACCATTAAGCCACTGTGCTGCCCTTTTAACAGACTTATGAACAGACCTTTCCTTTATTAAAGTTATTCTTTGTCGGCACCTTCTCTATAGCTGTAACACTATATTCTGCATTCTCTTCTATTACCCTAATGTACTTATGTAAGGTATGATTTACCTGAATAGCATGCAAAACAATACTTTTCTCTGGATCCTAGTACATGTGACAATAATAAATCAATAAAATAAAATCAAAATCAAATCAAATCTAGGATAAAACCATTTTTTTTTTGGAACCCCATTACCTTGAATGTTTGATCCCTTCACCGTTGGTGGCCTATGACAGCAGTGTACAGCAAGTGTACTGTGTATTACTCCTTACAGCAATTTATGGAACACCCCACCTGCAAGTTTCTGTTAAAGCTGTCACTGGGACCAAAATCCTGGAACTTTCTTCCTAATGATACTGGGTATACCTACACTCTAAGGACTGTGGCAGTTCAAGAAGACAGCTAACCACCTGCACCTTCAGGGCAAAAATGGACAGACAATTAATGTTGGCCTAGCCTTTAACCTCCACATTTGTGAAACAGAAGAAGTTATATTTAATTGCATATTTTGGTTTTTGCTTCATAGAAGAGGACACAAATAATATTTCAAAAATACAGGGTCTAATGAGAGTGAGGAACTGAAGGGAATCAGATTTAATAAGGAAATGATGTTGGGGAAATTGATGAGATTAAGGCCTCAAGGTCATATAATTTACATCCCAGATTACTTAAGAATATAAGAATTAGGCCATCGAAATACTGTGCATATAATAGGTATCCTTCAAGATTCAATCGCAGGGGTTTTCAGCTGGTGAAATGGCCTGGTGAGAAGTTTGTCTCAATCTTTGGGAAGCGACGCTGATTTGTGTAGATATTTGATACTATGCATTCATGAGACATTTCCATGTGTATGCACGGAAGATGGGAAACCCACTTGTATTGTGCTGTATCATCCTTCATCATTTCCGCCACCTCCAAACAGACCTCACCACCAAGGATATATTTCCCTCCCCTCCCTTAACAGTGTTCTGGAAAGACCACTCCCTCCGCGACTCCCTCGTCAGGTCCACACCCTCCCACCACCAACCCAACCTCCACTCCCGGCACCTTCCCCTGCAACCGCAAGAAATGCAAAACTCCCCCCTCACTTCCCTCCAAGGCCCCAAGGGATCCTTCCACATTCGTCACAAATTCACCTGCACCTCAACACACATCATTTACTGCATCCGCTGCATCCGATGTGGCCTCCTCTACATTGGGGAGACAGGTCGCCTACTTGTGGAATGTTTCAGAGAACACCTCTGGGACACCCGCACCAACCAACCCAACCATCCCATGGCTAAACACTTTAACTCCCTCCCACTCCCATTCCGCCAAGGACATGCAGGTCCGTGGCCTCCTCCATCGCCAGACCATGGCAACACGGTGCCTGGAAGAGGAGCGCCTCATCTTAAGCCTAGGAACCCTCCAACCACAAGAGATGAATGCAGATCTCTCCAGCTTCCTCATTTCCCCTCCCCCTACCTTATCTCAGTCCCAACCCTCGGACTCAGCACCGCCTTCTTGACCTGCAATCTTCTTCCTGACCTCTCCGCCCCACCCCCTCTCCGGACTATCACCCTCACCTTAACCTCCTTCCACCTATCGCATTCCCAGTGCCCCTCCTCCAAGTCCCTCCTCCCTACCTTTTATCTTAGCCTGGTTGGCACACCTTCCTCATTCCTGAAGAAGGGCTTATGCCCGAAACGTCGATTCTCCTGCTCCTCGGATGCTGCCTGACCTGCTGTGCTTTTCCAGCAACACATTTTTCAGTTCCTGTCACTTTGAACCTGTGTCCCCTTGTAATTGAAACTTCAACGCTGGGAAAAAGCCTCTCATAATTTTATATACCTCTATCAGGTCTCATCTCACGCCATCTTTCTAGTGAAAACAACCCTAGTCTTTTTAACCTTTCCTCATACCCAGTGCCCTGGAGACCAGGCAATCTCCTGGCGAACCTTCTCTGCATTCTCTCCAAAGTTTCTACATCCCCCAAGTCCTTGTGGTGACCAAAACTGCACACAATACTCCAAATATGGCCTTTATATAGCTGCAACATGGTTTGCCAATTCTTGTATTCCATACCCCATCCAGTGAAGGCAAGCATACTATATGCCTGCTTAATCACCTTGGCCACAGTTCTAGGGAACTGTGGACCTGCACCCCAGATCCATCTGTATGTTATTATTCCTAAGGGTTCTGCCATTTATAATAAAATTCAGAACTAAATTTGAACCTCCAAAGTGCATCACCACGCATTTGTCTGGATCACACTCCAACTGCCAATTCTGTGCCCAAGTCACCAATCTATCTATATCCTGTTGTATCCTTTTACAATATTGGGCACAATGAGCAACTCTACCAATCTTCGTGTCATCTGTAAACTTACTAATCATACCACCCGCATTTTCCTCCAGATCATTACTACAAAC
Organism: Hemiscyllium ocellatum; assembly: GCF_020745735.1. NCBI lineage: Eukaryota > Metazoa > Chordata > Chondrichthyes > Orectolobiformes > Hemiscylliidae > Hemiscyllium > Hemiscyllium ocellatum. Next base: position 11,802,610 of record NC_083442.1, read on the forward strand.
AACAGAGGACCTAAGACTGATCCCTTTGGAACACCACTAGTATTCATTCTGAAAAGTACCCTTCGACCGCTACCCTCTGTCTTCTATGACCAAGCCAGTTTTGAATCCATCTAGCCAGCCTACCCCAAATCCCACGTGATTGTAGTTTTTGTATCAATTTATCATCTAAGACTATATCAAATGCCTTACTAAAGTCCATATAACTGCATCTACAGCTCTTCCCTCATCAATAATCTTTGTCACTTCTTCAAAAAAACTCAATCAGGTTGGTGAAATGTGACTTTCCCTATACAAAACCATGCTGCTTGTCACTAACTAGTTGATTTTCTCCAAATGTGCATATATCTTGCCCTCAGTATCTTCTCCAAGAGCTTCCTCACCATGGACATCAGACTCACCAACCTATAATCTCCTGGATTATCCCTGCTTCCTTTCTTAAACAAGGGAACAACATTGGCTAATCTCCAGTCCTCTGGAATCTCACCTGTGGTCAAAGATAATGTGACGATTTCTGCTAATGCCCCACCTAGTTCTTCCCTTACCTTTCGCAGCAACCTGGGATAGATCCATTTTCCCCTGGGGACTTGTCTACCTTAATGCAATTTAGCATACCCAAAACATCATCCTTCAATATATTGATATTCTCTAGAGTAGTCACACACTCATTCCTGATCTCAGCAGTAATCACTTCCTTCTCCTCGGTGGAGAATGCCAATACCGATACAAAGTTTTTATTAAAGATATCTCCCACTTCCTGTGGCTTCATGCATAATTTCCCTCCTTTATCCTTGAGTGGGCCTATTCTTTCCCTTGCTACCCTCTTCTAATATAGGCATAAAAAAGCCTTGGGATTCATCGTGACCTTCTTTGGTACATTTCATGGCCCTATTTAGCCTTCCTCATTCCACGTTTAAGTTCCTTCCTGATTTCTCTATACTCCTCAAGGGCTTTGTCAGTTTGTAGCTGCCTAAACCTGTCATATGCTTCCTTTTTCCTTATGGCTAAGCTTACAATTTCTGATGAAGGGCTTTTGCCCGAAACGTCGATTTTGCTGCTCCTTGAATGCTGCCTGAACTGCTGTGCTCTTCCAGCACCACTAATTCAGAATTACAATTTTTCTTGTCATCCATGATTCCTGAATCCTGCCATTTCTATCCTTCAGTTTTGCTGGGACATGCACGTACTGCACTTAAATCAAATGGTCTTTAAAAGCCTCCTACATGCCAAACATAGATTTGCTCTCAAATAACTGCTCCCGCTCAACATTTCCCCAGTTCCTGTCTAATTTAGGTGTAATTGGCCTGTGCCCAATTATGCATCCACACCCAAAGGCCACTCTTATCCTTGTCCATGACACTCGAAATCTTACGGAATTATGGTCACTAAGCCTAAAATGCTCTCTGACTGAAACATTAATCAACTGTCCTGGCTCATTCCCAAAAACTAGTATGGCCTCCTCTCTGGTTGGATTATCAACATACTGTCTCAAAAAGCCCTCCTGGACATATCTAACAAATTGCTGTTCATATGAGCCCCTGGTTCTAAGCGACTCCCAGTCAATAAGAGCAAAGTTGAAGTCACCCCTACAACTACCCTGCTTTTTTCACACCTTCCTAGTATCTGACTACATATCTGCTCCTCTCTGACTCCTGTGGGTTGTTGGGAGGTCAATAGAAAACTCCCAACATGGTGATTTCACCCTTCCTAATCCTGAGCTCCAACCGTAATGCTTCACTGCAAGATCCCTCCATAGTGTCCTTCCTCAACCCAGCTGCGTTGTGATCCCTAATCAGCAGTGCAACTTCCCAACCCCTTTTGTTTCCCTTTCGGTCCAATTTAAAACAGAATATGTTTGGTGGGGTATTGTGCTGGCAGTGACAGAAATGGCTGCTAATGATCTTTTGCATGTGAATGCTGGTGAGATTGTAAATGACAACAAGAAGGTCCCTATCATTTTTGTTGGAGGGAAGAGAGAGGTGAGGGATGAGGTACAGCAGATGGGTCAGACATGCCTGAAGGCCCTGTCACTCTTGATGGTGGGGAATCCCTGGAAGAAGTAATGTGGACATTTTAGAGGCCCTCTTCTTGAACTTGGCATAATTAGAACAGATGCGACAGAGACCGAGAAACTGGGAGAATGGAATGGAATCTTTATAGGGTGTGAAGGTCTATAGTCATGGTAACTGTGGGTGTTGATAGGTTGTAGTGAATATTGTTGGCCAACCTACCCAGAAATATAAATGGAGATGTCAAGGAAAGGAAGGGAGGAAACAGAGGTGGACCAAAGAACAAAAAACAGCACAACACAGAAACAGGTCCTTCAGCCCTCTAAGCCTGTGCCAACACATTTTGCCCTTCCATATTAAAACTGTCTTTACTTACCGGTCCACATCCCTCTATTCCCTTCCTATTCATGTATTCGTCCAGGTGCTTCTTGAATGCTACTATTGTGTTTGCTTCCACCATCTCCTCTGGCAGCACATTCCGGACACTCACCATCCTTTATGTGAAAAGCTTACCTCGTGCATCACTTTTACACCCCCTGCCCTACACCTTGAACCTATGTCCCCAAGTAATTGACCCCTCAACCCCGGAAAAAGCCTCCTAATTTCCACTCTATCCATGCCATTCACAATCTTTTAAACTTCTATCAGATCATTCCCTCCAATCTCCTGTGTTCCATTGAAAACTAATCCAGTTTATCCAACCTTTCTTATTAGCTAAAATGTTGCTTTACCCGGCAACATCCTTGTAAAGCTTTTCTGTATCTTCTCCAAAGCATCCACATCCTTCTGGTAGTGTGGTGATCAGAACTATGCATGATATTCCAAGTGTGGCCTCACAAAAGTTCCATAAAGCTGCAGTATAACTTGCGTATTCTTATATGCAATGCCCCTTTTTTAACTATTTTATCTATCTGCGGTGCCATCTTCGGTGATTCATGGACATGCACACCCAGATCCCTCTGTATATCAATATTCCTAATTCTGTTCTGCCATTTACTGTATAATTTCCATCTGCACATGACCTTCCAAAATGCATCACCTCACAGTTGTCTGGATTAAACTCCAACTGCCATTTTTCTCTCCATGCCTCCAACTGATCTATATTCTGCTGTATCCTCGGACAATCCTCCTCACTCCACCAATCTTCTTACTATCCACAAACTTGTGAATTAGACCAGCCATGTTTTTCTCCAAGTCATTTATGCAGAGCATGAACAGCAGAGGCCCCAGTGCTGATCCCTGACAAACACCTCATGTCACAATCCTCCATTTTGAAAAGTATCCTTCCACCACTTCCTTCTGTCTCCTATTGCTAAACCAGTTCTGTATCAGCTTGCCAGATCGCCCTGATACCATATGACTTCACCTTCTATACCAGTCTGCCATGAGGGCCCTTGTTAGATGCTTTACTGAGTCCATGAGGACAACATCAACTGCTTTTCCCTCATCAATCATCTTCGTCACCGCCTCAAAAAATTTGATTAATTTAGTGAGGCACAATCTCTCCTGCACAAAACTATGCTGGCTGTCGCTAATGAATCCATTTGCTTCTGAATGCTTATAGGTCTTGTCCCTGAGGGTCTTTTCCAATAATTTTCCTACTACCGACGGGAGTTGCACAGGCTGCAATTTCTTGGATTATCCCTGCAAATCCTCTTAAACAATGGGACAATATTGGCTATTCTCCAATTCTCTGTGATCTCATTTGTGGTCAAAGAGGATACAAAAGTGTCTGTCCATGCTCCAGCAATTGTTCTCTTGCCTCCCTTGATATTCTGGGATAGATCCCATCAGGACCTGGGCACTTATCTATGCAAATACGTTTTAAGATACAAATCACCTCTTCCTTTTTAATAGCAACTTGGCTTAGAAATTCAATACTCCCTCCCTGAGATCATCCTCTACCAATTCCTTTTTGGTGAATACTGACACAAAGTGTTCATTTAGGACCTCACCTAAATCTTCTGATTCTACATGTAGATTCCCTCCTTTGTCCTTGAATGGACCAACTCTATCACTGGCTACCCTCTTACTTTTTATGTATGTTTTAAAAAGCCTTGGGATTCTCCTTAATCCTGTTTGCTAATGACTTTTAATGAACCATTTTAGCCCTTCTACTTTCTTTTCTTTCCTACTTGTCTGTGTACTCTAAGGGCTTCATCAGTTCCCATCCTCCTAGACTTGCTTCCTTTTTCTTTTTGACCAACTTTATAAATCCCTGGTCATCCAAGTTTCATGTAACATGCCATACCTATCCTTCATTCTTGTAGAAATGTGCTGCTCCTGGACTCTTATCTACTGCTGTTTAAATACTCCCATATGTCCCATATGGAGTTACCCTCAAACAGCTCCCTCCAATCAAAATTCTCCAGTTCCTGTCTAATATTGTTATAGTTCACCTTCGCACGGGCACTGCTGTTATCCCTAACCATGACTATCTTAAAATTCACGATATTATGGTTACTAGTCACAAAATGTTTCCCACTCAAACTTCACTCACTTGACGGGGATCATTTCCCAAAACCAGATCCAGTATAACCACTTCCCTGTTTACATATTGTGTCAAAAAATCCTCCTGAATGATCCTTACAAACTCTTCCCTGACCAAACTCCTAGCATGTAGTGAGTCCCAGTCAATATAGGGGAAGTTAAAACTACCCACCTAAACAATCTTGCTGTTTTACAGTTTACCAAACTCTGTCTACATATTCTGTCCTGTGCCTCATGCTAGCTGTTGGGAGACCTGTAGTATACCTTCAGCATTGTAATGTCACCTTTCCTATTCCTGAGTTCTATCTCATTCAAGAGGGGCTGCAAAGAAAAGCCTGTGAATTATGGACTAGTAAGCCTGACATGAACGGTAGGTAAATTACTTGAGAAGATTCTGAGATAAGATATAAATACATTTGGAAAGTCAGAGTTTGATTAGGAATAGTCAGCATGACTTTTTGTGTGGGAGATCATGCCTCACAAATTTGTTGATGAAGTGACCAGGAAGGTTAATGAAGGCTGGGTGGTAGACGTCGTCTATATGGATTTCAGTAATGCCTTTGATAAGGTTCCACATGGTAGGTTGCTCTGGAAGGTTATATTGCATGAAATCCAGAGGGAGCTGGCAAATAGGATACACAGTTGGCTTGATTGTAAGAAACAGAGAATAATAATACTTGTCGATCTGGAAGCCTGTGACTAATAGAGTGCCTCAGGGGTTCGTGCGGGGACCATTGTTGTTTGTTATCTATATAAATATTTGGATGAGAAAGTACAAGACATGATTAGTAAATTTGCAGATGACACTAAAATAGGTGGTATTGTTACTTGAAGAAGGTTATCAGAAATTGCAGCAGCACCTTGATCAGCTGGGGAAGTGGACCAAAAAAATAGTAAATAAAGTTTAATATAGATAAGTCTTAATATAGATAGGTCTTGCATTTTTAAAAGTCAAATCAAGGTAAGAGTTTCATGGTGAATTAGATTAGATTACTTACAGTGCGGAAACAGGCCCTTTGGCCCAACAAGTCCACACCGACCCGCCGAAGCATAACCCACCTGGCCCATTCCCCTACACTTACCCATTCACCTAACACTACAGGCAATTTAGCATGGCCAATTCAGCTAACATATACATTTTTGGATTGAGGGAGGAAACTGGAGCACCCGGGGGAAACCCATGCAGACACGGGAAGAATGTGCAAAGAATCGCCTGAGGTGGGAATTGAACCCAGGTCTCTGGCGCAGTGAGGCAGCAGTGCTAGCCACCATGCCGCCCACATGGTAGGGCTTTAAGAGTGTAGGGCACAGAGGGACTTTGGAGTTCAGGTGCACTGTTCTCTGAAAGTGGAGTTAGAGGTAGAGAGGGCATTGAATAAGGCTTGTGGCATACAGACCTTCATCAGTCAGGGCATTGAGTATAGAAATTGGGAAGTTATGTTGTAGTTGTATAGGACATTGATGAGGCTGCACTTAGAGTATTGTGTTCTGTTTTGGTCACATTGCTGTAGAAAGGATGATATTAAACTGGAAAGAGTGCAGAAGAAATTTATAAGGATGTTGCCAGGGCTCAATGGTCTGGGTTATAGGGAGAGGATTGATAAGATAGGACTCTTTTAGAGCTTGGGAGACTGAGGGTGGTCCTTGTAGAAGTGTATAAGATCTTGAGAGGCATGGATAGAGTGAATGCACTCAGTTTTTTTTTCCCAAGCTTGGGGAATCGAGGACTAGACGGCATCAGTTTAAGGTTAGCGGCCAAAGAATAAAAGGGAACCTGAGGGGCGATGTTTTAAGCAGAGGGTTGTATGCATATGTAATGAGCTGCTAGGGGAAGTGGTTGAGGTGAATATGTTAACAACATCTAGAGTCATAGAGTCATACAGATGTACAGCATGGAAACACACCTTCGGTTCAACCTGTCCATGCCGACCAGATATCCCGACCCAATCTGCCCACCTGCCAGCACCGGGCCCATATCCCTCCAAACCCTTCCTATTCATATACCCATCCAAATGCCTTTTAAATGTTGCACTTGTACCAGCCTCCATCACTTCCTCTGACAGCTCATTTCATACATGTGTGAAAAAGTTGCCCCTTAGGTCTCGTTTATATCTTTCCCCTCTCACCCTAAACCTATACCCTCTAGTTCTGGACTCCCCGACCCCAGGGAAAAGACTTTGTCTATTTATCCTATCCATGCCCCTCATGATTCTATAAGTCTCTATAATATCACCTTTCAACCTCTGACGTTCCAGGGAAAACAGCCCCAGCCTGTTCAGCCTCTCCCTATAGCTCAAATTCTCTAACCCTGGCAACATACTTGTAAATCTTTTCTGAACCCTTTCAAGTTTCATAACATCTTTCGGACAAATATATGAATAGGAAATGTTTAGAAGGATATGGGCCAAGTGCAGGGAAATGGGTTTCGTGTGAATGTGTATTTTGTTGGGTGGCACGGTGGCACAGTGGTTAGCACTACTGCCTCACCGCGCCAGAGATCTGGGTTCAATTCCCACCTCAGGCGACTGACTGTGTGGAGTTTGCACGTTCTCCCCATGTCTGCGTGGGTTTCCTCCGGGTGCTCCGGTTTCCTCCCACATTCCAAAGATGTGCGTGTCAGGTGAATTGGCCATGCTAAATTGTCCGTAGTGTTAGGTAGGGGGAAAATTTAGGGGTATGGGTGGGTTGCGCTTCGGCGGGTCGGTGTGGACTTGTTGGGCCAAAGGGCCTGTTTCCACACTGTAAGTAATCTAATCTAATCTAGACCAGTTTGGGCTGAAAGGCCTGTCTTTCGGCTATCAGACTCCCTGACTCTATGTTGCCTTGCTGCTCAAGTCCTCTGATGTATCCGCCCTTAGCACAACTGTGATATGTTCCTTTACCAGTAATGCAACTCTCCTGCCCCTTTTCATCCCCTTCTGAGACATCTGAAACATCTAAATCCTGGAACATTCAACTGCCAGCCCTGTCCCTCTTTCAGCCAAGTCTCCATAATACAATAATGTCATAGTTCCAAGTACTAACCAAAGCTCCAGGTTCATCTATCTTGCCTATTATACTTCTCGCAGGACACACATGCATTCCAGGCCTCTCCAGGTGTTCTGTATTATTTCCCTGACTGTTCTTGTTTTTCGTCATGTTTGCTTTGATTTCTATCTGTCCCTTAACTTCTGCATCACCAGGTGAAAGTGAGATCGGGGTGGAAATTGGAAGTGAAATCGATATACTTTTCCAATGTTGAAAGGTCGCTGGACCTGAAATATTAATTCTACTTTCTCTTCACAAACTCTGTCAGACCTACTGTTTTTCAGCAGTGTCTCTGGTTTTGTTTCTGACTGTCTCAACTGAACTAAAATCCTCTTGTAATAGATGCCAATATACCATTTGTCTTTCTTAAAATTTGCTGTACCTATTTGTCTCCCTTTATTGACTGATATACAAGGACACCCAGATCTCTTGGTACACTGACACATCGCAATATATCACCACTTGAATGATCCTTTTCTTTCTGTTTTTCATACCAGAGAGTATAACCATGTCTACTGCATCTGCCATGTTTGCCCACTCATTCAATTTGTCTAAATTGCCTTGAACCTCTTTACATCCTCCTTATTAACCCCACCCAGCTGTGTGCCATCAGCAGTCATGGAAATTTTGCATTTGACTTAGTGGTTAGCACTGCTTTCTCACAGCACCAGGGACCCAGGTTCAATTCGGGTGATTGTGTGGCATTTGCACATTCTGCCCATGTCTGTGTGGGTTTCCTCCGGATGCTCCGGTTTCTTGACACAGTCCAAAGATATTCAAGTTAGGTGAATTGGCTGTGCTACTTTACCTATAGTGTTCAGGGTGTGCAGGCTAGATGCATTATTCAGGGGATATGTAGAGCAATAAGGTAGGGGTAATAGGTCTGGGGTGGGATACTCTTCGGAGGGTGGGTGTGGACTTGTTGGGCCAAATGCTCTGTTTCCACACTGTGGTGATTCTATGATTTGGTTCCCTCAGTCAGGTCATTTATGTATGTTATGAATAGCTGAGGCCCAGCATTGATCCTTACTGTGTCTCAGTGGCCATTTAGGAAAATAAACATTTCATATCACTTAGTTTTCTGTCTGTAAACAAATTCTTGATTCATACCAATCTATTACGCTCTATCCCATGTGCTTTAACTTTTTCCACTAACCTCTTACATGGGACGTTATCAAAGCCTTCTGAAAATCCAAATGTGCCATATCTACTCTACTAATTATATCCTCAAAAAGCTTCAGCACATTTGTTAAGTATGATTTGTCGTTTATAAACCCACACTGGTTTTGTCCAGTCCCATTACTGCTTTCTAAATGTTCCATTGTCACATCTTTTATGAAGAGCCTAACATTTTTCTTACTACTGCTGTTAGGCTAACTTATACATAATTCTGTGCTTTTTCTTCCCCTCCCTTTTTAAATAGTGTGGATACATTTGCCGCCCTCTAATCTTCAGCAACAGCTTCAGAGTCTGTAGAATTTTGGAAGGTGACCACCAATGCATGTTGTATTTCCAGGGTCACTTCCTTTGGTACTCTAGGACATAGATTATCAGGCCCAGGTTATTTGTCAGCCTTTAACGCCACAAATTTTGCTAATACTATTTTGTTACACATACTGATTTCTTATTCCTACTGAACAGTTCAGAGGAAGAGTCACTAGACCTGAAACACTATCTCTGCTTTCTCTCCACATGTCCTGTCAGACTGTTGATTTTTTTTATCCAGCAGTTACTGTTTGTGTTTCAGATTTCCACCATTTGCTATTCTTCATTTTAATTTTGACTTTTGACTTGACTTTATAACCTTGTTAGTCACCTTAGCCTTATTTTGCACCATGGCCTCATTTGTTTCTTGCTCTTTTTGTTATGCATTCCATTTTTGCTTACCTTTCTATCTTTTGTATCTATCCTTGCTTCTGCCTCAGTTTCCCTTCTCAGATTTCTATCTCTTTGCCATTCTAGTTGAAACCTTCCCGATAATACTAGAAAACATCCTATCCCTGAGGGCATTGGTCCTAATCCTGCCCAGATGCAACCTGTCTTGCTTGTCCAGGTCCCACCTTCCCCAGGATCCAGTGTCCCAGGAATCTGAATCTCTCCCTCCTGTTTCCATTTCTTTGAGTCACATGTCCATCTGGCGTATCCTTTTGTTTTTACTCACACTAGCACATAGCACTGTAGTAATATTTTAAAACAAAACCCTGGACTTAAGAATCTAATGATGACCACGATGACCATTGCTAATTGTTGGAAAAACCCATCTGGTTCACTAACATCCTTTAGGGAAGGAATTCTGCCATCCTTACTTTGTCTGGCCTACACGTGACTCCAAACCCACAGCAATGTGGTTGATTCTTAGCTGTCCTCTGGACAATGAGGGATGGGCAATAAGTCCTGGTCAGCGCTCCCCATATACTATGAAGGAATAAAAAGTAAATCTTGAAATTACTTACCTTGAAGTCCATCTTTTTAATTTAGGTCCTGATACCCTATATCCCTTTTTATTTTGTCAATGGTACCAATGTTTATCATGACCACTGGCTGTTCACCTTTTCCTTCAGAAAGCCCTGCACAAACTCTGAGACATTTTTTGACCTTGGCACCAGAAAGGCAGCATACCATCCTGGGGTCCCTTTTACAACTGCGCAAAAAGCTTTCTGTTCACCTTATTATTGAATTTCCTCTCGCTATTGCTGCTATTGTCCCTCCCCTCTTGTATACTAGAACCACCCAGGCACCATGGCCTTGGCTTCCACTGTTACCCGCAGACATGTCGTTAATCAAAACAAAGAAACATAGAAGATAGGAGCAGGAGGAAGCCATTTGATCCTTTGAGCCTACTCCACCATTAATCACGATCATGGCTGATCGTCCAACTCAGTAGCTTAATGCTGCTTTCTCCCCATCACCTTTGAATCTATTTGCCCCAAGTGCTATATCTAGCTGCCTCCTGAATGCAATCAATGTTTTGGCATCAACTACTTGCTGTGGTAATGAATTTTATCGGCTCACCACTCTTTAGTGAAGAAATGTCTCCTCATCTTCGTCCAAAATGGTCCACCCGAATCCTCAGGTTGCAACCCTGGTTCTGGATGCACCTGCCATTGGGAACATCCTCCCTGCATCTACCCTGCCTAGTACTGTTAGAATTTTAATAGTCTTTATGACATTCTCCCTCATTCGTCTAAAGTCCAGTGAAAACAATCCTAAACATGTCAATTTCTCCTCATACTTCAGTCCCGCCATCCCTGGAATCAGCCTGATAAACCTTTGCTGCACTTCCTTCAGGGCAAGAGCATCCTTCTTCAGAAAAAGAGACCAAGAACTGTATACAATATTCTAGGTGCAGGATAGGTCTCACCAAAGCCCTGTATATCTGACTGCAACAGCACTTACCTGCCTCTGTACTCGAAACCTCTCGCAATGAAGGCCAACGTACCATTTGCCTTCTTTACCACCTGCTGTATCTGCATGTTTACCTTCAGCAACTGGTACACAAAGGTACCCAGGTTCCGCTGCACACTCCCCCTCCCAATTTATAGCCATTCAGGTAGTAATCTGCCTTCTTGATTTTGCTTCCAAAGTGAAGCATTTATCCAAATTATACTGCATCTGCCATTGATTTGCCCACTCACCCAAGCTGACTATGCTGAAGGATCTGTACATCCTCTGCACAGTTCACCGTCCCACCCGACTTGGTATCATCTGCAAACTTTGAGATATTACCCCCCAACAGTATCCAAATGGTATATCTGATAGAGGGTGGTTGGCTACAAGGGACTTCAGCATTACTTCCCCTCCTCTGTTCTGCCTGTAGTCACCCATCCCCTTTCTACCTGTTCATTCTTTACCAGCAGTGTGATTCTTTCACTGAACATGCTATCTGTGGCAGTCTAAGCTTTGCAGATGGCACATAGTGAGTTGAACTTGCTATTCCAGCCTCAACATGCAGCTGGACATACTTCCAACAGATCGTTGCCAGGGACACTGGAAGAGATATCATGGAAGATCGGTTGAAACAGCAGTATGGTATACTCAAAGATTTGGGTTGACCAGCAAAGTTGAATTTTGTCTATCGAAAAGACAAAGCAGATTTTGTGACACTTTACGTAAGACTCTGAAAGCAACAGTGGTAGAGAATATGAAGGAGCATTATTTTTTTTTAAATCCTGAAAAAAATAAGAACAATGTTGGAAGAATCATTTTGACAGTCTGTATGAAAAAATTTAAATACCTGACCTGCTTGAACCAGAAAAAGAGTTGATATTGATCTTGTAGTAACTAGAAATAGAGAGTGAGATAGAAGTAGCAATAATGGGATCAAAACTGGATAAATGACTGGATTAGATGAAGAAACTACAGAATTACTTAAAAACATGGAAAGAGCTTAACATTTATGTTTGTGGAACTGTGCAAAGGTATTTACCTACAAGGAGATTGCATTCACTACGTAGCTAAAAACAGGTTGATGTCTGGTTTTGAAACAGAAAGTAGTATTGAGAATTCTAACGGAAGAGTGGGTGTGAACAAATGGAGCTGTTTTAGAGAATCATCAGTTTAGATTCCAGGAAAGAAGTACATGGAGTATTCTGAAGAGGTAGAAAAAAATCTAGAACAAACAGAAATGATGAGTAGCTAATGGGGAACCAGAACCGTGTGATTTTAAGAGGTATTTGACATGGATGTTGCTTATCATCAATCTTCAATATTTATGGAAAATTAATGAATCCAAAGGTCTCAAACATCACAGATGGCTATCTTTCATTCCATGTGATATCAAGAAATGTTTGGAGGCACTAGAAACTGCAAAGGCTATGGACCGTGATAACATTCCGGCAATAGTAATGAAGATGTGTTCCTGACCTTGCCATGCCCCTTGCCAAGCATTTCCAAATTATCTACCTGAAAATGTGGGAAGTTACCACATATGTCCTGTACACAAAGAGCAGGAAAAATCTAACCTGGTCATGTAACACCATATCATCTTCTTAATCATCAGTAAAGTGATGGAAGGTGTCATCAGCACTACTATGAAGCAGCAGTTGCTTAGCAATAACCTGTTCAAATGACACTTAGGTTGATTTCCTCCAGGGCTACTCAGTTCCTGTCCTCATTACAGCCTTTGTTCAAATTTGGGAAAAAGGTGAACATTGGCAGGACCAATGCATGTCTCAAAGTCACCAAGAAATAGTTACATCTAGAAGGAAGAGATCGAGAATAGGTATAAAAATTTGAAATATTTTGATACATACTATCTGCAGATGGAAGATGCAACAAAGAAATAAGAACAAGGTAGTAGTGGAAAAGGCCATATTTGGTGAGCCATGATGTGGAGATGCCAGTGTTGGACTGGGGTGGACAAAGTTAAAAATCTCACAACACCAGATTAAAGTCAATCAGGTTTATTTTGGGCGTACGAGCTGTCAGAGTGCTTCTCCTTCATCAGGTAACTAGTGAGGCAGGATCATAAGATACAGAATTTATAGCAAAAGATCACAGTGTCATGCAATTAAAATGATATATTGAACAAATCTAGAAAGCTGTTAACCCTTTTGTCTTTTAGAAGGGGTTGCAGGCTTCGGTTCATTAATATGTAAATCCCAGAACTTCTTTTAAGTCAATTCTCGAGATAACTTAAGATTTTATAAAAAAAAGGTGATATGTTAGCTCAAACAATGTATTAAAGGTGTAAAGTTGGAGTATCCCAATCCTGAGTCTTTATCAGGATTGACTGCCTGCATATTGTGTGCTTTTTAGAGCAAAAATAGAATGTATCTGCAAAAAAAGGTTCTGCAAATGCACAGTCACCCCATAGACTTATGTTTGGGTATGTATGTATGTGAGGGAGAGAGAGAGTGTGTGAGTGTGAATGTGTGTGAGAGCATGTGTTTGCGTGTGTGCATGCTTGATAGAATGTGTGAATGAGTATGATGGAGTATAAGCCTGTGAGAAAATGTGTGCATGGGTGTGAGTGTAGGGATTGTATCCGTGTGTGTGTCTGAGAGAGAGTGTATGGTATGAGGGAGGTTCTGCTTAAGTGTGTGTGTATGTGTGAGTGTATAGTGTAGTGGGGTCAACTGTAGTGTGACATGAATCCAAGGGCCTGGTTGAGCCATACCAAAATTGGCTATCAGCCTTTGCTCGGCCACTCTGTGTTGTTGCATATCATGAAGTCCACCTTGAAGGATGGTCATCTGAAGATCTGAGGCAGAATGTTCTTGACCACTGAAGTGTTCCCCAACTGGGAGGGAACATCCCTGTCTGGCGATTGTTGCACGGTGTCGTGTGACTCAGCCGACGTTGTCAGCGTTCTCATACGCTGCAGGCAAGGATACCTTGAGTTATGGTACATTGGCGAGACTAAGTAGACGCTACAACAATGGATGAATGAACATCGCGCAACAATCGACAGACAGGGATGTTCCCTCCCAGTCGGGAAAGACTTTGGTCAGAGAAGTTCGGCCTTGGATATTTGGGTGATCATTCTTCAAGGTGGACTTCGAGGTATGTATCAATGCAGAGTGGCCGAGCAGAGAATGATAGCCAAATTCGGTGCCCATGAGGATGGCCTCAACTGAGACCTTGGTTTCATGTTACACTATAGGTGAAACCATTACACTATACACTCACACACACAAAGAACACATACACATACTCATATACTCACACAGTCACGTGGACCCTCTCTCATACACAGTGTCTCTCTCTCTGACAAATGCACATGCACCTCATATACTGTCACCCACGCACACATCCTGTCATAGGCTTATACTCCATCACACTCACACACACGACCAAACAGACGCGCGCACACACACACACACACACACACACACACACACACACACACACACACACACTCTCTCTCTCTCTCTCTCTCTCTCTCTCTCTCTCTCTCTCTCTCTCACCCATCTATGGGGTGAATTTGTATTTGCAGATACATTCTATTTTTGGTCAAAAACACACAACCTGTAGGCAGTCAATCCAAATAACATTTCATAAATTCCTACTTTGGACATAGAGCCGGTACAACTCAAGATTGGATACAGACAGACTCTAAACTCATACCTTTAATGCATTGTCTGAGCTGAGATGTCATTTGTTTTTAATAAAACCTTAAGTTATCTCGAGAATGTGACTTAAAAGCAGTCTCGGATGTACGTATTAATGAAATATTAATATTACTAATATCTGCAACCCATTCTAAAAGATGAAAAACTTAACAGCAATCTACATTTGTTCAATACATCATTTTAATTGCAAACTAGTGTGATCTTTTGCTATAAATTCTGTGTCTCACGATCCTGCCCCACTAGTTACCTGATGAAGGAGCAGCGCTCTGAAAGCTCGTACTTCCAAATAAACCTGTTGACTATAACCTGATATTGTGTGACTTGTAACTTTGTATTTGCCAAGAACAGACTTAAATGGAAAGCTGAATAAACATTTTGAGAAGCAACTTCAAAAGAAATTGATTTGAAGTGTTTTGTATGGATCTTATGGAAAGAGGAGATATGAATAGCTTTTAAATGTGGGTTTGGAAGAGAATGAACAGGATTTGTTGGAGAGAAGTAACAAGATGAAATGTTGTGGAGTGTAAACAGTGAAATAAATTTGTTGAATGTGATTAGGAAATTATTAGGAATAATCTGATTAGTGATAGTCAATATGGTTTTGTGAAGGGCAGGTCTTGCCTCACAAACCTTTTGCATTCTTTGAGAAGGTGACCAAACAGGTGGATGAGGCTAAAGCAATTGATGTGGTGTACATGGATTTCAGTAAAGCGTTTGATAAGGTTTTCCATGGTAGGTTATTGCAGAAAATATAGCGGCATGATATTGAGGGTGATTTAGCGGTTTGAATCAGAAATTGGCTGGCTGTAAGAAGACAGAGGGTGGTGGTTGATGGAAAATGTTCACCCTGGAGTTCGGTTACTAGTTGTGTACCCCAAGGGTCTGTTTTGGAGCCACTGCTGTTTGTCATTTTTAGAAATGACCTGGATGAAGGCGTAGAAGAATGGGTGAGTAAATTTGCAGATAACACTAAAGTTGGTGGAGTTGTGGACCGTGTAGATGATCACAAAAGTTAGAGATTTAAACAAAATAGTCAAAGGTTTACTGTTTACCTGTCTAATAGACTCAGGTTAACAAAACACTGACCAGACTTCTGTACTTTCCTGTACTACTACAGGAAAACAAAATATGAATCATCTACTTAAACTTTCCTAGGTGACTCTCTAGCCCTGTTCTTAAACCATATATGCATGCAGGCATTTACACACAAACAAACAAATATTAGGAATGGAGAAAAAAAGACTAGAATAATAGTTCAGTAGCACTAGCCTACAGGATTTGATCGGGTTTCCTTTCATTTCCCAAGTTCTTCCAATTCTAAGATTCTTATTCTTCCCAAATCCTTTACTACAAAGCCAGGGCAGTTGGCACATTAATTGTTCAGTCTTTCAGTCACTGTGTGAAGGCTTACAGCAAAAGGTGAGAAAGAATCTTCCAGGTTTTGGAATAGCCTTTTCTCTATTACAGTTTGGATGCTCTGTCCCTGTTTTATTCACACATAGTGTTTACCTGCCCAGGAGACAGTCACAGGGTTGTTGTCATGATCATTATTTGGAGATGCTGGTGTTGGACTGGGTGTACAAAGTTAAAAATCACAAAACACCAGGTTATAGTCTAACAGGTTTAATTGGGAGCACACTAGCTTTTGGAGCGACGCTCCTCCACTATCACCTGCTGAAGGAGCGTCACTCCGAAAGCTAGTGTGCTCCAAATTAAACCTGTTGGACTATAACCTGGTGTTGTGTGATTTTTAACTTTGTCATTATCATTGTCAGTGATACTGTCTATCACTTCCTTCCATGGGGATGGTAATTTGTTAGATTGGATTTGTCCTGCTTTTAATGAAAAAGACAACCTGGTCAATTTTCCTTGTTGTCTGGAATATGACAGTATTTTAGAATTAATGGAGCAGCATAGCTAGGGAAATGGCTAGCTCTAGAGTCCTATATGTTTGTGTGCATGTCTTGCGTATTCTCCCTTATCTCTGAGAAGTTGGTGGTAAACTACCTACTTGAACCTTGAATAGGGATGGAATATGGAGGGAAATGTGCTAAAATGTTGCCAAAGTCAACAGTATCTAGTGCATTCAGCTTTTTCCTCATGTCACATTAAGTGAATCAAATTGTCTAAAGGTTGGCATTGTCATGCTGGGACAGTTCTCCTTGAAAACAGTTGCAAATACATCAGCCTAGTTTCTTTTGCTGATTTGTGGGGCTGTCCTTTTGTTGAGGATGAGAATGTTATGAAGCACCTCCTACATGCTAGACATGGGATTTACAGATTGGAGTTGAATGCAAGTCATCTTATGCTGGTGCCTCAAAGGTGCCCAGATCTGAGCTGCTACACCTGTTGTTGTGGTTCTGCTCGCCGAGCTGGAAGTTTTTGCTGCAAACGTTCCGTTCCCTGGCTAGGGAACATCATCAGTGCTGTTGGAGCCTCGTGTGAAGCGCTGCTTTGATGTTTCTTCCGGTATTTATATTGGTTTGTTCTTGCCGCTTCCGGGTGTCAGTTTCAGCTGCAGTGATTTGTATGTGGGGTCCAGGTCGATGTGTCTGTTGATGGATGTTCTTGCCGTTTCCGGATGTCAGTTTCAGCTGTAGTGGTTTACTTTACATTCACTTTACATTCAACAATCAGATATACGAACAAATCAACGGAACACCCATGGGATCACCAATCTCGGGACTCATAGCAGAGGCAGTTATGCAAAGGTTAGAACATACAGCCATACCACAAATCCAACCCAAACTCTGGATCAGATATGTTGATGACACCTTTGTAATCATCAAAAACACAGATATAGAAAAAACACACCGAATCATCAACGCCACACTCACAGGAATCCGATTCACACGAGAAGAGGAAAAGGATAGCCAACTCCCATTCCTAGACGTGTTAGTAGAGAGAACACCCAACGGAGAATTCACCACAAGGGTACACAGGAAATCAACACACACAGACCAAGTCTTAAACTATGAAAGTAACCACCCCAACACACACAAACGAAGCTGCATCAGGACACTATTCAAAAGGGCCACAACACACTGCAGTACACCAGAACTGCGAAAAGAGGAAGAGGAACATCTATACAAGGTATTCGCCAAAAACGGATACCCACGCAACTTTATCACCAGATGCCTAAGAGATAGACCGAGGAACGAGGACATGCCACAACCAAAAGGACTAGCCACTCTACCTTACGTCAGGAGCGTCTCAGAACTGACAGCCAGACTACTGCGACCCTTAGGACTCATAACAGCACACAAGCCAACATCCACGCTCAGACAACAACTCACTAGAACAAAGGACCCAATACCCAGCATGAGCCAAACTAACGTAGTTTACAAAATACCATGCAAGGACTGCACAAAACACTATATAGGACAAACAGGAAGACAGCTAACAATCCGCATCCATGAACATCAGCTAGCCACAAAACGACACGACCAGCTATCTCTAGTAGCCATACACTCAGACAACCAGCAACATGAATTTGACTGGGAAAACACCACTATCATAGGACAAGCCAGACAGAGAACAGCCAGAGAATTCCTAGAAGCATGGCATTCATCCCCCAACTCCATCAACAGACACATTGACCTGGACACCATATACAAACCACTACAGCTGAAACTGACACCCGGAAACGGCAAGAACATCCATCAACAGACACATCGACCTGGACCCCACATACAAATCACTGCAGCTGAAACTGACACCCGGAAGCGGCAAGAACAAACCAATATAAATACCGGAAGAAACATCAAAGCAGCGCTTCACACGAGGCTCCAACAGCACTGATGATGTTCCCTAGCCAGGGAACGAAACGTTTGCAGCAAAAACTTCCAGCTCGGCGAGCAGAACCACAACAACGGATACCCGAGCTACAAATCTTCAATCAGATTTTTGCTACACCTGTTCTGAATCTATCCAATTTAACATAGTGCTAGTGCCACAACCTGATGTGTTACTTTGAAGGCTGGGCTTTGTCCCGACAAGGTCTGCAGAAAGGTCACGTCTGCTACTATTGTTATTGGTAGGTAGATTAATGTGCAAAAATCCAAGTAAAGCTTTCCTTTTTGTTGATTCCCTTACCACTTGCCACAGGCTAAGCCTGGTGGAAATGTTGCTGATTAATTCATGATTTCGGACAGGTTCATCATAAGTATGTCACTGAGCCACTCTTGGTGATGAACCTCGAAGACCCCATCCAGGCTTTTTAAAAAAAGACTTTTGTGTTATGTGGGTATCTTTGGCAAGGCCAGCATCAATTGACCTGACCTGGGATAATGTGCTGGAAATCAAATCCCACTTTCTCAGAGTTATCAGAAAAGCTAAAGATCTACACACAGGCATGTGCGCACCCACTTGTGGCACCCACACGCATTGATAAGGTGTGGCGTGTATTTCTGCATGGCGCACCATTTCCCATTCGGTATATGAAATAGATGGGCTGTTAATTGTTTGGCTGCTTTGCCTAGGTTTGTACCTTTGGAACTGCACTCCTTAGGATAAGTGGAGAGTTTTTCATCATACTGTGGACCTACCGTGCAAATAATCGAGGAGTCAGGAAATTAGTTGCTCACTGGAAATTCCAAATCTACAACTTGCCTTTGTAGCCGCAATACCTTTATGCCTTGTTCAGTTCAGCTTCTTGAGAGTGATACCCAGGATGCTGTTAGTAAAATGCTGATGTCCATTGAATGCCAAATGGCAGGTGAGGTGAATCGACTGTAATGGTACATTTTGTATTTCAGATTACAGAACTGGACCATGTTTCACATCAGTAGAAAAACAGATGTGCCAAGGACAATTGACTGGCATTGTCTGTACCAAAGTCCTTTGTTGTGCAACAGTTGGACGAGCCTGGGGGCATCCATGTGAGATGTGTCCCGCCCAACCACAACCATGTCGTCGTGGTTTTATTCCAAATATTAAAACAGGAGCTTGTCAAGGTAAGAAATTAATCATATGTAGAATTTTTGAAATGTAATTAAAAATCATGTTTAATTAACTTCTGTTGTTTCGTAAATACAAGATGAAAGCAATCTTAAATGTAATTAAAAATCATGTTTAATTAACTTCTGTTGTTTCGTAAATACAAGATGAAAGCAATCTTAAGGAGATTATTCATCCTTAGGGCATGGTTCCCTAAATTTGCCAAAGATTGGCTATTGTTAGTAGGAGTAAATACCAGAAATCGTATGATTACAGTGCTTGAATGTATACAATATTTTAGTGAACCAAATGCTAAGACAGCACAATATAGGCCCTTCAGCCCTCAATGTTGTGACGAGCATTTATCATAATGAAGATCAGCCTAACTTACGCAGCCCTCAATTTACTGCCGTCCATTTGCTTGTTCAGCAGTCGCATAAATGTCCCTAATATCTCTGACTCTACTCCAACACTGGCATTGCATTCCAAGCATCCACCACTCTCTGCGTAATGAACCTACCTCTGACATTTCCCCTATGCCTTCCTCCAATCACCTTAAAATTATGACTCCTTGTTACTGTCATTTCTGCTGTGGGGAAAAGTCTCTGGCTATTTACTCCATCTGTGTCTCTCATTACCTTGCAAATCTTGACCAAGTCGCCTCTCTTCCTCCTCCTCTGCAGTGTGAAAAGCCCTAGCTCACTCGATCTCTCTTCATAAGACAAGCCCTCTGATCCAGACAGCATCCTGGTAAATCTGTTGTGCACCCTCTCCACACCATCTACATCCTTCCTATAATGAGGCGACCAGAACTTCCCACAATATTCTAAGTGTAGTCTGACCAGGATTTTGTAGAGCTGCAGCAAAACCTTGTGGCTCTTAAACTCAATCTCCCTGTTAATGAAAGTCAAAACGCCGTATGCTTTCTTAACAACCCTAACAACTTGGGTAGCAACTTTGAGGGATCTATGTACGTAGTCCCCAAGATTCCACTGTTCCTCCACACTGCCAAGAATCCTGTCTTAACCCTGTATTCCGCATTCAAATTCAACTTTCCAAAATGAAGCATTTATGCAGGTTGAATTCCATCTGCCACTTCTCAGCCCAGCTCTACATCGTGTCAATATCTTGTTGTAGCCTGCAACAGCTCTCAACACTATCGACAACACCACTGAACTTTGTGTCGTCAGCAAACTTACTAATTCACCCTTCCACTTTTTCATCCAAGTCATTTGTAAAATCTACAAAGAGCAGAGGCCCAAGAACAGATCCCTGCGAGACAGCACTGGTCACCGATCTCCAGACGAAATATTTTCCATTCATTATCACTCGCTGTCTTCTTTCAGCCAGCCAATTCTATATCCAGACAGCCACATTTCCCTGTATCCCATATCTCCTAACTTTCTGAATGAATCTACTGTGGGGAACCTTATCAAATGCCTTATTGAAATCCATATACACCACACGTACTGCTCAACCTTCAACAACTTTGTCGACACATACTCAAAGAGCTCAGTAAGGTTTGTGAGGCATGACCTGCCCCTCACAAAATCATGCTGACTATCTTTAATCCTTTAATTGTTATCTTATAATTGTTCTGCTGCTTGTTCATTAAAAACAACTGATAGAAACATTTTTGAATGTTTGCAGGTTTTTAGCCAAAGTCGACCAAGTTTTATATAGTTATTTATGTAATATATTAAACATGTACTTCAGATGTAACATATCTTTTGCATTTTTATAAAATATATATCATTAGTAAAACATAACATTAGGAATAAAGTAAGACAAACTAACAGCACTATTTAATCATATTGTAACAGGAAGGTCAAAAATGAAATTTCCCTGGAGGAGTTTATGATTAGTCATCTTTAGAAAAAAAAAAATTTTTGAACAGTGTTTAGAAACATGACACTTTCACTATCATGTTTATGAAAAGTGGCAGATTTGAATATTTGGTGATATTACAGAAATGGATAATTTGTAGTAATAGGAGGCTAGAGATGAAATGCACCTTGAGAAATGTTGCAGGGGCAAGATTTTTAAATTCCTGAGCACCGACTGTTATCTGGGGAGATGTGAACTGTAGATACCAGATTGTTCCAGTTTCAACATGGCCTCGTTAGGTTTGTTTACTAGAGTTGTTGAAAAGGATATACATGTAAGCTAATTTGGCAGAGAGATGGGGTAACAAGGTACGGCATTCGAAAGGTGAAACGGGAACAAAGGATTAATAAAGCTCAGTAGCACTTAGAGAAACGAATAGGAGATTATTAGGTAAAGTCAGACTAAGAAAGTTTAAGATAGATTTACTATGCATGTATGTAAATGCAAAGAACAAGGTAAATAAGGACAATGACAAAGAGCCTTATGGGAGTATTACATTCTGGCGATTGAGGTGACCTGGTTCAAAGTTGGGCAGGATTGTTTGGAATGTATTCTTGGATACAAGAGGTTTAAGGGAAATAGGATAGTAGCATTATTTGTGAATGATAATATTATATTGCTGGAGGGAGAGGTTGTCCTGGAGGAATCAAAGACAGAATCCATTTGATCAATGTAGTGATTGTAACAAAGTCAACCAGAATATGAGTTCCCTGATTGGGGCTGTTAACTTGATCTAATAAGGGAGTCTGGCTCATTGCAACAGTTGTCTTTGTGTTGGGGGCATGCATTTCTGTCATTATGTCATTATTTGGGAAGCTTAACTTGTTCAAGCCTGCTGTTGAAAATTCGGCCCAGTATGTGGAGAGAATGCATTATTTGTTCCAGGCAAACAACATTGTGGCAGATGAAAGACAACAAGTAATTCTCCTGACAGCTTGTGGACCCACAGCTTTTTTGGTTATGAGGAGCCAAAAGTTTCCTGAGGCATAGATACTAAACCCTTTCAAGAGTTGACGATGTAGTTAAGGAATATTATGACACAAATCCTCCTCTCATTCTGAAACGCTATTGGTTTTATTCAACAGTTCAAGAACCAGGGAATTGCTGTCGGGATTTTTGTCAAGGTTAAGATGACTGGCAGAGGCATGTGACTTTGGTTTAACCATTAATGAGATGCTGAGGGACCATTTGGTATGTGGGATTAATGATGTAACCATGCAAAAGTGCCTTCGAGCTGAAGCCCAACTAAACTTCAAACAGGCGGTACAACTGATTCTGTCATTAGAAAATGTGGCAAGTGGAGCATATGAGTTACAGGGTATGCCAGTGGAAGTGGACAACCTTGCCAGGCCAGCTGAGCCTGCAGGACAGCACTGAATAAAGATAATTGCATAGCCTCAGTCAAGACATACACTGAACAGAGGAACTTGCAGTAAAATCCCAAAACAAAACCTAAACCAAAGGGTTAACATTTTCTCCAAGATCCAGGTCAGCAAGCCACTGCAGTTGCTGCCGGTATGCAGACTCAAGATAGCAAAGGAGTCCCACTAGGCCTGAATTGAGCAACAGAACAAATAGGCCAGTATCCAGGAGTGTGAACACTCCTTAAAGCCCATCTACACCTGGCTTGGAACAGTTAAATCGCTTAACAACATCCAAATCAGACCAATCACAATAAACGTTGTGTTAAATAATCACCCAATTTTGATGGATATTGATTCCTGCTTGGCCTTATCACTGATTACCAAGCCAGTCTTTAACTACATTTGCTGTGGACTCCAACCCTTAAAATATGCATAACACCTCAGCTATACTGAGAACCTACATCAGGGAACCTTTACAGATTAAAGGCACAACTTCGGTTCCAGTCTCAAATGTGAATCAGCTTGTTTAGTTACTAGTGATTGTAGTAAAAGGCTCAGGCCCAATCCTGATTGAGCAAAATTGGTTGAGAAAGATTCACCTTGATTGGCTCAACATTTTTCAATTAGAAAATGGCTGCCTGCGTGAAATCCTAGTCCTAGAAATCAATATCTGAAAGATTTTCAGGAACGTCTGGAGACTATCAAAGGAGCCAAGGCCACTTTGCGTTTTGACCAGAAAGCAATTCCACAGTTCTGCAAGGCCCGCACAGTGCCATTTGTCTTATCTGCAGAAGTAGAGGCAGAAATCAAGAGGTTGAAAAGTGAAGGAATCATCAAACCAGTACAGTTTGCAGAATTGGCACCATTGGTCATACCGATTGTGAAGCCTAACAGGTTGGTTTACCTTTGTGGGGATCTTAAACAAACAGTAAACCACCTCTTGCAGCTGGATAAATACCCAATGCCATGCAAGATGGACTTATATGCAAAGCTAGTTGGGGTTGGCTGTCCTTCCCAAAGCGAACTGCATACTTGCAATTGCAGTTAGATTAAGATTCCCAGATTATGTTACAGTTAATACGCGCTATGATAAGTATCAATATACGATACTGCCCTTGGGGTATCATCAGCCTTTGCCATTTTTCAGCAGTCAATGGAGAACATTTATCTGGATGGCATGCTAATAATGATGAAGACTATTAAAGAGCACTTAGATGTTTCTCCAAGTCAGACATATGCCTTAGAAGGGAAAAAAGTGTGTTCCAGGCACCCCAAGTAACCTATTGGGCTACAGAATCAACAAGACCAGCTTACACACAATGGAAGGTAAATTGAGGATGATCAAAGATGATCCTGCTCCCACATCTGTGCTGAAGCTTAGGTCTTTCCTTGGATTGGTGAAGTATTACAGAAAGTTGCTGTTGAAAAAGGGTCAGCCTTGGAAATGATTATGTAACCAAGACATATCCTTTAGGGAAGTGAAGAAGCTGGAAAATTGTTGGTAAATTATGATCCCAAGCGTGATCTAGTCCTGACATGCGATGCCTCCCCTAACGATATCGGGAAAGTCAAAGGTGAGGACTGCAGATGCTGGCAATCGGAGTCTGTGCTGGAAAAGCACAGCAGGTCAGGCAGCATCTGAGGAGCAGGAAAATCGATGTTTTGGGCAAAAGTCCTTCATCAGGAAATCACTTTTGCCGCTATCGGGGTAGTGTTGGTTCACAGATGGTCCAATGGAGAGGAATGCCCAATAGCGTATGCTTTGCAGACTTTGGCTGATACAAAGCGCAAGTATGTCTGGATAGAGAAGGAAGGTTTGGTGATCATCTATGGTGTGAGAAAGTTCCAGCAAAATCTTTATGGGTGTAAATTTGTAATGGGAACATACCACAAACCCCTGCTAGGACTACGCAAAGAGGAGGCAAAAGTGAGGACTGCAGATGCTTTTGCCCAAAACATCGATTTTCCTGCTCCTCGAATGCTGCCTGACTGGCTGTGCTTTTCCAGCACCACTCTAATCCAGACTTTATGCAAAGAGGAGAAGGCCAACACTGCCTACAGCTTCAGTTCTAATTCAGCAGTGGGCTTTCACTCTAAGTGTGTACAACTACAAGTTGAAACATTGTCTGGGAGGCCAAATAGCAAATGCAGACACCTTGAGCTGCCTCTCACAATCAGATATACTGGAAGAGTCTGTTTTGGTTTTAAACTTTCTCGGTATCCTTCCATCACCACTGACAATATCAGACTGTGGATGCAAAAAGGTGCAGTCCTGGCAAAACTAAAACAAGAGGAAACAAAGGGACCATCACATCTAAAATTGAAACCTTACTGGACCAGATCGCCATAGAGGATGGTATTTCATTATGGGGATCAAGAGAAATTGCCCCAAACAAAGGTCGCTGCCGGATACTAGCTGAATTCCCCTAGGGTTGTCCAGGGTGTCCAAGATAAAAATGTTGGTGAGAAGTTATGTCTGGTGGCCAGGATTGGATGCAGACATAGCTGCATTGGTAGGGCAGTGCCCAGAGAGCCAGCAAGGACAATAGTTCCTGACGGCAGCTCCCCCATGTTCATGGGAATGGCTGAGTAAACCCTGCACTCGGTTACACTTCGAATCTGCGGGTCCTTTCACGGTCATTATTGATGCCCATTCAATATGGTTAGACATACATAAAGTTAATTTGTCAAAGACAGATGACAATATGTGGGCTCCCAGAAGTGTTGATCACAAACAATAGGCCATCATTTACCAGCAACGAATTTGAGAATTTCCTAAATGGCTTTCAACATAAGGACAGCTCCATACCATCCGTTGTCCAATGGTCTGATTTGCAATGGTTTGCAGTCCAAACTTTGAAGGCAGACTGATAGAAACAGCCTACGACTTCGCGTGATATGTAATTCCTTTGATTATTGGATCACCTCTCATGCAACTACAGAGATAGCTCCAGCTGAATTGCTAATGGGGAGAAGAGTCTGCACCAGGTTTAATGTGATATTCCTTGATCAGATTGGGAGGATGAAACAATATCAGGAATGGCAATGCCATATTCAGCACTCCTGTCAGCATCAGATACCATTTACTTCAGGGGATGAAGTTTGGTGCCGAAATCATGGAAGTGGCCTGCAAGGGGAACAGGCATCATCAGCATGAGGTCAGGTCCCATGAAGTACAAAGTTTGGGTAGAAGAGGCAATTCTGAACGAGCATGTTGACCATTTGAAAGATGCAAACTCACTAACTGGCCAGAGGTCAACAGCGAGAGGGCACTAGTTTAAAATGATTGTGAGAAGAACTAAGCGACATGAGAAAATTTTTTATCTGGCAGGGTTGTTAGCAATGCCAGAAAGATATGCAGTCTATTCACTTGGCTTTCAAAAGGAAACATCTATCTAAAGAAGAGAGAATAAAGCTTAGCTAAATTGTTTTTGCAATATGCTGGCAAAGCTCAATGGGGTAAATTGCATCTGTCTATAATTGTAACTGTCCTATGATGCATTAGCACCCATTAAAAGTAATCAAGCTAATTTAGGAACTGACAATCTGATTACTGCAGCAGATGGAAAACCAACTGAACAGAGTAAAACTTTTCCCTCATTGCTGAATATAAAAAGGTTTTTTTTCTGTTTATTGTTTTTTTTCATTTTCTGTAGCATTTAAATTCTCATAATGCATGTTGACAGGATAATCAGATGGTAAAAGGTCTAAATGTGTCATCCTACAATTAATGTTCAAGTGAGATGATGTAGTCCATATAAAAATTGTAAGAAACACATCGTCAGAAATGCCATGATCAGGGGCCAGTTATGCTATTGATGATCATTTTGACCCAGTGAGTATACATATATTCTAGGAAAAATTGAGAAAACACGTTTATTACTATGAAACTGTATAATTTTGTGGGTGTCAATTATTTTGTTTAAGCTAAATATTCTGAAATTTTCATCTGTAAAATCCACTGGATAGTGTCAGATGTACAATTTGTGGGCGGCCTCACAGCGCCAGAGACCCGGGTTCAATTCCTGCCTCAGGCGACTGACTGTGTGGAGTTTGCACATTCTCCCCATGTCTGCGTGGGTTTCCTCCGGGTGCTCTGGTTTCCTCCCACAGTCCAAAAATATGCCGATTAGGTGAATTGGCCGTGCTAAATTGCCCATAGTGTTAGGTGAAGGAGTAAATGTAGGGGAATGGGTCTGGGTAGGTTGCGCTTCGGCAGGTCGGTGTGGACTTGTTGGACCGAAGGGCCTGTTTCCACACTGTAGGTAAGTAATCTAAACAATCTAAATTATCTTTGGGTGCTGCTGTGATCAGGATTCTACAGACAGCCTTTAAGGATGAAACTTGCATTTATTTAAGCATGGGGAAAGTGAGAAGTGTTTTGATCCCAGCTGATATTATCACTGGATAAATCTGAAATCTAGCTTGATAGAATTTTTTAAAAAATTAGCAATATTGTCTTTTGCTGAAACACAAGCGTGCAATGTTACAGATCTGGTTTTAAAAGTAAAATGCAAGTTGATTACACATCAGAAAAGGTAAAATAGAATATTCCAAATTCCAAATGAGTCTGATATCAGTGAAGAATAAGTTATTGGAGGGGATTCTGAGAGACAGGGTTTACATGCAGTTAGAGAGGCAAGGACTGATTAAGGATAGTCAGCATGGCCTTGTGCTTGGAAAATTGCCTGTCACAAACTTAATTGAGTTTTTTGAGGAGATGATCAAGAAGATTGATGAGGGCAGAGCAGTAGACTATTATAAAGTCTTTGACAAGGTTCTATATGGTGGACTGATTAGTAAAATTAGATCACATGGGATTCAGAGAAAACTTGCCATTTGGACACAAAATTGGCTATCCAGTAGGAGATAGAGGGTGAGTAGTGGAGAGTTGTTTATGCCTGGAGGACTGTGACCAGTGGTGTTCTGTAGGGATCGGTGCAGAGTCCAGTGCTGTTTGTCGTTTATATAAACAATTTAGATGAGAATATAGGAAGGTTGGTTAGTATGTTTGTGGATCACACCAAATTTGTTGTTATAGGAGATGATGAGGAAGGTTATATATGATTAGCCCAATTGATCAAGATCCTTTGTAATCAGCTAAGGTGTGGCAAATGGAATTTAATTGAGATAAATGCGAGATATTGCATTTAGGTAAGACAAGCAAAGACAGGGCTTACACAGTTAATAGTAGGGCCCTAGGGACTGTTGTAGAACAGAGACCTAGGGGTTCAGATACATAGTTCATTAAAAATTGCTTTGCAGGTAAACAGATCGGTTAAGAAAGCATTTGGCACATTTGCTTTCATTGCTCAGAATGTTGAGTATAGAAGTTGGGACATATTGTTGTTTTGTACTGTATGTTGATGAGTCTACTTTTGAAGTACTCTAAATTCTGATCACCCTGCTTTAGAAAAGATATTATTAAATTGGAGAGGGTGCAGAAAAAATTTACAAATATATTGTTGTGACTGAACGATTTGAGCTATATGGAGAAGCTGGATAAGTTGGGACTTTTTTCGCTGGAGCATAGGAGGTTGAAGAGTAACACTACAGGGGTTTTATGAAATCATGAGGAGCGTGGATAAGGTGAATAGCAAAGGTCTTGGGGAGTTTAAAACTAGAGGGTATAGATTTAAGGTGAGAGGAGAAAGATTTAATAAAGGACCTAAGGGGCAATTTTTAACACAGAGGCTGGTTGTGGGCGGCATGGTGGCACAGTGGTTAGCACTGCTGCCTCACAGCGCCAGAGACCTGGGTTCAGTTCCCAACTCAGGCGACTGACTGAATGTGGAGTTTGCACATTCTCCCCGTGTCTGCGTGGGTTTCCTCTGGGTGCTCCGGTTTCCTCCCACAGTCCAAAGATGTGCATGCTAAATTGCCCGTATTGTTAGGTAAAAGGGGTAAATGTAGGGGAATAGGTGGGTTGCGCTTCGGCGGGTCAGTGTGGGCTTGTTGGGCCGAAGGGCCTGTTTCCACACTGTAAGTAATCTAATCTAATCTAAAAGTAATCTAATCTAATATGTGGAATGAACTGGCAGAGGAAGTGGTAGATGCAGGCACAGTTACAATATATAAAAGACATGGACAGGTACATGAATATGAAAGGTTTAGAGGGATATGGGCCAAATGCAGGCAAATGGGATTAGTTTAGTTTGGGAAATTTGGTCAGCTTGGGCAAGCTGGAACAAAAAAATCTGTTTCTGTGCTGTATGACTCTATGACTCTATTTTTGTATAATTCATCTATGACTCTATGACTCTATTTTGTATAATTCATCGTTTAAAAAATTTCAAAACACAGTAAATACAGTATTCCATCTGTTCTTACAGAGTTTGCTTGTCTCACATCGTTAAGTTTAATTTAAATTTTTCTTTTAATTCTTTTAATTTTAATAGGTTACTAATTAAATAGTAACCTATTTCGAAATTCACTGAACCAAGTCCTTAGAACATAGAACAGTACAGCACAATACAGGTCATTTGGCCCTTGATACTGTGTTGACCTTTCATCCTACTCTAAGATCAAACTAACCTACATACCTTGCATTTTACTTTCATCCATGTGCCTATCTAAGAGTTGCTTGAATGTCCTTCACGTATCTGCCCCAACTACCATTCCACGCACCCACCACTCTCTGTGTAAAAAACCTTCCTCCGACATCTCCCGTAATCCTTCCTCCAATCATCTTAGAATGATGATAGCCATTTCCACCCTGGGAAAAAGTCTCTGGCTATCCACTCCATCTATTCCTCAAATTATCTTGTACACCTCTATCATTTTCTGATTCAGTATGTGGATGAGACGAAAGTGCAAAACTTGGGAAATAAGGCAGGCCAGGTGACTGAGGTGTCAGTGGGGGGAGCACTTCGGATGGCCAGTGACCGTAATTCTACTAGTTTTAAAATAGTGATGGAAAAGGCTAGACTGGATCAAAAAGTTAAAGTTCTAAATTGGAGAAAGGCCAATTTTGACAGTATTAGGCAAGAATTTTCAAAAGCTGATTGGGGCAGATGTTCGCAGGTAAAGGGATGGCTGGAAATTGGGAAGTCTTCAAAAATGAGATAATGAGAGTCCAGAAACAGTATATCCCTGTTAGACTGAAAGGAGAGGTTGGTAGGTGTAGGGAATGCTGGATGACTAGTGAAATTGAGGTTTTAGTTAAGAAAAAGAAGGAAGCATATGTCAGTTACGGACAGCAGAGATCGAGTGAATCGTGAGAAGTGTATAAAGGCAGTAGAGGTATACTTAAGAGGGAAATCAGGAGGGCAAAAAGGGGACATGAGATAGCTTTGGCAAATAGGGTTAAGGAGAATCCAAAGGGATTTTATAAATGACAAAAGGGTAACTAGGGAGAAAATAGGGCCCCTCAAAGATCAGCAAGGCAGCCTATGTGTGGAACCTCAGGAGATGGAGGAGATACTAAATGAGTATTTTGCATCAGTGTTTACTATGGAGAAGGACATGGAAATATAGAATGTGGGTAAATAGATGGTGACATCTTAAAAAATGTCCGTATTACAGAGGAGGAGGTGCTGGACATCTTCAAAAGAAGCATAAAGGTAAATAACTCCCCAGAACCCGATCAGGTGTACCCTAAAAGTCTGTGGGAAGCTAGCAAAGTGATTGCTGGGCCCCTTGCTGAGATAGTCATAGGTGAGGTGCTAGAAGACTGGAGATTGGCTAATGTGGTGCCACTATTTAAGAAAGATGGTAAGGACAAGCCAGGGAACGATAGACCAGTGAGCCTGACATTGGTGGTGAGCAAGTTGTTGGAGGGAATCCTGAGGGACAGGATTTCCATGTATTTGGAAAGTCAAGGACTGATTAGGAATAGTCAGCATGGCTTTGCACTTGGGAAATTATGCCTCACGAATTTGATTGAGTTTTTGTAGAAGTAACAAAGAGGATTGATGAGGGCAGAGCGGTGGACATGATCTATTATGGACTTCAGTAAGGCATTCTACAAGGTTCCTCATGGGATACTGGTTAGCAAGATTAGGTTTCATACAGAACATGCTTGAAGTTAGAAGACAAAGGCTGGTGTTGGAGAGTTGCTTTTCACACTGTGATTAGTGCTGTGCCACAAGGATTGGTGCTGGGTCCACTGCTTTTTATCACTTATATGAATGATTTGGATGTGAACCTGGAAGGTTTAGTTAGTAAGTTTGCAGATGATACCAAAATTGGAGGTGTCATGGACAGCGTAGAAAGCTACCGCAGTACAACTGATCAAATGGGCCAATGGGCTGAGGAGTGGCAGATGGAGTTTAATTTCGATAAATGGAAGGTACAGCATTTTGGAAAAGCAAATCCAAGCAGGACTTACGCACTTAATGCTAAGTTCCTGGGGAAAGTTGCTGAACAAAGATATCTTGGAGTGCAGGTTCATAGTTCCTCGAAAGTGGAGTCGTAGGTAGATGGATAATGAGGAAGGCGTTCGGTATGCTTTCCTTTATTGATCAGAGCATTGAGTACAGGAGTTGGGAGGTCTTGTTGTGGCTGTACAGGACATTGGTTAGGCTACTTTTGGAATACTGCGGGCAATTCTGGTCCCCCTCCTATTGAAAGGATGTTGTGAAATTTGGAAGGGTTAAGAAAATATTATAAGGATGTTGCCAGGGTTAGAGGATTTGAGGTATAGGGAAAGGCTGAATAGGCTGGGACTGTTTTTCCTGGAGCATCAGAAGTTGAGGGGTGATCTTATAGAGGTTTATAAAATCATGAAAGTCATGGATAGGGTAAATACACAAGGTCTTTTCCCTGGGTTAGGGAAGTCCAGAATTAGAGGGCATAGGTTTAGGGTGAGAGTGGAAAAATTTAAAAGGGACCTGAAGGGTAACTTTTTCACACAGTGGGTGGTGTGTGTATGGAATGAGCTTCCAGAGGAAGTGGTGAAACTGGTACAATTACAACATTTAAAAGGCATCTGGGTATGTGTATCAATAGGAAGG
This sequence comes from Hemiscyllium ocellatum, assembly GCF_020745735.1. Lineage (NCBI taxonomy): Eukaryota > Metazoa > Chordata > Chondrichthyes > Orectolobiformes > Hemiscylliidae > Hemiscyllium > Hemiscyllium ocellatum. Next base: position 11,834,349 of record NC_083442.1, read on the forward strand.
ATTTAGAGGGATATAGGCTAAGTGCTGGCAAATGGGAGTAGGTTAGGTTAGGATATCTGGTTGGCATGAACGTGTTGGACTGAAGGGTCTGTTTCCGTGCCATACATCTCTATGACACTTGAGTCACCTCTCATCCTTCTTTGCTCCAGTGAGAAAAGCATAACTCCTTCAACCTTTCTTCATGAGACATGCCCTCCCGTCCAGGCAGCATCCTGGTAAATCTCCTGTGCTCCCTCTCTAAAACTTCCATACCTTTCCTAGAGTTGCAGCATAACCTCACAGCTCTTAAATTTAAATGAAAAGTTACACACCATACAGCTTCTTAACAACCCTGTTGTTGAGTTGGGTGGCAACTTTGAGACATCTATGGACATGGACCCCAAAATCCCTCTGTTCCTCCACAGTGCCAAGAATCCTGCCTTTAACCCTATAGTCTGCCTTCAAATTTGACCTTCCAAAATGACTCACTTAACACTTTTACAAGTTGAACTCTGTTTGCCATCTCTCAGCCCAGCTCTGCATCCTGTCAATGTCCCATTGGAACCTACAACAGACCTGCACACTATCCACAATCCTACCAACCTTTGTATCTTTGGCAAACTTAAAGGTGGCAACTTTGAGGTATCTATGGACATGGACCCCAAGATCCCTCTGTTCCTCCACACTGCCAAGAATCCTATAGTCTGCATTCAAATTTGACCTTCCAAAATGACTCACTTCACACTTTTACAAGTTGAACTCAGTCTGCCATCTCTCAGCCCAGTTCTGCATCCTGTCAATGTCCCATTGGAACCTACAACAGTCCTGCACACTATCCACAATCCTACCAAACCTTTGTATCATCGGCAAACTTAATAACCCACAAATCCACTTCCTTATCCAAGTCATTTATAAAAATCACAAAGAGCAGAAGTCTCAGAACAGATCCCCGTGGAACACTACTGGCCACTGAGCCCCAGAATGAATACTTTCCATCCACTACCTCTCGTTATCTTCTTTCGGCCAGCCAATTCAGTATCCAGACAGCCAAGTTTCCCTATATCCCATTCCTCCTTACTTTCCGAATGAACCCACCATGTGGAAACTTATGAAACGCCTTGTCAAAATTCATATACACCACATCCACTGTTCTACCTTCATCAATGTGTTTTTTCATATCCTCAAATAATTTTTGCTCCAAGCTTGCTATGTTCCTCCAGGAGAAAGTGAGGTCTGCAGATGCTGGAGTATCAGAGCTGAAAATGTGTTGCTGGAAAATCGCAGCAGGTCAGGCAGCATCCAAGGAACAGGAAATTCGATGTTTCGGGCATAAGCTCTTCATCAGGATTCATTCCTGATGAAGGGCTTATGCCCGAAACATCGAATTTCCTGTTCCTTGGATGCTGCCTGACCTGCTGCGCTTTTCCAGCAACACATTTTCAGCTCTGCTATGTTCCTCCAGCTAACTTCAACTAAGACTTCTGCAAACTAAAACTAAAAAGCTTTTCATGATAGGGGTGTTTTCCCCTAATCAAAGATATGTAAACTGCTGAGCTTTCTAACTGAAAGCAGCCTAATGGTTGTGAATGTTCATTCTATCTGGCTGTATAACTGTCTCAATGATAGCAAGTTCACATTCACATCTCATTTCTGGTTTAAAAAATAAATGTGGCTTCGGAGATACTGACAAATTAAGCATTAAATCTCCTCATAGCACAGACTGGTGTTAGTGCAGGGTAACAATTCAAGATATATGGGTGGGTTCTTATTGACCATGGGAGGGAAAGGACATACTCTCAATCATTATCACTCTGGTCCCAACTTGGAAATGTATGAATGACAAGGGTGTGACAATTCTAAAACCATGGGTTCTGGGAATGAATTGGGAAGATTAACCATTCAGGAAGGGACTGAACAGAAGTAAGGAGGCTGAAAGGCCTTTAGAGACAACAACACAGAATGTACATGGGGTATAATTGTTCATCTCAGGTGAGCCTGCAACTCATAAGGATGAAGTAGCAACCTTGTCATTTTTGCACCAAACTCAACTGGGCCATAACAAGAGAAAAAGGTTGCCACCACATGCAGAGTGGATGGAGTAAGTTACTATTTTTCTCTTCAGGAATAGAGTAGAATTCTTTACATGTCAGACCGTCTGGTAGTCGTAGTAATCATGCATTCGCTGATTGTGTAATGCCATCTATCAACCATCAAATTGGACTTTGTTAAAAGGTATTTTTGTTTGCAAGAGTGAACGTAAAAACATTATGACCTCAAGTAATCGTGACAGTTACATTTTTTGCATTGATTGTTACCTATAATATCAGATATGCAAAGTCATGTAGTTGCAGACCTCATAATTACATTGGTGTTGCCATTTCTTCTTCTTTCTTCTGTAACAATGAAGATAACACTTATCAGCACACCTAACTACTTGTGCAATGACATGGTCTGTGATATTCAGTGATCGCTTTATTTGGGAAGAAGCACTATAGTAGTGGATAAGTGCTTGAATTTTACTTCGCTCCTTTGGATCTGAATTAGGTGACATAACCAAGAGCACCATATCAAGACATGACATTAGCCTCTTTGCGAAGTCTCCATGACAAACTGTGTCGATGCATAATGTAGTACTTGTGATTGCAATCAGAAGTATTTCTAAAGAACAGTCTTGAAAATGTGTTGCTGGTTAAAGCGCAGCAGGTCAGAAGGGCTTATGCTCGAAACGTCGAATTCTCTATTCCTGAGATGCTGCCTAACCTGCTGTGCTTTGACCAGCAACACATTTGCAGCATCCAAGGAACAGGAAATTCAACGTTTCGGGCATAAGCCCTTCATCAGGAATGAGGAAAGTGTATCCAGCAGGCTAAGATAAAAGGTAGGGAGGAGGGACTTGGGGGAGGGGCGATGGAGACGTGATAGGTGGAAGGAGGTCAAAGTGAGGGTGATAGGCCAGAGTGGGGTGGGGGCGGAGAGGTCAGGAAGAAGATTGCAGGTTAGTAAGGCGGTGCTGAGTTCGAGGGAATCGACTGAGACAAGGTGGGGGGAGGGGAAATGAGGAAACTGAAGAAATCTGAGTTCATCCCTTGTGGTTGGAGGGTTCCCAGGCGGAAGATGAGGCGCCCTTCCTCCAACCGTCGTGTTATTATGTTCTGGCGATGGAGGAGTCCAAGGACCTGGATGTCCTTGGTGGAGTGGGAGGGGGAGTTAAAGTGTTGAGCCACGGGGTGGTTGGGTTGGTTGGTCCGGGCGTCCCAGAGGTGTTCCCTGAAACGTTCCGCAAGTAGGCGGCCCGTCTCCCCAATATAGAGGAGGCCACATCGGGTGCAGCGGATGCAATAGATGATGTGTGTGGAGGTGCAGGTGAATTTGTGGCGGATATGGAAGGATCCCTTGGGGCCTTGGAGAGAGGTAAGGGAGGAGGTGTGGGTGCAAGTTTTGCATTTCCTGCTGTTGCAGAGGAAGGTACCGGGAGTGGAGGTTGGGTTGGTGGGGGGTGTGGACCTGACAAGGGAGTCACGGAGGGAGTGGTCTTTTCGGAACGCTGATAGGGGAGGGGAGGGAAATATATCCCTGGTGGTGGGGTCCGTTTGGAGGTGGTGGAAATGACGGCAGATGATACGCAGTATACGGAGGTTGGTGGGGTGGTAGGTGAGAACCAATGGGGTTCTGTCCTGGTGGCAGTTGGAGGGGCGGGGCTGAAGGGCGGAGGAGCGGGAAGTGGAGGAGATGCGGTGGAGGGCATTGTCGATCACGTCTGGGGGGAGTCTGCGGTCTTTGAAGAAGGAGGCCATCTGTGCTGTACGGTATTGGAACTGGTCCTCCTGGGAGCAGATGCGGCGGAGACAAAGGAATTGGGAATATGGGATGGCGTTTTTACAGGGGGCAGGGTGGGAGGAGGTGTAGTCTAGGTAGCTGTGGGAGTCAGTTGGTTTATAGTAGATGTCTGTGTTGATTCGGTTGCCTGAGATAGAAATGGAAAGGTCTAGGAAGGGGAGGGAGGAGTCTGAGACGGTCCAGGTGAATTTGAGGTCAGAGTGGAAGGTGTTGGTAAAGTTGATGAACTGTTCAACCTCCTCGTGGGAGCACGAGGCAGCGCCGATACAGTCATCGATGTAGCGGAGGAAAAGGTGGTGGGTGGTGCCAGTGTAGCTGCGGAAGATGGACTGTTCTTACCAGGATTGAAAAGTTTACTCTGTTTCTTTTTTCACATACACTGCCAGACCTGCTGAGTTTCTCCAGCATTTGTATTTGTTTCACTCCATCAGTGTCCAGCTTATCTGTGACCATAGAGGCCAAGTTTTGAAGTTATGTATCAGATATTCTGGAAGCTGCCATGCTATGTGCATGCTGATGAGTTTTCAGGTTCTGAAATCCTTTCAAATTCCTTGGGTCTTAAAGGCTGCTGGCTGACGAGGATGGCCCCTTTCAAACATGGCTGATAAACCTTTACGAAATGGCCAGACTCTCTCACAACAGAAATACAACACTGCCCGTGCTTCCACCAGGACCATAATAGAGAAAACCAGGTTTCAATAGAGGTTTCAATAATTGGACTGCTCCAGCAGGGCCTTGCAAGGGTGCACTGCACAGTTGTGATTTGTTGTGTCCTTCACAATGGTAGCTGATAAATGTGGTAATGAGCTGATAAATGTGGTAATCTCCCAAATGCAGATAAAATGAAGCATCAAAAACGACCTTCTGTGGATGATGATCAGGACATTGTTAAGGAGGGATATCCAGGAGACCAAGACAGAGTTATGCATTGTCGAGCATGAGAGGTCAACCAGACCCTAATTGATATGTGCTTCCAGGATGCATACTTTGGATTTGAACTTCCTTTACATTGTGTTAGGTTTTATTGAGTAAATTGCTGTCAGCTGCTGGTCAGTCCATAGTACACATGGACCTGGTTATTTTCAGAGTAGCTGATTCAACTTTGAAGTATTTGCACTTTACAGGGCCTCCTCAGCATTTGGAACAAAGCAGCAGTCACCGAGGCAGGGCAGTGATCTGGCATGGTACTAAGATGAGGTGGCTATATGCACGTGTTGACTGAAGCCTTAAAAGCCACCTAATTTCAGCACCTTACCATGTCACAACCCCGTTACTTTTAAACTGGGAGCAAAATAGGGTATCCAAGTGTTGAGCAGTCCACTTCCTCAAGACAGACGGCAGATTAAGAAAGAGTACCTTTTTTTCATCCCTGCATCATTGGCTGTCTACTTAGACTGCTAAAATGTCCTGAAATGCTTCAGCAACCTGTAAACAGTGTTTAATATGAGAGAGGCATCATTTTGTACAGTTTCAGTCAGCAGGCAACTGAGCTACGAGGGAGAGTGAAGATGTGAACTTCCCATTACATATCTCCCAGAATTGAATAAAAATACACTCTCTGAAAAGCTGAAAGATAGTATTAAACCTATCCCACAGGTATATTTGAAATCCTTGTTGATTCTATCCTGTCATTGTCAGAGTGGATGTAAGTATGGATAAACTATGCAGGGCAGGCCCCAGATTTGGCTTCAGTTTTTCCACATTAAAGTACAATGCCTTGGTTACAGTTGACAACATAATGGCTCAAGGACCCTTAATGCTATCTGCAACGAGGGAGTCATTTGCTTCTAAGAGATGAGCAATGCTTGGACATTACAACTTCTTTCATCCTTGAGATATTTGAAGAGGGTGCTCATTTCTGAAATGGGTGCAACTTCACCAGATTTGACAACCTAGAGAAGATAGTTTAAGAATGTATTTTCTTTCTGAAAATACATGATTATTTACAATGAAATGTGATCTGTGCCACCTTTAAAGCCTTCAGTGGGATGTTTTCTTATTTTCTTGTTCACTATATCCAAGTGGAGTCTCAATTTTTGCAGCTGGGGTGAAGGGAGCCTGCTCTTTAGTCAGCCCTGTTGGCCTGAAAAACCTGGTTGATCACTCCAAGCCCTCTGAGCGAGGCCTGTCCAGATGTTCACCTTCATTGGCTTTGACTTCTGCAGGTTTTGACACCACAAGCATTGGAGAGGTACTGGGGAGGAACCTCTGGAGTTGCCTGAGAGGAAGATTCTGGGTACCTATGTGTGACTCTTTTCTCTTGGAATGCCTGCAGGTATCCCTGGTTCTCTGAGAGGAGGAAGTACCTGGAGTAAGGTGAAGCTGCATAGACGTTTATGATGAGTAGTGTCAAAGATTGATGAAGTGCATATCTGTCAAGTACTGAATGTGGTGAACCTGGGTCTTTATGGTGGTAACCAAACTGTCAATGAAGGAAGTCATACACATGCATGCTGGAACCAGTATGATACTGATAGCGTTGATGCACACCTCTATCCTTTGATTCAATTTACTGACGGCCTCTTTCCACCCAACGTTATGCTCCTGTGTCTTGTGTATTTTGATGAAGTCATTAATGGCAGAGACCATGGGATTGTTTTTTGCCTGGGGCTGAGCAAGTGCTTAGTGCTGGCAGTCCTCTGAGTATTAGATTATTTCTTTCTCAACTTGCTATACGTACATGCCCTTTACATTTTCTGCACTTTAAGACTATCAGGCCAAAACCATAAAGGTATACAAAATTTACTGAACTGAAAATAAATCTTAAAAATAGATTGTAATTTAAGTTCCTCAGAATTTCCATTAAAATACTATGGCTAAGTGTTAAATTTTACTGTCTCTCAGCGTTATCTGAGCAGAGTGCAAAAAGTAACATTTAATGAAGGTGACTGAAATCCAACAAAACTCAACAGATTCCTTTACATTTATTTAAAGTAAAAGAACTCAAATGATGTTGGCCTAACATGGCAAATTTCCTCCTCTGTTCTCCACACAAGTGATGCAAACTCCACAGGTTGTAAAGTCTAACATTGATTATATATGTCTCTAATTTATATTAAAATAAGAGTGCCTAATTTATTATTCCATATGATTTCCATTGAGCGTATTATTTTAGTTGAATTGTTTTTTGACAATTCTGGTAGAAACACTTTATTGCCATGAATTTGTTTATAAAAAATGTTTGTTTTGATTCATGCAGAATCTATGAGAAATGTAAATCAAAATATTACAAAGTATGAATGCTTTGAAATCTGAAATAATGAAACCATTTAAAGTTATGTTTTTGGGTGATCATGACATACCAACTCTGGGAATTCTTTTTACTCACCCTCAATGTCAAATACTTTAGATTAAATCTATATTATTACTAACAAAAGTCCTCAACCTCTGCCTGAACTGAGGCCCACTCAGCAGAAACTATGTTGCTGATCAGCCCTATCATAGCTTGCTTCACTAAAGCTTTTTGGAAAGATTCTGTGCTGCATTTGGCTTCCATTCTAATTCCTCCAGCTGTGTAAATTCTTGTGTTATCTGTGTCTGGAAGGAAATATGGGAAGATTAAAAGGGAAGCTTTCCTAGACTGGTGTACTTACTAGTATCACACATTTGAATTTGGAAAATTGTATACTTGCTTAAAGGACAGTGCTTGTATTCAGGCACTGATTTTAAGATAATATATTTATGATAATTTAAAAAAATTACCAGATGCCAGACATATCATAGGGATTCGTATTTGTGTTTCTTTAGATGCTACACAGAACAATTAAACTACAAATGTTTATATTCAAAACTATTGAGTAAATTCCTGCAATTAGTATGAAGGAAAGCATTCACTCAGTGAGAATCAAATTTGACTATTAAACCGTCTTAAAATTAATAATGAGGTTAAAAATTCATATCATCACATAATCTGAAGCACGAGTATCAAATTAATAAATTTTTGAACACTTATTTGTCATTAAGCAAAGGATGTAAATCCCATCCAAAAACTCATTTGCCCACTCATCCACTAAAGAATAAATGCCTTGATTCTGCTTCTAAAATTTAGGATTAATCTGTTTGATAGAGTATAATATTGAGGAGAAATCTATTTCCTCCATGTTTTTGTCCAAATTCAGCTCTACTTCTCGACACCATCTGAAAATGGATGGATTTATTTATTTATCTATTTATTTAGATTAGATTAGATTACTTACAGCATGGAAACAGGCCCTTTGGCCCAACAAGTCCACACCGACCCTCCGAAGAGCAACCCACCCAGACCCATTCCCCTACATTCACCCCTTGACTTAACACTATGGGCAATTTAGCATGGCCAATTCACCTAACCTGCACATTTTTGGATTGTGGGAGGAAACCAAAGTACCTGGAGGAAACTCATGCAGACACCGGGAGAATGTGCAAACTCAACACAGACAGTGGCCTGAGGAGGGAATTGAACCCAAGTCTCTGGTGCTGTGAGGCAGCAGTGCTAACCATTGTGCCACCATTTTCTTTGTTCTTTCATAAGATGGCCGCATTGCTTTGGGTCTGGAGTCATTGGGATTTTCCACCCTAAAGAGCAGTAGTGTAGCAGATGAATTTTTGAGAGTTAACTGAGGCTAATTTTGTATACAGATTTAATACAGGTGTTTTCCAAGGGTTGGGTAATCAAGGACTACGGGGTATCGGTTTAAGGTTAGAGAGGAAAGAATAAACAGGAACCTGAGGGGCAACTTTTCTTACGCAGAAGGTGGTATATATATATGGAATGAGCTGTCAGCGGAAGTGGTTGAGGCAGGTACATTAACAACATTTACAGGGTATTATGGGCAAATACATGGATAGGAAAGGTTTAGAAGGATATGGACCAAGTGCAGGGAAATGGAGTTACTGTGGATGGACGTTTTGGTCAACTTGTGCCAAAGAGCCTGTCTCCATGCTGCAGGACTCTATGATTCGATAACTGAATTTAAATGACGTCAGTTACTGTGTTGGGATTTGAATCACTGGACCTCTGGATTACTAGGCTAGTAACCTGACCACTATGCCCTTATTCTTTCAAAGAAATTAGGCTGTAATTGCATTGGAATATATATATCTTATTTTTCATTATTGCTGCATTAATATATATCCAATATCAAACAGGTGTCCTATGATGCCAGCTGCTTGTAGTTATATAGAATATATAGAAACATATAGAATCCCTACAGTGTGGAATTAAGCTATTTAGCCCAACAAGTCCACACTGACCCTCTGAAGAGTATCTCACCCAGACCATTCCCCTACGCTATTACTCGTCATTTCCCCTGACTAATGCCCCTAAGCTGCACATCCCTAAACAATTTACCATGACCAATTCACCCAAACTGTACATCTTTGGATGTGGATTCACATCACATTACACCACATTAGGCAATTAGAAAGAATTGACCAGATATTTCTTTTTTTTTGTTCCTTTCCTTGCTATTTTTTTAAAAGCTTTGGCTTTGAAATGGGGTTTCAACTTGCATGCCTCATCAATTCTATAGAAGTACTGCCAAAGGAAATACCTTGCTATCTCTCCTTTTGAAAGAGTAAAGAAGAATCAACAGAAAGAGACCAATCACTCTTGAACACAAATGGTGTTTGCCAATAGGCCATTCTACAATATATAAATCATGATATTCAAAGTTTGTGAGAAGATTTATAGCTCGGGTGCTCGTTGCTGTAGTTTTGTTCGCCGAGCTGGGAATTTGCATTGCAGGCGTTTCGTCCCCTATCTAGGTGACATCCTCAGTGCTTGGGAGCCTTCTGTGAAGCGCTTCTGTAATCTTCCCTCCGGCATTTGTAGTGGTTTGAATCTGTCGCTTCCGGTTGTCAGTTCCAGCTGTCCGTTGCAGTGGCCGGTATATTGGGTCCAGATCGATGTGCTTATTGATTGAATCTGTGGATGAGTGCCATGCCTCTAGGAATTCCCTGGCTGTTCCCTGTTTGGCTTGTCCTATAATAGTAGTGTTGTCCTAGTTGAATTCAAGTTGCTTGCCATCTGCGTGTGTGGCTACTAAGGATAGCTGGTCGTGTCGTTTCGTGACCAGTTGGTGTTCATGGATGCAGATCGTTAGCTGTCTTCCTGTTTGTTCTATGTAGTGTTTTGTGCAGTCCTTGCATGGGATTTTGTACACTACATTGGTTTTGCTCATGCTGGGTATCGATCCGCATCCATGAACACCAACTGGTCACGAAACGACACAACCAACTATCCTTAGTATCCACACACTCAGATGACAAACAACATGGGTTCGATTGGGACAACACTACTATTATAGGACAAGCCAAACAGAGAACAGCCAGGGAATTCCTAGAGGCATGGCACTCATCCACAGATTCAATCAATAAGCACATCGATCTGGACCCAATATACCGGCCACTGCAACGGACAGCTGGAACTGACAACCGGAAGCGACAGATTCAAACCACTACAAATGGTGGAGGAAAGATCACAGAAGTGCATCACAGGAGGCTCCCAAGCACTGAGGATGTCACCTAGACAGGGGATGAAACATCTGCGACACAAATTCCCAGCTCGGCGAACAGAACCACAACAAATCATGATATTGGATCAGAAGATGCAGAATCTATATAGTTGGATGTAAGAAGTAACAAGGAGAAGAGGACACTGGTGAGAGTAGTCTACAGGACCAGTGCCAGTAGCTACACAGTAGAACAGAGAATAAATCAGGTAATAGCCCTGTATAGACTGCTGTTGCACATCATCCACCTCTTTTCCCTCATCTATCACCTGGACATGCCTTGGTGTTCCCATTTGCCACCTGGCAGTGGGGATCTCCAATGGAGTGCTCTCTATGCAGGAGTCGTCCTCCCGCTTTCGCTTAGTGATCTGGGGTGGAGGGTGCTGCATGCAGTCCCCTGCAACCACAAGTTGCGGTGGTTCATGGGCTCCCAGCCCAACTGTTTCTTCTGTGGTGCTGCAGAGTCCGTGTACCATGTATATATTAGGTGTGGGCATTTGCACTCTCTTTTTGATTTTCTTAAAAACCTTCTTCCCTGTCTCTGGTTGCACTTCAGTCCCACACTACCTGGGCACAGATGGGAGGATAGGTCAGAAGATGTCCTCGTGGGTTTGCTCCTGGGCGTGGCCAAACTGGCCATAAACAGGTCCAGGCAACGGGTCGTGTATGTCCGAGCTCAGGTGTTCCTCGAGAAGGAGCAGGCAGTATCTACCAACTCCCTCAAGCTTTTCGGGGGAGGTGGGCACTGCAAGGAATGGTGTTTTATTTCCCCCTCCAACTCTATTTTGATTTAATCCTACCCTTCCCTTCACCTTTTTGATCATGTAGCATTGCCCTTTGATGAGAAGGGCATTGCTTGTCACTGTCCACCCAGGTGCTTCCTTTCTTTCTGGTGGTGGAAATTGAAGAAAGATTTATACACCTGTTGTCTTTCACTGTGTCTCACACCTGCACACACACACAATATGGATACTGGGGAAAATATAAGCACCACCGCCATTAGACAGTAGTGTGGAGGTAAAGAAAAACATATAACCAGGAGATGCTGGAAAAAATAAATAATTGTCTTGCATGTAAAATGGCAAGACATTAATCAATTATATATACTATATTCAAGGCTGAGATAGGTTTTTAATCAGTCAAGGAATTGCGATTACAAGGGAAAATGCATGTAAACCAAAACCAACAAATCCATTCTAAAAGATGAAAGATTTAACAATCTAGGTTTTTTTTATTGTATCACTGTAATCTTTTGCTATGAATTCTGTGTCTTATGTTCCTGCCTCACAACCACTTGATGAAGAAGCGGTCCTTTGAAAACTAGAGCTTCCAAATAAACGTGTTGGACTATAACCTGGTCTTATGTGACTTTTAGCAAAATTAGGAGACATCATTGATAGCGAGGTAAGTTATTAAAAATTACAAAGGGATCTTGATCAGATGGGGAAGAGGGTTGAGGATTACCAAATGCAATTCCATATAGATAAATGTGAGGTTTTGCACTCTAGATAGTCAAACCAAGGTAGGACTTATACAGTAAATGGTAAGAACCTGACGAGTGTTGTGAAACGGAGAGACCTAGGGGTACAAGTACATCGTTCCTTGTAAGTGGCACCACAGGTAGAAAGGGTGGGGAAGAAGGCATTTAGCATGCTGCCATTCATCATTCGAAGCATTGAGTATGGGAGTTGAGACATTATTTAACAGTTGTATAATTCGTTGGTGAGGCCGCACTTGTAGTATTGTGTACAGCTTTGGTCACCCTGTTATAGGAAAGATGTAGTTAAGCTGGAAAGAATGCAAAGAAAATTTATGACAATGTTGCCAGGAATAGTAGGGAGAGGTTGCCAGGATAGGACTTTATTCCTTGGAACATAAGAGAGTGAGAAGTGACCTTATTGAGGTGTATAAAACCATGAGGGGCATAGACAGGATGCATGCATATAGCCTTTTTTTCCCAGGAATGGGAATTCAAAACTAGGGGGCATAGATTTAAGGAGTGAATGTGGTGCAACGTTTTCATGCAGAGAGTGGTGTGTATATAGGATGGGTTGCTAGAAAACATGCCAAACGTGAGGACTGCAGATGCTGGAGATCAGAGTCGAGATCAGAGTCAAGATTAGAGTGGTGCTGGAAAAGCACAGCAGGTCAGGCAGCATCCGAAGGGCAGGAAAATCGATGTTTTGGGCAAAAGCCCTTCATCAGGAATGAGGCAGGGAGTCTCCAGGGTGGAGAGGTAAATGGGAGAGGGATGGGGCTGGGGAGAAGGTAGCTAAGAGTACAGTAGGTGGATGGAGGTGAAGGTGATAGGGTGGAGCGGATAGGTGGAAAGGAAGATTGGCAGGTAGGACACGTCATGAGGATGGCGCTGAGCTGGCAGGTTGGTACTGGGATGAGGCGGGGGGGTAGGGAAATGAGGAAACTGGTGAAATCCACATTGATGCCCTGGGGTTGAAGTGTTCCAGGCGTTGGGCAGTGAGGGAGTGGTGGTGGAGGAGGCCCAGGACCTGCATATTCTCGGCAGAGTGAGAGGGGGAGTTCAAATGTTCAGCCACGGGGTGGTGGGGTTGATTTGTGCAGGTGTCCTGGAGATGTTCCCTAAAGTGTTCTGCGAGAAAGTATCCAGTCTCCCCAATGTAAAAGAGACTGCATCGGGAGCAACGGATACAATAAATGACATTTGTGGATGTGCAGGTGAAACTTTGGTGGATGTGGAAAGCTCCTTTGGGGTTTGGACAGAGGTGAGGCGGGGGGTGGGGGGGGGGGAAATGTAGGAGGTTTTGCAATTCCTGTGGTGGCAGGGGAAGATACTAGGAGGGGAGGGTGGGTTGTTGGGGAGCATGGACCTGACAGTCACAGTGGGGAACAGTCTTTGCGGAAAGTGGATAGGGGTGGGGTCGGTTTGTAGGTGGCGGAAATGTTGGCAGATGATGCACTTTATGTAGAGGTTGGTAGGGTGAAAGGCGAGGAAAACATGGTTGAGGCAGGTACAATAGCAACATTTAAAAAAAACATTTTGATAGGTACATGGATGGGATGGGTTTAGAGGGATATGGACCAAAAGAGGGCAATTGGAACTAACTGAGTGGACACCATGGACCTGTTTGGACCAAGTATTCTGTTTCCATGCTATATTACTCTATGATTCTAAGTATGTTGTTAACTGCAAATCTGACTAAAGCTATCACATTTCAGGTTAACCTACGGTGCTGCAATGTTTCTGTCATTGTGTGGTTGATGCTACCAGTTCCCCTGTTATTTGCTTATTCTGGAAGACCATATGTATTGCATGCATATATATCTAATATATGTAGAATATTTGCACTTTATTAAAGTGAATAATCTCATGATTTTTGCCCCATAGCTACTCAGTAACTCTCCTATTTCAGAAGAAGCAGTGTGATAATAACTTATAACACCTGCATTTCCTGGTCACCATGCTGTATGCGATGCTTTTGTGGTTATCTTTTTGTTAATATCTCCAAGGAATTGATGGCTCATTAATGTCTCATGTGCATTGTTGTGAACAGTGGAAGAGATTTAAAAATGTTTGAGTAGCTGCGTTTGTGACTTGATTAAGTAGCTAAAAGAAAATATCAATCAAGTGTGCCCATAGGTTTTCTGTGTTCGTATAGCTTAAGGATGAATAGTAGTAGAATGTGATAACAAAGCTTTCATTTCTTTCACACTTTTGTTCGCACCTTCTTTCCTCCTGACTGCTTTCCCAACTGCTGCCATGTGTTTGTTATATTGGGTGAATGTTGGTTGGGTAATCTATTGTCAGGCTTCCTCCTTCCTTTTACTCTTTGTAAAGAAAAATGTAGGTGATGTTTTCCAGTTGCAGTGTGATGGAAACTAATAACATGGCAACATGTTTGCAGATGTGTGAAACAGCAGTTGTGCATCATGTGAAACTTTCTGTGTGACATTTCATGAAAAACTGTCAATGGAAGAATGCTTGTTGATAAACCATCCTATAGAATCTCCAGGATATCAATGTTAAAATTTTGGAATATCTTCAACATAATGAGGATAGATAAACTAGTAGAAAGTGAGGTCTGTAAATACTGGAGATCAGAGTCAAAAGGTGTGGATGCTGGGAAAGCACAGCAGATCAGGCAGCATCCAAGGAGCAGGAGAATCGACGTTTCAGACATAAGCCCTTCATCATCAGGAATAAACTAGTGTCAAACAATGGGAGTTCTTGGAAGGTCTATTAAATTCTGATTACCACATCTGACCTGTGTCAGATCATTAAGCTTCTAACATGGCGTTTCTTGTGGAGGCTCATAGAAGTAGCACTTATTGTCAGAGCCTTCTACAATTGTAAAATCCCTACAGAGTGGAAATAGGCAATTCGGCCCATCAAGTCGACACTGACCTTCTGAAAGTCATCCCACCCAGACCTCCCCATCCCTGTAACCCTGCATTTCCTACAGCTAATCCGCCTGGCCTACACATTCCTGCATACTATGGGTAATTTAGCATGGCCAGTCCATCTAACCCACACATCTTTGGACTGTGGGAAGAAATAGGAGCACATAGAGGAAACCCACGCAGACATGGAAGAATGTGCAAACTCCACACGTCAGTCGCTGGAGGGTGGGGTTGAAACTAGGTGAAGCAGCAGTTTTACCTTCTCTTGCCCAATCTCTCTGATATATGCTTTCACTGTTTCTTGGCTGGTAATTTACCCAAGATGCCAGAAACTGATAGCAACCTGAAAATTAGAGGCTTCATATAACACTTGCAGCTGAATTTGTTTCAGTAACATTCCATGCAATTAACCATTTTTAGAAGGAACTTATTTTTCTGATGGTTAGTGATAGAGCAAGAACAGAATTCATTTGAGCCTGTTTTCACAGCTTGAATCCTCTCTGAACATCACAATTGATGTTTCTTTCAGAATGTGTGTCTCCAATGAATTCCAGGGTTCAAATTGTCCAAATCAAGACACTCGAAGTACAAATAGATCAGTTGTTAAAACAGTCTGATGGTCCTTCAGGCTGATGGAGTGACAATCTTGAGTTTGTTAAAAGCGTCGAGTGTATTTACTCCACTTCAAATTAAGATAAATTGCAATATGTACTTTTGACTTGAAAAGTACAATATATGTGATTATATTTGTTCACTGAACTGTTAAAATTGACGGTATTAATTTATATGTGGAAAAATTTAAAAAGTAGTTGAAATTTAAAATCAGTGCAATCTTGTTGGTGAAATTCACTGTTACTTAATGTTGGTTACATTTATGGATTCCATTTGCCTCTTTTCTGTTACTGAAATAAGTTTTTTGAAGTGGCACATTATTGATAAATTTAAAGGGTTGTCTTCTTGAATTCTTATATATGCTTAACATCTAAAAGACCAGAGAAAAAGCTCAAGTGAAACTTGTGTTCTATTTTGATTTCCAAGATAATTTACTAAATGGTGTCAGCAGGAATCTGAGTTGTTTAATTGCCCCTAAGTATGTTGGTGAATAAGAATGTGAAAATGATTTCTTATGCTGTGCAGATCCATGAGAGGAGCAGGATCTTTACAGATTTGACTCCTTAAAATTTGCTAATAAAATTTACAACATGGATACAGTAAATAGATAATTGTAAATGGTTTGTTGTTGAATATTACTAAGGGTTGTGCAATTTTTGAAAATAAAAGATTGAATTAATAAAATATTTTCATTTACTTTGATAGATGTTGATGAATGCCAAGCTATTCCAGGAAGCTGTAGTGGAGGAAATTGTATAAATACTGTAGGCTCCTTTGAATGCAAGTGCCCAGCTGGACATAGATTTAGTGAAGTGACTCAAAAATGTGAAGGTAAGACAAAAGCATATTATAGATCAGTGCACAACAAATATTTTAAAAATCATTGATTTTATTGACTGTAGACATTTGCATTCTGGAATTTTATATATACTTAACAACAAAAACAAATCACTCAATAAATAATTCTATCTTCATCTTTTTTAGAATTTGTGTGAAAATTAAAAATCGTAACAAAGATGTACTCATTAAATAAGTTGTATCCTAGAATGTAAAAATAGTTGATAACATTTGTTTTTATGGTTGTTTCCACACACCTTGTCATGTCAGTGCTCCATTGGAAGTGAGGCAGTATTTTGAAATTAGTAAATCTGTCTTTGCCACAGCTATGAATCGTCTCTACTGCAGCTGTGAATTTACTGTTAAATTCTCACATAGTTTATATTTCTTATTAAAATAAGTTTGCTGCATCCTAAATTTCTATAGAAACTATGAAGCAGAACATTTGGTCTATTTAGTCAGCGCTGTGTTTACCCTGATAAGCCCACCTTGTTGCCACATCCCTTTCCTCACCTTTTCTTCAAATCACTCATCTAATTTATTAATATTGGCATAGTCTCTCTTTTAGTCACAAACTCCAACAGTGAATTTCACAGCCTTATGGCTACTCATAAAAGAAAAGGTTTCTCCTCTTCTGTCTAAAATATCATGTATGTAATCATCAATTTATGTCCTCCTGTAATTTAGCTTTGAATTACTCATCATAATTTATTTCTACTTAGTCTTGATTAACCAGTAAATCTCAACATTTATATTTCGCTCGACATTAAACTCAGTATTCCATTAAATTTTTATATAGCTTTTTAAAAATATAACATGAGAGTGCTGTTGCACATCAATGAATCCATGGACCTTGACACAAGGTAGATGCAGTTCCAATGGCAAAAAACCTTGATGACTGAGTATGCTGCAAGCCTTCATCTGCTGTCAGATTTGTGAATATCACATGAATGTCATCTGCCTGATTCAGTAATGAGCACTTGATTTTCATTGAGCTTTGTCTCATTCTTCCCGTTTAACCTTGCTATCATGGCTGGCCATTGCCAGGAACTAAGATTTCCTGATAGCATTGCTCTCAGGTTTAATGGAACACTCAAGCCTCTCCACAGCAAGGCAGAAATCCATGGAGTGGAAAAAGATGTCTCACACAAGACATCTATGTGGAGGACTTCAAAGCCTCCATGCACACAACACAAACTCTGCAGGATTAGGCAGTTAGTGACATGAACACATGAACACAGTTGTGAGATCTGGAAGTTTCCAAGTTTGAACCGATGTGTAAGTGGTGAAGTTTGATTCAGTCGTTTCACTCTTGGAATAAGAACAGGAGTGCATTTTGGCAACTGCCTTCACAACTGAGCAACCCTCTTCTACAGCATTTAAAAGATGTTTGGTCAGGTACATCAGTAGGAAAGACGTGAGAGATATAGCCAAATGCTGGCAAATGGCACTAGTTTAGTTTGGGAAAGTTGGTCTGCATGGATGAGTTGGACCAAAGGGCCAGTTACCATGCCATATGTCTCTATCCATAGCTCTTACCCCACATGAAGAATGGGCTAGAAATGGTGCCCTAAAACTAGTCTATTCCATTACCCACCTGGTTAGAAAATCATGCATCTACCTGCGGCATGAAAATCAAAGTCAAACTCAATCTTGGAACCTGGAATGTAAGGAAAAATCATGGATAATGAACAATACAATCACCTGGAATGAAGTACTGTCCTTGTTACCTGTGAACTCAGCCACTTCATCATTGATATTGCTGCCCTGCAGGACACATGAAAAGAAGACAAAGGGCAGCTGACAGAAGAAGGTGGTAGTTATACCTCTAGGAAAAGAAAACCTGAGGATCAATCCAGGGCAAGTGAAATTAGAATTAAGAGTGAACTCATCAACTGAATCTCATAGCTTCTTATTGGTATCATAAATCTCCACCAACGACTTACCAAAAACCAAGGCAATGGTTTTGAGTGCCTATGCCCCACCCCTTAAATCCAAATAAAGCTTGTACTCCATCCTGGACACCATGCTCACCAGCATCCCTCAGGAAGATAAACTATCCTCCTTGGATGCCAAGGTTGGAGAGGACTCCCGAAACTGGAAAGGAAGGACAACTCCAATGTGATTCTCCTGCTCATCAAATGTGAGGAATGCCAACTGGTCATCACCAACACACAATTCCGCAAAACATTAAGCTCAAGACTTCTTGGCGGCATCCATGATCAAACCACTGGCACATGCTTGATTGCGTAATCATTCAATTCCAAGATCAAAAGTAAATTCTCATTACCAAAGGGCTGACTAGTGTAGGTGATTGTTGGACAGACTACCGGTTTATCCACTGCCCTATGTCCAACATATGCCACCAGAAACAGCTGAAAATGAAGAGGAAATTCAGAAAAAAGCAGATGATCAAACTTTGAACAATGTCTTCATCAAATTCTCCAAGTTCATTTTAATGGAGTGGAAAGAGCTGAAAACAGCCGTCATGTCATTATAATGAACAAACCATTGGCTATAGGATGATGAAACGCCGTTTGACGAATGACCACACCATCCAAGACCTCATTAATAAGAAGAGGATAGTTCTCCTTACCTTGCAAAATGACATCACCAACGAGTTAAAGAGGAGAACTCTTCAAACAACAAAGGCTGAGTCATAGAATCAAGAAACAATGGCAGACTCAGAAAGCTAAGGAGTTGCAACTGCTTGCCAACAGTCATGGTACCTGGCTGCTTCAATGCTACCAAGGCAAAATACAAACCCAATACCTTTGGTCTCAAGCTGGTGTAGAGTAACCTTTTGAGAGATAGAGAGAAAAGCAAATTATGACAGCAAGAGCACCTCAAAGAACTCTTATGATCTACAATTAAAATGTGTTTGAATCCTCCAACGTCCCATCAAAGATGAAGAATGGAAAAGCCTCAGAGGCTCCCAATAGTCAGCATGAAATCAAGGAGCAAATATATTGGGAGATTGCAGATAGCTGTAACAGCAACAGGGTTATCATAAATAATTTTAACTTTCCAAACAGACTGGGACTACCGTGGTGTTAAGGGCACGGATAAGCTTGAATTTGTTAAGGTCAAAAGAGTAATGAGGGAGAAAATAGGGCCTCTAAAGATCAAAGGGGTCATCTATGTACAGAGCTGCAGGAAAGGAATGAAATCCTAAACAAATTTTTCTTGTTAGTATTTACCATGGAGAAAGATGTGGAAGCTAGGGAACTTGGTGATGTCTTGAAAAGTGTCCACATTACAGAAGAGGTGGTGCTGGAAGTCTTAAAATGCATACACATAGACAAATCCCTGTGACCTGATCAAGTGTATCCCAGGATATTGCAGGCAGCTGGGAAAAAAATGCAGGGCATCTAGTGGAGATATTTATTATTGACCGTCGAGAGCGAGGTGCCGGAAGACTGGAGGGTGGCTAACATTGTGTCATTATTTAAGAATGGCTGCAAGGAATGACAGGCGATGAGCCTAATGTCAGTGTAAATAAGTTGTTGGAGGGGATTCTGCGAGACAGGATCCACATGCATTTAGAAAGACAGGGACCAATTAGGGATTGTCAGCACAATTTTGTGTGTAGCAAATCATGTCTCACAAGTTTTTGAAGAGTTGACCAAGAAGATAAATGAGGACAGCGCAGTAGATACTGTCTATATGGACTTTAGCAAGGCTTTCGACAAGGTTCATCATGGTGGACTTGTTAGCAACGTTATATCACATGGGATTCAGGGAGACTTTGGATACAAAATTGGCTTGATGGTAGGAGACAGAGAGTGAGCGATAGGGGTTGTTCTGACTGGAGGCCTATGACCAGCAGTGTGCCGCAAGGACTGAAGCTGGGCCCACTGTTGTTCATTATTTATACAAATTATTTGGATAAGAAAATATGAGGTGTGGTTAGTAAGTTTGTGGATGACACCAAAATGGGTGGTATGGTGGCCAGTGAAGATTACCTAAAAGTACAACGGTATGTTGATCAACTGGGCCAATATGCTGAGGAATGACTAATGGAATTTAATTTAGATAAGTGTGAGGTGTTGCATTTTTGGAAGACATACCAAGGCAGGACTTTCACTGTTAATAATAGGGCCCTGAGGCGTGTTGTCGAACAGAGAGACCTAAGGGTGTGGGTACATACTTCCTTGAAAGTTGCATCACAGGTAGATAGGATGACGAAGAAGGTATTTGGAACCTTTGCTTTCATTGGTCAGGGTATTGAGTATAGGAGTTGGATGTCATATTACGTTGTGCAAAACATTGATAAGTCCACATTTGGAGAACTACACGCAATTTTGGGTGCCCTGCTAAAGGGTGGAAAAAAGATACACATGGTTGTTACCAAGACTGGAAGGTTTGAGTTATAAGGAGAGGCTGGATAGGCTTGGACTTTTTGCTTTTGCCCGAAACATCGATTTTACTGCTCCTCTGCTGCCTGAACTGCTGTGCTTTTCCAGCAGCACTAATTCAGAATCTGGTTTCCAGCATCTGCAGTCATTGTTTTTCCTGGGACTTTTCATCCTGGAGCGTAGGAGGCTGAGGAGTGACCTTATAGAGGGTTATAAAATCATGAGGGACATAGGTAAAGTGAATAGCCAAGAGCTTTTTCATAGGGCAGGGAAGTGCAAAATTAGAGGGCATAGGTTATAGGGGAGAGGGGAAAGATTTAAAAAGGGACCTGAGATGCAACTTTTTACAAGGATGCTGTCTATATGGAACAAGCTGCCAGAGGAAGTGGCAGAGACAGGTACCATTACAACAGCTAAAAGGCACTTCGACAAGTTCATGGATAGGATAAGTTTTAGAGGGGCATGGGCAAAACTTGTTCACTTTAGGAAACCTGGTCAGCATGGATGAGTCAGGCTGAAGGGCCTATTTCTGTGTTATATGACTGTCTGACTCTAAATGGATTGGATCCTAGTGAAGATTTTCAAACTTGGAGGTGCAGGGCTAACCTTCTTCTCCATCAACTGTTCCTGAAAATCTGGGACAAGGAAGAAATTCTTGCCAATATCTGGGATGCTATCACCATCTTCAAGAAAGGAGGTGAAGTAGACTATGGGAATTACTGAGGAATCTCCCTACTCTCCATCAGTAGGAAGATTGTCACCTTGAATCCTTGCCAAGTGCCCTGTCTCAAATTCTGAAAAAATCCTCCCAGAAACCTAGTGTGGCTTCTGACCAAACCATGGTATGGACATGATTTTCACAGCTTGACAATTACAAGATAAATACCAGGAACAACACCAACTAATCTATGGCCTTCATCAATCTGACCATAGCTTTTGAGTGAATCAATTGTGAAGTGCTAAGTAAGACCTTGTCAAAGGCTGTCTGTCTGGAGATATTTATCAACATATTCTACCTCCTCCACGACAAGATGTTGTTGACAGTCCTCACCAATAGTATTGTGACAGAAACCTTTGAAGTCAAGACAGGAGTCAAGCAGAGATACATCATTGCCACATACCCTTTTCTCCATCTTCATTGCCGCCAGTCTTCATCTTGTCAACAGCAAGTTTCCCAATAGGATGGGCAGTATCTGCAAGATTGATGAAAAAAAAGGGCACTGATATAGCTTGTGGAACTTAAGTATGTGGATGATAATATGATCATTGTTCTCTGGCAAGAGACTCTTCAAGCTTTATTTCACGCCTTTGCGGAAGCACACTGATGGATTCTTCTGAGCCTCAAGTAGGCTTGAGTCCTTTATCAACCCACCTAGAGCAAGTTCTGATCTATTTCTCCATTAAGATCAACAAGGAGATCTTCTCAAAGATGGAACATTTCCCTTACCTAGATAGCCATTTCTCATCTAAGGTTGAAATCAGTGCGGAGATCCAAAACTGCACCCAATCTGTCAGCTTCACCTTTGGACTCTTAAGGGTGAGAATCTTCAATGACTGTGCCAACCGTACTGAAATTAAGATCCTTGTGTCTAAGGTAGCATCCTTTGGACACTTCTGTGTGGCTCCTAAACTTGGACTGCGTGTGGATGCCACCTCAGTACCCTTGGGAAGTTTGAGATAGATTTTCTATATCAGCTGGGAGAACAGGCATATTAACATCAATGTCATTGGATGATCCAATGCGTCCATTGTCAAGGCCAAATCATCTGAAACCAACCTCACTGGGTCAACCATGTGCTTAGGATGTCTGGTTTCTGACTGCCAAAGAAAATTCTCTTGACCCAGCTAAGAAACACATTCGAATGGAAAAAAGACAAAGGAAGTATTTCAAAGACTCCGTGAATGTTTCCTTCAACAAATGCAACATAAAAGTCAGCATGTGGGAGACTCTTGTTCAAAAGAAGCTGACTTGGAGGAGCTTCCTTTATGAAGGAACACTATTCTTCAAGAGCACTTGTCAACAAGAGGAGCTACAGAAATGGAATCTGAGAAAGGAATGCCATCTTCATTGCTGCCAGTCTTCACCTTGTCAACAGCAAGTTTCCCAGTGGTATGGGCAGCGTCAGCAAGATTGATAAAAACTTCTCATCCTTGATCAACTGAAATGCCAAAGTCTAATTCCACCTCTTGGAAACACCTGCCAAATGTGTGATCAGAGATGTGGCTCTTGATTCAGGCTTATCAGCCACGCAAGGACTCAAAGAATCCACAACTAGTGATATGGCATGTCCTATGCAGACAATCACACTAGTTAGTGAATGAGTTTCAATAATGATGTGAGCTAAGTGCTGCCTTCAAGGTCTTGCATTTCTGATTTCCTAAAAATACCTATTATTTATCATCAACCAACTCCCTATCCTCCCTCCCATTCAGAGCATAGTAATTTCATCATGTGCCACATCAGCTTTACTGACACTGAATTTCATGTTTTTCACCTTTCATTCAGTTTTGTGCTCAAAATTATTTCGTAGCTTAGATTCCTGACTGTATGGAAACAGGCCATTTGGCCCAGCAGATCTACGTGACCCTCCAAAGAGTAACTCACCCAGACCCATTCCCCTACCCTATATTTACCCCTGACGAGTGCACCTAACACTGTGGGCAATTTAACATGACCAAGTCACTTGACCTGCACATCTTTGGATTGTGCAAGGAAACTGAAGCACCCAGAGAAAACCAAAGGAAGCATATACTATGCTTATGTTGAATTTTTTTTTGAATGTGGGTACTCTTTAGTCCTCCATCTAAATCATTGCTGTGTTTGGTGAATAGTTGCAGTTGACCATCCCAATTGCAACAATTCAGAAAAAACAGCCTTTAACTTCATCTCTATACTTCATCCCTTCTTAAAAGCATTAAATTCTAATTTGTGTCACTTGCTCTATTTTATATTCTTAATGGTTTCCAATTGCTCTAAAATTATTTTGCATGACTACTGGTCATAAAAGGCACTGCAAATAATTTTAAAAATATTTTACTGTGTAAAATGTCAAATGTTTCTATGAGGACAAAGTTGCAGTAAATGTGGGGGATGTGGAATTGCAATGCAATCAGGCAGGAACTGTGGACCATAAATTGGGAACAGATATTCTCGGAATTGCACAACAGAAAAATGGAGGTTGCTTAGAGCGCACTACCTGCGAGTGCTGGATAGGTTTATCCCACTGAGGCAAGGAAGGCATGGCAGGGTGAAGGAACCTTGGATGACAAGGGATGTGGAACATCTAGTCAAGAAGAAGAAGGAAGCTTACTTAAGGTTGAGGAAGCAAGGATCAGACAAGGCTCAAGATAGCCAATAAAAAAACTGAAGAATGGATTTAGGAGAGCTAGAAGGGAGCATGAAAAAGCCTTGGTGGATCAGATTAAGGAAAACCCCAATGCATGCTATACTTATATGATGAACAAGAGGATGACCAGAGCAAAGGTAAGGCCAATCAGGGATAGCGGAGGGAATTTGTGCCTGAAGTCGGAGGAGGTAGGGGGAGTTCTTAATGAATACTTTGCTTCAGTATTCACTACTTAGAGGGACATTGATGGTTATGAGGACAGTGTGAAACAGGCTGATGTGCTTGGACAGGTTGCTGTTAAAAAAAGAGGATGTGCGGACATTTTGAAATATTAAATGAAGATAGATAGGTCCCCGGGCCAGATGGGATATACCCAAAGTTTCTACGGGAAGTGAGTTTAGAGATTGCTACGGCTTTGGCGATGATCTTTGTGTCCTCACTATCCACTGGAAAAGTACCAGATCATCGGAGGGTGGCAAATGTTCAAGAACGGGAATAGGGATAACCCTTTCAATTACAGACCAGTCAGTCTTATGTCGGTGGTGGGCAAATTATTTGAGAGGATTCGGACAAACAGGATTTATGATTATTTGGAAAAGTGTAGCTTGATTAGAGAGAGTCATCAATGCTTTGTGAGCAGCAGGTCATGCCTCACAAGCCTTATTGAATTCTTTGTGGATATGATAGAACATATTGATGAAGTTAGAGCAGTAGATGTGATGTATATGGATTTTAGCAAGCTGTTTGATAATGTTCCCATGGTACGCTCATTCAGAAAGTAAGGGGACAATGGGATACAGGGAAATTTAGCTGTCTGGATACAGAATTGGCTGACCCATAGAAGACACAGAGTGGTAGTAGATGGGAAGTATTCAGCCTGGAGCTCGGTGACCAGTGGTGTTCCACAGGGATCTATTCTGGGAGCTCTGCGCTTCATGATTTTTATACATGACTTGGATGAGGATGTGGAAGAGTGGGCTAGTAAATTTGCTGATGACACGAATGTTGGTGGAGATGTGGATAGTGAGGAGCGCAGTTGTAAATTGCAATGGGACATTGACAGGATGCAGAACTGGGCTGAGAAGTGGCAGATAGAATTCAACCTGGAAAAGTGTGAAGGTTGAACTTGAATGCAGATTATAGGGTTAAAGGTAAGATTCTTGGCAGTGTGGAAGAACAGAGGGATTTTGGGATCCAAATCCGTAGATCCCTCAAGTTGGCACCCAAGTTGATAGGGTTGTTAAGAAGGTGTATAGTGTGATGGCTTTCAATAGGAGGGGGATTGAGCCATGAGGTTATGGTGCAGCTCTATAGAGTCCTGGTGAGACCACACTTGGAATATTGTATTCAGTTCTGGTCACCTCATTATAGGAAATATGTGGAAGCTTTGAGAGGGTGCAGACGAGATTTGCCAAGATGGTTCAGGTTGAAGCCTGGAAATAAGACCTGTGGGCGCAATGTGCTAAAAATGGCCCGAACATGGGAAATGAATGCCATCCGACAGAGTGCCACCCGTGAACAGCTGTACTTCCTGCATGAATGCATAAGAAAACAGGTACTACCTAAATGTCTTAAATATAAACCTCCTCTTAACACCCTGCTAGCTAAAAGTATAGTAGAGTGAAACGGCCGTAGAATGCTTATAGAAATGATTAATTACCTTAACCTGAGCTACAAATCTTCTCAAAACTCACTATTTACCAGGATGTTGCTTGAACTGGAGAGCAAGTTTATGAAAAAATATTGAGCAAGCTAGGGCTTTTCTCATTGGAGCCATGATGGATGAGAGGTAACATTGATAGAGGTATATAAGATGTGAGGCATAGATGGAATGGATGGCCAGAGACTTTTTCCCCAGGGTGGAAATGGCTATCATTAAGGGGCATAATTTTAAGGTAATTGGAGGAACATTTTGGGGAGATGTCAGAGGTAGGTTCTTTACACAGAGAGTGGTGGGTGCGTGGAATGCACTGCCAGCAGTCATAGCAGAGTCAGATACTTTAGGGACATTGAAGCGACCCTTGGATAGGCACATGTAGGGTGTGTAACTTAGTTTGATCTTAGAGTAAGATAAAATGTTGGCACACCATTGAGGGCTGAAGGGCCTGTATTATGTTGTACTGTTCTATGTAGTCTATTTAAGCCACACCTATTGGACTCCCTAAAACCACATCCACTGCATTTTGCTATTCACTACATCTTTCACCTCTTCAAATAATTATACCATATTTCTGAAGTAAGATATTAATTTCTGAAACCTATGTTGGGTTTTTGTATATATTTTCTTTGTGTTTAAATGTTTAATAATTCTCTCAGTGAAGGTTCTAAGACATCCCCTACTAGAACTTTTAAAAAATTACCCATGGAATGTTGGACGACCTTCTTGAACTGCTGCAGTTCATTTGGTGTAGGTACACACACACAATGCTGTTAGGGAGAGAGTTCCAGGATTTTCATACAATTACAGTGGAGGAACTGGAATATGTTTCCAAGTTAGGATGGTGAGATTCTTTGGATAGGAACTTGTAGATTGTGGTTTTCCCATGTATCTACTGCCCTTGTCCTGCTTGGTGGTACTGCTTTTGGTTTAAAAGGTATGGTCTAATGTTATGAAGGTGTAAGTGTGTACTGTACCTTGAAAAGTTGGCAAGGACTGACTAAAAGCACAGAGTGTGCTGAACAATTTAAGAAATGTAACACTTTGTTGCAGCAAATAGCTGGAGTTGCATTGCTATGGAGCAAAAACCAATTCCAATTCGGCCAATCATTTTAAATTATACCCCAGATACCGAGATTCATTCGAATTTGAATTTTACTGCTTGGGATAACATCAAACCAATGAAATGATCTGATGTTTTGGGGTATAAAACCAGACATTTTGATCAGTTGGGGGAGAACTGCAAAGAGCACCAACGAATACAAGCTGCTCGCTGAATAGCTCTCCGAAAGGTGCCTGTCCATAAAAAAGTTGCAAAAGACCAAAGATAAGATGGCCCAGGAAAATACAGAAGAAAATCTGTAAAGAAGAATTGACAGCTGGCTGGTTTATGAAATGTTTTTTTTTGTAAATTGCATTTGGGGTTTTTTAATCAGACAAGTATTGTAGAGTGGGAGGTAAGCAATAGGTTTAAGAGACAGGGGTTGGAAATAGTTGTTATTTTAATGCTCTGTGTTAGACTTTAAAGTAAAAATTAACATTTTTCTTCTTTAATAGTGACATCTGGAATGGTTCTTTGCCACGAAATTTAACAGTAGTGGCGCAAGGTGAGCTTCTCTGTGTGTTGGGTTTAAATTCGCAGAGGGGTTTACCCTATGTCATAACAGTTGTTATGAAGATGTGGGTGTGTACTGTACCTTTGAGAGAGAGGAAGCTAGCAAGGACTGACTGAAAGCATAGAGTGTGCTGAACAATTTAAAAATGTAACATTTGGTTGAGACAAATAGCTGGCATTACACTGCCATGGAACAAAAACAAATTCAAATTTGATTGGATTTTGGTATCTGGGACATAATTTAAACTGATTGGCCGAATTTGAATTGGTTTTGAATATATTGACATTAAGTTTTCTAGTGCTCTTTAAGGAATGCTCAGTCGGATGCTGCCTTGATGTCACAGGCAGTGAATCTCAAATTTCCTCCATGTAATTCAGCTTTTTTCTCCTCATTTGGACCAAGGTTTTGATGATGCTAACAGTTGAACAGCACTGGCTTAGCCCAGACTGAGAGTCAGTGAGCAGTAAATTAGTTAGCAAGTGTTACTTGATAGCACTGTTAATAATAGTGGAAGGAGATGAGGGTGAGGGTGATAGGCCGGAGAGGGGGTGGGCGGAGGTCAGGAAGAAGATTGCGGGTCAAGAGGGCGGTGCTGAAACCGGGGGAGGGGGGGTACTGAGATAAGGTGGGGGGAGGGGAAATGAGGAGGCTGGAGAAATCTATATTCATTCCGTGTGGTTGGAGGGTTCCTAGGCGGAAGATGAGGCGCTCTTCCTCCAGGCGTCGTGTGGTCAGGGTCTGGCGATGGAGGAGGTCAAGGACCTGCAGGTCCTTGGTGGAGTGGGAGGGGAAGTTAAAGTGTTCAGCCACAGGACGATTGGATTGGTTAGTGAAGATGTCCCAGAGGTGTTCCCTGAAACATTCCGCAAGTAGGTGGCCTGTCTCCCCAATGTAGAGGAGACCACATCGGATGCAACAGATACAGTAAATGATGGAGGTGCTGGTGAATTTGCGATGGATATTGAAGGATCCATTGGGGACTTGGAGGGAGGTGAGGGGGGAGGTGTGTGCACAGGTTTTGCACTTCTTGTGGTTGCAGGGAAAGGTGCTGAGAGTAGAGGTTGGGTTGGTGGGGGGTGTGGACCAGTCGCGGAGGGAGTGGTCTCTCCGGAACGCAGATAGGGGTGGGGAGGGAAATATACCCATGGTGGTGGGGTCTGTTTGGAGGTGGCGGAAATGACGGAGGATGATACGATGTATCCGGAGGTTGGTGGGGTGAAGGTGAGAACCAGTCCCAATCCCTGGATTCAGCACTGCCCTCTTGCAATCTTCTTGCCGACCTCTCCGCCCCACCCCCTCTCTGGCCTATCACCCTCACCCTCGCCTCCTTCTACCTATCGTATTCCCAGCGCCCCTCCCCCAAATCCCCTCCCCCCACCTTTTATCTCAGCCTGCCTGGCACACCAGCCTCATTCTTGAAGAAGGGCTTATGCCCGACTCATCGATTCTCCTGCTCCTCGGATGCTGCCTGGCCTGCTGTGTTTTTCCAGCATCACGTTTTTCAACTCTGGTCTCCAGCATCTGCAGTCCTCACTTTCTCCCAGCACTTAATAATCCCTCCATAACTTCCTTAATGGTTGAAAGTGGATAAACAGGGTGGTAATTGACTGAGGTAGATTTATACTGCTTTTTGAGTAAAGGACATTGGGCAGATTTCCACATTGCCAGATAGCTGCCAATGTTGTAGCTGTACTGGATCAGCTTGGTTTAAGTGCAGCATGTTCAGGAGTGCAAGTCTTCAGTGCTATTACTGGAATATTATTAGGACCCATAGATCCAATGACTCCAACTGTTTCTGGATTATACTGGCATTTGTGATGCTTGGGCTGTCCAGAGGAGGCCAAGATGGATCATCCACTTGGCACTTCTGGCTGAAGATTGTGCTTCAGATTATTTTCTTGTACTGATGTGTTATCATGGTGCAATGATAACCTTTCTCTCAATGTTGGCAAAATAAAAGAACTGATCATTGACTTCAGGAAGAAACGAGGAGGACACCCTCCCATCTACATCAATGAAACTGAGGTGGAGGGGGTCGAGAGCTTCAAGTTCCTAAGAGTGACAGTAATTGACAACCAGAAGGCACAACAATGCCTCTTCTTCCTCGGGCACCTTAGGAAATTCAGCATTCCATAAGGACCTTTCGCAACTTTAACAGATGCACCATAGAAAGCATACTATCTGGGAGCATAATGGCTTAATATGGCAACTGCTGTGCCCAGGACCATACGAAACTAGAGAAGATTGTGTGCACAGCCCAAACCATCACTGAAGCCAACCTCCTATCAATGGACTCCATTTACACTTCTCATTGCCACAGAAAGGGTTCCAATGTCATCAAAGACCCCTTCCAACATGATAATGCTCTCCTACAATGTCTTCTGTCAAGCATAAGACACAGAAGTTTGAACACACTAACAACTTCTTCCTTGCTGTTATTAAACTGTTGAACTCTAACTTTAGATAATGCTGATCTTGCTAATGTTGATCTTGCTTTGCGCACCTCCTATGCAGTGTAACCCGTATGCTTCGCTTCTTCAACGCACCATATGATCTTTATATCCTTGTTTGCTATAATCTGCCTGTACTACTTGCATAACAAAGCTTTTCATTGTACTTAGGTACATGTGACTACAATAAATCATATCAAATCAAAATGAATTTTCCAAGCATTGAGGATTGGGATAGAAATGGAGCTGCCTCCTCCTGTGAATTATTTGATCGCCCACTACCATCCATGACAGATTGAATGAATGATTTTACTGTCCAATATATTTTACAGTAAGAATACAGTAAAATACAATGAAAAGCTTTCATTTGTCACCTCGAGTCGGGTGTGATTTTGAATAATTTAAAAATAAGGGAAAAAAGGTATAGCTGAAAGAGCATCAGTACTGAGCCAACTTATTGCCATCTTTTCCACCATCTATGCCAGACCCAATCAATGTCAAAGTCACTGATTCTCAGGCATCATCTTTTGGTGCTGGGCCAATACTCCTCCTCAACCTCGCCACAGCCTGCACCACCAACATCAGAGTTGCATCTCTCACCATTAGGCCCATTTTGTTGATGTCACTCTGATGCCTTTCCACTACCACTTTGCTGCCATCTACACCTGACGCAACCAACAATAAAGTTGCCGATCCTAAGGCACTATCTTTCACTGCTGGGCCTATCTTGCCGATGTCACCTCCACCGATGTAGCAGCTGTTGATTCTGATACCAGGACCTGTGCTCAACCCATAAAATTAAGTAATGGCTGACTCCATTGAGGCCCGTGTGCTGGGCTCACTCAAGGTCCACGCTGGGCTCTTGTTGCCGCCAATGCCATCTGAGCTCAGAACAAGGGGGAAACAAAGATATAAAGAGAAAAAAACAGAAAAAAGAACAGAAAAGTGGTCAGAACAAACAAACTCCGACTCAGGAGCCCTATTCGGCCACCATCTAGTTTCCGAAAAAGAATATAGATTTGATCTGTTGTTTGTGGAAATGCTTACCCTTGTCTATCACTTGCTACTTATGCTGTTTTGCATGCTATCAGTCCTGTGTTGTAGCTTCATCAATTTTATGCATCCCCGGTGTTGGTCCTTGCATGCCTTTTTTGTACTCTTCAGTAAGTTGCACTCTCCTCTTGGTTTTATCAATGAAATAAGTATATTGCAAAAAATAATAAGAATATAGAATAAGCTAATCTAGTTTTAGACAACATATTTCTAAAGATTTGAAACACTCAGAAGGAACATAATTGCATTAATCCAAACAGTATTTTGTACATAGAGTTTGACTTAGCCTTGGCTTCAATTCGCAGTCATGAGAATCTGATAGCCTCTTCCTTGATTTCTCATATAACTGAGCTTCATATAACTCCTTTGGAATTTTAACCAAACACTTCTAAACTAAACTTTTTCCACTGAAGTAACCAATTTTTAATCATTTTAAACAATCTTTTCCCTTTCTCAGACGCAACTGCTCTGTGCATCCAGTTCAGTTAAATACTCTGTGGAAGAGCCCTGGACTAAAATTAAAAAGGAATTTTCCAAGCTATTGACATTTCCCCTAAGCCTGGAAAAGCAATTCCAGAACCTGAAAGCAGAATATACTACACTGTTTGCTTTGCTTGCTAATAAATTATCCCAGTGTAAATAAAAACTCATTTACTCCCCTGGAAATCTTTTGTACTGTCACCATGGCTACAGAAATAATTAAAAGTCGATCATTAAACCCCTTCAGAAAACCTACATACCACAACTTTAAGTTTAAACATCCAAACCTAATAATAAATGGTAAAATAAATATCAATTACACACATTACATCTCTAGGATAAAAACGCCATTCCGTATACCAACCAGGTTCTTTTGCTGACCCGAAGACTCAGTATCTGAAACACTTTGAACTTAACTATAGAATCTAATTTGCAGAATTGAACCCTTTTCCCCTTACTGCAATAATTTAGTATTGTAAGAATGATTTTTGTTTTGCTGTCTTGCAACAAATCATAGAATCCCTACAATGTGGAAACAGGCCATTTGGCCCAGCAAGTTTGCACTGACTCTCCAAAAAGTAGTCCACTCACACCCATTCTCGTATCCTATATTACTCTACATTTCCCTTGACAAATCCACCTAACCTACATGTTCCTTTGCACTATGGGCAATTTAGCATGACCAATTCACCTACCCTGCACAATTTGGACAGTGGGAGGAAACCGGAGCACCTGGAGGAAGCGCACGCAGATGTGGGGAGAGTATGCAAACTCCACACAGTCACCTGAGGCTGGAATTGAACCTGGGTCCCTGGCACTATGAAGCAGCAGTGCTAACCACTGACCACTGTGTTGCCAATGTAGTTGAAAATTGGCATACTGTTTTAGTGTTTTGGTAACTCTGGATAATCAACTCATTATAACTGTAATGAGTATTGATTAATACAAATTACAATGTAATTGTGAAGCTACAGATCGAACAACTTTGACAATGTTTCTTTAGGGATGAGATGGCGGGAAGGATAAAGTGATGGTTGCATGTTCAGTCCCATTGCAGGGTTGTACTGGTGCATGTTCTATCTGTTTTCATGAAGTTTTGTCTGTTTTAAAATGAATCTAAGGAGATAATGGAAGATTCAATGGAATCTGCAAGATTGGGAATTATGTATGTGGGGAGACTGAATTTGTGGAATACAATTTCCCAATGGTGAGTTGAGATGCAGAGATTATCTGTTCTCATGGTGTTGTGTGGAATGTCTATACATATGATGCTTTTGCATGCCATAAGTATTCATTAAAAGAGCATAAGAAATAGCAATAGGAGTAGACTATTCC
This sequence comes from Hemiscyllium ocellatum, assembly GCF_020745735.1. NCBI lineage: Eukaryota > Metazoa > Chordata > Chondrichthyes > Orectolobiformes > Hemiscylliidae > Hemiscyllium > Hemiscyllium ocellatum. Next base: position 11,866,778 of record NC_083442.1, read on the forward strand.
ACTTCTGCATCTCACTCTACCAGTCAACAAAATAATTTGTGTTGTAATCTATTTTTTTCTGGTGCGGCATGGTGGCTCAGTGGTTAGCACTGCTGCCTCACAGTGCCAGGGTCCGGGTTCGATTCCTGCCTCGGGCAACTGCCTGTATGGAGTTTGCACACTCTCCCCGTGTCTGCGTGGGTTTCCTCTGGATGCTCCGGTTTCCTCCCGCAATCCAAAGACGTGCAGGTTTGGTGAATTGGCCATGCTAAATTGTCCATAGTGTTAGGTGCATTAGTTAGGGGAATGTATCTGGGTGGGTTACTCTTCGGAGGGTCGGTGTGGACTTGTTGGGTCGAAGGGCCATTTCCCTACTGTAGGAATCTAATCATTTCTTCTGCTATTGCCAAGTGCCTTGCTGTTATAAATATATAGAAATCTATCAGTCTTCAACATACTCAACAACTGAACCTTCACAGCCCTGGGGTAGAGAATTCCAAAGATTCACCCCCTTCTCAGTAAAGGAATTCCTCCTCATTTCAGTCCTAAATGACCTGCCTCTTATTCTGTGATTGTATTTTGGTACATTAGTAATAGTACTAAAACATCTTGACTGCTGCACTGTCATCCTATTATAAAGGGTTCAGTGAATCAAGAACAAGCATGCTCAGTTCCTTTGAGGTTCAACACTTCCCAGCACCTCTTGTAGGGGACCTTACCTGTGGTTGTGTGAAAATGTAAATTCAGTCACTATTATGGATTCTAGCAAGTTCCTTAGAACTAATGTTAGACAGAAATTCTGCAAAGAGCAGAATTCTGCAAATTCTCAAACAGCACCTTCCAAACCCATGATTTGGAGGTGCAAGTGTTGGTCTAGGGTGCATAAAGTTGGACCATAAACCATTTAGACTACAACCTGGTGTTGTATGATTTTTAACTTTCCAAACCTACGACCACTTCCATCTGGAAAGATAAGGGCAGCAGATATATGGGAACACCACCATCTGCAAGTTCTCCTTCAAGTCACTCACCATCCTGACTTGGAAATATATTGCCCTTCCTTCACTGTCGCTGGATTAAATTCTTGGAATTCTCTCACTAATGGTGTTGCAGGTCAACCCACAACAGGTGGACTGTAGCATTTCAAGAAGACAGCTCACCATCACCTTTTCATGGGCAACTTGGAATGGACAATAAAGACTGGCCAGTCAGCGACTCCCACAGCCCACAAAATGAATAATAAAAGGTCTGTATTAAATGTTGGAGTTTCATTTGCCACCTGCAATCTGCAGGAACCACTCCTGGGTCTATACAGTTTTGGAAGGTGACACAAATAAGTCCACTACAGCTATTTATTTCAATACTCTGGAATGTAGATTATCAAATTCAAAAATTTGTTTAATTTTATGTCTTATTAATTTCTCTAGTCATATTTTCTTATTAATATTAATATTTTTCAGTGCCTTATTTAGACTAGTCTCTAGATTCTACATTGTTTCTAGAAGGTTTTCAGTATTTTTTCCATGAAGACAGTAATGAAGTATTTGATTAGCTCCTCTGCCCTTTTCTTATTCCCCAGCATAGTTCTCCTGATTCCACTTGCAATAAACCCTCATTTATCTTTATTAACCCTTTCTTTTCTATATGTTTACACAAGCTTTAACAAAATATTTTTGTTACTTACTAGTTTACTCTTACTCTGTCTTCCTTAATCATTTTCTTGGTCCTCCTTTGCAGAATTCTAAAATGCATCTAAAACTTTCTAAAATTGCCTCTAATCTTAAATTTTGTGGCACCTGGTTCATATTCATTTAAAGATGGTGTGCGCCAAGCAGCTTTGTGCTGTTATCAACTGCTTGAGTCCTTGTTGAATTCTTTGGCACAAGAGCAGAGAGTAGGAGAATGACAACTTGTGGTACACCTGTCTGGGTAGCATGTTGGGAAACAAGGCTTGCTATTCCCAGAATTGTCACCAAAGTTAAAAGTTTTTAGAAGTATGCAGAATTCCTCAATTTTCCTGGTATTTAGACCAAGGTTGACAGAAAACCTGAAACAGGTTTCTGTACTTAACAGGAATTGCTATTTATTATTAATAAATTGATTCAAAATATAGATGAACTGTTAAGAACCTTCAACATAAAATTCTACTCGTTCAAACTCTAACCCACTGATAAAACTTGTTCTTGACAGACAGATACGCACACACAAAGAAGGGCTGAAGAAGGGCTTATGCCCAAAATGTTGATTCTCCTGCTCCTTGGATGCTGCGCTTTTCCAGCACACATTTTTCAGCTCTGATCTCCAGCATCTGAAGTCCTCACTTTCTCCCAGATATAACACACACACCCCTATGGAGTAAAGACTGGGAAGGGCGTTCAGTGGTTCCAATCCACATGATTTCCTGACGTAGTCCTTTTGTTACTAAGAATACTGACTCTCAATCTTTCTTCTGGTGCTTTCACTTGTTTGCAGGAGGCCCAGGGAGACTGGTTCACACTCATAACCATCTCTAATTTATCAAATAAAGATCACAACTTACAAGAACGGATAAGAAAATAAACAGGCTATTTTCATGCTTGAGATGCAGAGCAAAAATAGTTCTTTCCATTTCAGATGTCAGTTCTGTTCTTTCCCCATCCATTGTGGGTCAGTTGATTATTCTTACTCTAGATTGACTTATGTAATTTCCTACTATCATACTAAACTTTATTATCACTGTCCCAAAATGTACTCCATTTGCCACTTGATTTACTTGGCCCATTCCATCCCCAAGCATCAGGTCTCACAGTAAATCCTTTCTTTATACACATGCTGTTGTAGGAAATTCTCCTGGAATCAGTGCCCAATCTAGGAATGCTTGTTCTTTGCTACCTGTTATACTACCACAATTCCCAGTTGATATACAGGTAATTAAAGTCCCCATTATAACTACTCTGTTTACACATCGAAATGTCCTTTCAGAGTTGTACTTCGATATTCTTTCCATTAGCTAATGGTCTCTATATTGCACCAAGCAATGTGATTGTGCCTTCATATTCCTGAGGTGTAATTAAATTGATTCTATCCTTTATCCTTGTGAAGCAGCAGTTCTGGCTCAATTCAGATGCAACCAGTCTGGTTTCTGCTATCTCCCCTAGCCAGTCTCAGTGTCCCAAGAATCTAAAATGCTGTCTCCTGCACCTAGTTCCTAACTTTTGACCACGTCCTCTTTCCTACCTATGTTTTTAGTACCAATGTTAATCGGCATTTTACCAAGAATGTCCTGCAGCTGTTCTGTAACATTCCTAACCCGAGACACTATCTTAGAGTCACATTGGCAGATACAGAAACGCCTGTCTGTTCGCTTAACCCAAGTTTCCCCTCTCAATACTGCCATTTATCGCTTCTTCCTCTCCTCCCTTTCTTGTGCAGTTGGGCCACTGGAGCTGCCATGGGGTTGATGCACTCCTTCATGGATCCATCACCCTCACTGATTTCCAGATCAGAAACTGATCAGTGAGCAGGACTTCTTGGAACTCCTACACTACCTGCCTGACTGTTTTGGACTGTCTGATGATTACCCATTCCCTATCAGAGTTGAAAATGTGTTGCTGGAAAAGTGCTTCCCATTCCCTATCAGCCTGCTTACCCCAAGCTTGCAGTATGACCACCTCTCTAAACATTGCATCAACACAGTTCTTTGTGTAATAAAACAACCTCAATACTTCTAGCTGCTGTTCAAGCTTTGAAATCCAAACCTTCCTGCACATGTGCTCACCTAAATCACAAGGAGTGTCGATTACTCCAAACAAGCCACAGGATAACTATTCTGCTTGGCCAATTGCTCGGTCATACCTTAACTTATACTTTTAACTTGCTTATTATAACTTTAATGACCCTTAATTAAGACTGCAGTTCAGATGGATCCCCGATTTATGAACATCCAAATTACAAATGCTTATAGTTACGAGCACTATACAATACAGGGGTGTAATTTTAAAGTTCCAACATATGAACATTTCCTGCAAAAACGAACACTTACACTCCTGCATTGTGTTCCAATTTGTATACAAATTGACTAGCAAATGGATTCCAGAACAGAACCCATTGCAACTCAAGGATTGTCTGTAGTAAGAAGTAGTTCTTCACCCTAACTGACAAATTACTCCCTTCCCTGTGCCTATAAATTCTTTCTTTACCATAGCCACTTAGAAATTTGATTTTCAAAATTAGATTGAACCATAGATCCTGGACAATTCGTCCACTCTCTTATTTCCTGTAATTTTGCTCTTCAATTTTTTTCTTCTCATCCTGTTTTCTCTGATATCACTCCTGTCTGTTATGATTGTAGGTGCTGGTGACCATCTCTGGGTCCTCCTCCCTTCTGCTCTTTTGCATATTATTTATTAAATTAAATTTACATATCAAGGCGGAATTCTACTGTCAATTTTGTCTCTACATCAGTCACTGCATTCCAAAGAACTTAATTGTGTGAAGTATTTTGAGACATTTTAAAAGGGTGTTTTAAAATGTAATTTTGCTAAAGTTTGAAGGAATGGTGACCCTTAGTATTGCGACAGGGTTACAATTAACTAGTGAAATAATCTGTAACACAGAATTTCTGATTTGTGTAACACTGTGTATTGAGTATGTAATAGGTGACCAGAACTGCATGCAATACTCCAAGTGCTGCTGCACCAGAATTTTGTACAGCTGCAGCATGACCTCATGGTTCCAAAACTCATTCCCTCTAATAAGAAGAGCCAACACACCATATGCCTTCTTAACAGTCTTATCAACCTGGGTGGCAACTTTGAAGGATCTGTGTACATGGACATTGTGATCTCTCTGCTCATCTGCACAACCAAGAACCTTACCATTCAACCATTGGTAAAACAGTTAATGTGAATGAAAAATTAACCCGCGAAACCAAAGAGAAGATCAAGAAAATCAAACAATACCCCTGAAGAGGAAACCTTGAGAAAGTAAAACTATGCCCTGTTCCCTTCATTCGGGAGTCAAACTCTCTAGTGTCATCTATTTAGGTTTGAGATTAGGACAAATTTTTTTGTACAAAATGTTGTAAACCTTAAGTGTTCTTCACTGCACAGAGCTATCAGGAAAATTGAGGAATTCTGCATACTTCTAAAAACTTTTAACTTTGGTGACAATTCTGGGAATAGCAAGCCTTGTTTCCCAACATGCTACCCAGACAAGTGTACCACAAGCTGTCATTCTCCTACTCTGTGCTCTTGTGCCAAAGAGTTCAACAAGGACTCAAGCAGTTGATAACAGCACAAAGCTGCTTGGTGCACACCACCTTTAAATGAATATGAACCAGGTGCCACAAAATTTAAGATCAGAGGCAATTTTAGAAAGTTTTAGATGCATTTTAGAATTCTGCAAAGGAGGACCAAGAAAATGATTAAGGAAGACAGAGTAAGAGTAAACTAGAAAGTAACAAAAATATTTTTTTAAAGCTTGTGTAAACATATAGAAAAGAAAGGGTTCATAAAGATAAATGAGGGTTTATTGCAAGTGGAATCAGGAGAACTATGCTGGGGAATAAGAAAAGGGCAGAGGAGCTAATCAAATACTTCATTACTGTCTTCATGGAAAAAATACTGAAAACCTTCTAGAAACAATGTAGAATCTAGAGACTAGTCTAAATAAGGCACTGAAAAATATTAATATTAGTAAAAAATATGACTAGAGAAATTAATCAGCTAATGGTCAAACCAGCTATACAGAAACACTTGTTTAATAAATAGGAATTTAGTTCTGTTACATTTTGGAGATTGATATGCAAATTTTTAGCCTGCGTCATCAGTCCTGCTTATTGAAACAAAGACATTCATAAAATAAATTATGATGGTCTTCACATGGGCAGAGTCATAAATTTTAAAATTGATTACAATTTTTCATTACTGTTCTTAAAATGAATAGTTGGATGAGTCTCTGTAAGAGGCTGTAGAGGCCACCTGTTTCTAAGAATAATGTTTGTTGCACCTTTTAGTTATAATTACTGGTATTCAATAATCTAGATAATCATTTTAACAAAATATGGATGTTGATAAAAGCAACGATTGAAGCAATTACGAGGGAAAGATGGAATTCATATAAACTAAAGCAGTTTCCATCATTAAATAACTTAATAAGCAGTCTTTAGTGTTAAAACTGGTCTAAATATTCCCCTTTGATATTACTGGAGAATTGATGAAGAAATAGAAATGTTACGTCACAGAAGTATTTGCTGTTTTTTAAATTGAAAGCAATTGTCATGCTGAAATAGAGTACTTTCAATATAAGAAACTGGAGAATGATTTGTCTCATACAGCCGATTTTGCCATTCGCTGATTCTTTATGTCAAAAATCACACAACACCAGGTTATAGTCCAATAGGTTTACCTGGAAGCACTAGGTTTGGGAGCGCTGCTCATTCAACAGGTAGCTGTGAAACAGGATCATAAGACACAGAATTTATAGCAAAAGATTACAGTGTCATGTAACTGAAATGATACATTGAACAAACCTAAATTGCTGTTCAGTCTTTCATCTTTTAGAATGGGTTGCAGGTTTCGGTTCATTAATATGTAAATCCCAGAACTACTTTTAAGTCATATTCTCAAGATAACTTAAGGTTTCATAAAAAAAAGTGACATCTCAGCTCAGATAATACATTAAAGGTGTAAAGGTCTGTCTGTAACTCAATCTTGAGTCAGACTAATTCTATTTCCAAAGTAGAAAATTAGAAAATATTACATGGATTGACTGCCTGCATATTTTTTGAACAAAATAGAATGTATCATGCAGAATGTATCTGCATGTATGTATGCTTGTGTGTGTTGTGTTTGGGAATGTATAATGTAGTGGGGTCACCTGTAGTATCCTCATGGCTATCAGCCCCTGCTCGGCCACTCTGATTGTTGTGTATCTCAAAGTCCACCTTGGAGACAGGTCACCCATAGATCCAAAGCCGAATGTCCCTGACAGTTGAAATGTTCCCCAACTGGGAGGTAACATCTCTGTCTGGCGATTATTGTGTGATGTCCATTCACCATTGTCATAGAGTCTGTTCGGTCTCACCAATGTACCATGCTTTGGGGCCTCCTTGTCTGTAGCATATGAGATAGACAACATTGGTCAAGTCACATGAATACTTGCCATGTACATGATGGATGGTGTCCTCACGTGTAATGATGGTATCCATGTTGACACTGACACGTCTTGCAGTGGTTGCTATCAGGGTTGTACGGTGTTGTGGCCCATATCGTCCTGAAGGCTGGTCGGTTTGATGTTAACAGTGGTCTGTTTAAGGTTTGGCATTTGTTTAAAGGTGAGACATGCTGGCGTAGGGAAGCAATCTAGGTTTGTTCAATATGTCATTTCAGTTGCATGACCCTGTAATCTTTTGCTATAAATTCTGTCTCTTATTGTCCCCTTTCACAGCCTCTGATGAAGGAGGAGCTCTCTGAAAACTAGTGCTTCCAAATAAACCTGGTGTTTTGTGATTTTTAATTTTGTCCCCTCCAGTCCAATACCAACTGCTCCACATCAAGGCTAATTCTTTATGTGAGCTGCATTTGAATGATCCCCATATCTTCTATTTTACACTGTCCTTAATCTCTGGGTTCCTGTAGTCCCCAAGATCTATTCATTTCTGCCTTGGATATAATCAATGACTAAACATGCATAGCTCTGTGCAGTGAAGAACACTTAAGGTTTACAACTTTTTGTACAAAGAAATTTGTCCTAATCTCAAACCTAATGTAGTATCCACACTAAATCTAAAATAGATGACACTAGATAGTTTGACTCCCGAATGAAGGAAACAGGGCAGAGTTTTACTTTCTCAAGGTTTCCTCTTCAGGGGTATTGTTTGATTTTCTTAGACTCCTCTTTGGTTTTGCGGGTTAATTTTTCATTCTCATTAACTGTTTTATCAATGGGTGAATGGTAAGATTCTTGGTTGTGCAGATGAGCAGAGAGATCGCGGTGTCCATGTACACAGATCCTTCAAAGTTGCCAGCCAGGTTGATAAGACTGTTAAGAAGGCATATGGTGTGTTAGCTTTTCTTAGTAGAGGAATTGAGTTTTGGAACCATGAGGTCATGCTGCAGCTGTACAAAATTCTGGTGCAGCTGCACTTGGAGTATTGCGTGCAGTTCTGGTCACCGCATTATAGGAAGGATGTGAAAGTTTTGGAAAGGGTTCAGATGAGATATACTAGGATGTTGCCTGGTATGGAGGGAAGGTCTTACGATGAAAGGTTGAGGGACTAGAGGCTGGTTTTGTTAGAGAGAAGGAGGTTGAGAGGTGACTTAATTGCGACATACGAGATAATCAGAGAGTTTGATCGAGTGGACAGTGAGAGCCTTTTTACTCGGATGGCGATGGCTAGCACAAGGGGGCATAGCTTCAAATTCAGGGGTGATAGATATAGGACAGATGTCAGAGGTAGTTTCTTTACTCAGAAACTCAGGGGCGTGAAACACACTGCCTGCAACAGTTGTAGACTCACCAACTTTACGGACATTTAAATGGTTACTGGATAGACACATGGACAAGAATGAAATAGTGTAGATTAGATGGGCTTCAGCTTGGTTCCACAGGGTGGCACAACATTGATGGCCAGGGGGCTGTACTGCGCTATAATGTTCTAAGATGGATAAATGGTGCAGTTGAGCAGTCATATTACCATTTGTAGGTAAAAAATGAGGTCTGCAGATGCTGGAGATCACAGTTGAAAATGTGTTGCTGGTTAAAGCACAGCAGGTTAGGCAGCATCCAAGGAATAGGAAATTCGACGTTTCGGGCATAAGCCCTTCATCAGGAATGAATGATCAAACTACTAGGCTTTAAGCTAAACAAACTTTATTCTTAACACCACAGTTAAAATATAAACAAAAAATGAAGAATTGGCATTACGTTAACCCTGTTGAAATACTTAACAAAATAATATGTATTTTAACTGCTAAACATTAACTATTCCAATATTAGCCGCACTCCATAAACACACATTTAAAAACAGATTTCCCTCACTTGCAATCTTTTCCAGTCCAGGAGAAAGGAAAAGTTGAAAGCATGAATCGAGTTACAGAGAACTCAAGCTTTTTGCAGCAGAGAGAGGGAACTCTAGCAGCTTCAACTCCAAAAACTCTGATTTTAGCAACCTAAAGCAAAACTAAAATCTTATGTTTGTTTGAGGCTGACTCCACCTGCTCATGCTTCTTTTGTCTTTTTTTTAAATCCAGAAGTTATTTACTCTGCTTTTCATGGAGCAGATATCTCAACACCAAGCTTACAGCATCTCTCTTAAAAAGAAACAGAGCAGAACAAACTCCTGATAAAGGCATATTTTGTAACATCATATATACCCACCCTAGGAGACCTTGCAGTAATTCCCTTCTGCCTTTGTGGCATTCCATCTTTCCCCAGCTTCCCCTGCACCCAACAAGCTGATGCACCCCTTCCTGGATATAGCTGTCAAAGATAGCTCCCATGTCTCAATCACTGCTGGAACCTAAACCGCCTGCTACTCCTACAATCATTAGTTGTTTTTCTCTCTCCCATTTGTTACTGTTAGGTTACTTAAGGGGCTATCAACAGTAACACAGGAGAGCACCAGCATGCCATTGGAGGAACAGCTCCTCAGCTTTTCCAAACATTCTGTTTGTGGGGCAACTTTCTTCTTAGTTCAAGATACCAGTATGTAGATTCGATTTGACTCATGTTAAGAAATAATAAGGAAAGAAGTCACTAGTCTATAGACCCCTTAGCAGTGACTACAATGTGTGACGAAGTGGACCAGAAGAAGAATTGGGTGCTTGTGATAAAGGGATGGCAATAAACATGGATGACTTTTAATTGTTATTTGATGAGGTACTGCATTAAAAGTTTTTACATAAAACTGAAGTTTTTGATATCAGAGGTAAGCATATTCACATCAATAGAGGATTTACCAGCTGGCAGAAAATAAAGTATGTATAAATTTGTCTTAATCTGATTCAAAATATGCGGCAATTGGAGTCTTGCAGAGATCTATCTGAGGAGTTGCAACTTTTTACAATTCATACCAATAACTTAGATGAGGTAATGCATGAGGTAAATTTGTAGATGACACAAAAAACAGATAGGAATACATCTTGTGAAAAAGACAATCGGATTGCAGACAGATTTAAATAAATTAAATAATTAGGCAGATAGCATTTGATGTGGGGAAGTGTAATGTGCACTAAAGGAGTGAGTCTTAACAGAGGTAATTTTTCAGGAGACATCAGAGCTCGAGCCAAGTAGTAATTTATTCATATATTCTACTGCTACAATACTAGGAGAGGCCAGACTTCCCTTAAATCTGGCCTTGACATGAGGACTCAATTACCCTCTTAATCTGCAGCTCAGATTGGAAGAAACATCAATGACACTCTAATTTAAACTTCAAGTGAAATGTCTTTTATACATTTTTCATGTGACATTAACACAACGGCACATACTCCTTCCCCATGTTTCTGTATATATATTTCTATAACATGTTGGAATCTATATCGAAAATTGTCTTAAAGAATCTTAATTAAAGCCTACTTTTAGTATTATAACTGATTAGAAAAAGACTCAAAAGAAATAACTAATTGGTATGAAATGTTCTTATCTTTAGGGTAGCAAAGAATGTTGCATATTCAGTCTTACTGAGGAACAGACTGCATTGTCCTCTATGCTGAGAACACATTAAGCAGGTGTTTCTCATACTTCATAGTTTTTGTTAAACATGCACCACAAAGCTTGTTGGGGCTGTCTTCAGCCACTTTTGCTGTACTGTCATGGAGTAGCACTAATAGTCCCCCAGTTGGGCCCATGGCCAGAAGATAGCTATAGGGACACCACTTAAATTCTGAAGACATTCACATATTTGTTGGATCATTCCCACTTCCCTGATGGGAATTTTGAATCAGAAATGGTCATCATTTTTAAAATTTGTCCCATTAATTCTTTCAGGCCATAGGAATGTCTGCACCAAATTATAAATATAAAAATTCAGTTGCCCCAGTCTCTGCAGAAGGGATTCATTTTGGCAAAGTGATCCATTTTGCTACTTTGGAATCAAGAAAAAGAATTGGTCTTGGGGGATACCGCCCTTTGATTGTATGGGAATGTGTGAACAACCCCAGCAACTAGAGATATTAATGTGTTTGGCATAAGCCAATGGCATGTATATAAACTTGCTAATGTTAAGTGTTCTCTCTACTGTATGCCCATTGATTCTCGGGATAAAAACCAAAAGAAGCCCACAGAGGAGTCGCGTTTTCATGCTTACACTGCTATCATGTCATTCTTAACTACAATTGCCAGTGCACAACTGCATCACAAACTGTTTTTCGAGGAGTTCAGAATTATGTTGATTGTTGGCAAAGTTCTAAGATAATAGTGTTAGAGGGCATCCTATGATCTGAGAAAGAGAAAAGAAAAGAAAATGTCAAGTTTGCTGGTAGCTGTTAGTTTCTATACACTTTTAACTGAACAGGATGTATACATTTACCAATTCCATTTTAATTAACATGTGCGCTCCTATTACCTATTAATATTACCTCATGTGTTTCATCCCATTGAGGAAATAGGGCTTCCTTGCATGAGATTATATTTACCAGGACCTTTAATTCTGGTGCTGATGCTCCTGTTTGTCATGGGCGTCCCTCAGATTCCCAGTTCTTGACAATCTACTGGTCTCATGCTTATCTTTAAGTTATGTGTAATGCTTGCAGAGGGATTTTATGTAATCCCAGACGTGTCTCTTACTGTTAGTATGTTATGCTGCCCCAATAATCATGTCCTTGGGGGAATGTCACTGCCTATCCTGTCATGAGCTCAAAGGCTTTTAGTCCAGTGGCCCTTGAGGGTGTTGCTCTGTTGCCCATTAAAATGGCTGGTAGGGATAGGGTCCATTTAACCCCTTCTCCTATCATTGCCTTAGTCAAGGCATTTTTCAGAGTTCTATTCATTCTGTCTACCATATCTGAGCTTTGTGGGTGATAGGGAATATGGTACTTTTGTGTGATTCCCCAGAGTTTGTATGCTTCTTTCAGGCATTTGCCTGTAGAGTGGGTCCCTTGGTCTGAGTCCAATTGTATGGGAACTCCCCATCTAGGTATTATTTCTGTGGCAAGTATTCTTGCCACTGAAGGTTGCTGTATAATCCCTTGCAGGGAAGGCTTCTATCATTCTAGTGAACTGGTCAACCATGACCAGGCAATATTTTCTATTCTGACTTTGTAGGAGTGGTGTTATAAAATCCATTTGGATGTGTTCCCATCATCCTCATGGACGGGGCTGGTGGCTCATTTTAATGTGAATCCCTCATCTTGATTTTGTCTGCGCACATGCAGTGCGTCTCTGACAAAATTTAGCTCTATCTTTTCCCATTCATTTCCTCCACCAGCAATTGTATATTAGTTTATTTTTTTATTCCTCCCCATGTGTGCTCGTCTATGGTAAATATTGCATTGGGTCTGTTGACAGAACGTGGGAGCTACTACCTTACCTTTCTTCCTCCAAACATCATCTGCTCCTAACACTGCCCCATCTTTAATCCATTCTGCTTTTTCTTTTAACCTATCTGCTGCTTGTAAACTTACTCAATTTGTCATCTTGGCTTCTTGTTTTCTCATAGTTGCTACTGTTATCACTTTCTGATCTAATATTGCTTTTGCTGCCCATCTGCAAGTTTGCTTCCTCTCTGTTCTGGCATTTGGATCTTTCTTTGTGCTTTAATTTTAATTATTGCTCCCTCTTCATAAGGTAAGTAGTTTTTAATTTATTTTTTAGTAGTCTCTTTAGGAATTTAGAATCATGGGAATGGCGGTAGGACAGATGACTGTTCCTCCTGAAGAATGTCAGAGGTAAGAGTCACCAATAGTCTCCCAGCTGACTGCATCTGCAGGAAGTGCACCCAACTCCTGCTCCTCAAAAACACATTAGGGAACTGGAGCTGAAGCTGGATGAACTTCGGATCATTCAGGAAGCAGAGGGGTTATTGAGAGGAGTTACAGGGAGGTCGTTTCACCTCATATACAAGACAAAGGTGACGGAAAGGGAATCGGCAGGCAGTGCAGGGATCCCCTGTGACGGTTCCCCTCAACAACAAGTATACCGTTTTGTATACTGTTGTAGGGGGGACTTACCAGGTGTACAAGTCTGTGGCAAAGAGTCTGTCTCTGTTGCTCAGAAGGGAAGGGGGTACAGTGGCAGAGCATTAGTTTTGGGGACTCCATAGTAAGGAGGACAGATAGGAGGTTCTGTGGGAACAAGAGAGGCTCATGGTTGGTGTGTTGCCTCCCAGGTGCCAGTATTCGTGATGTCTTGGATCTTGTTTTCAGGATCTTTAGGTGGGAGAGGGAGCAGCCCCAAGTCATGGTCCACATAGGGAACATCAAGATAGGTGGGAAAAGAGATGGAGACTTAAGGCAGACATTCAGGGAGCTAGGGTGGAAGCATAGACCTCGAACAGAGTTATTATCTTTAGTTTGTAACCCGTACCACGTGCTAGCGAGACAAGGAATAGGGAGAGAGAGGAGTTGAACACATGGCTACGGGGATGGTGCAAGAGGAAAGGGATTCAGATGCCTAGATAACTGGGGCTCATTCTGGGGTAGGTAGGACTCAAAATTATGAAACAGGATGATCTACACCTGAACCAGAGTGGGGCCAATATCCTGAAGGGGTGGGAGGGGGGATGTATTTGCTAAAGCTCTTCAGGAGAGTTTAAACTAATTCAGGAAGGTGTTGGGAACCTGAATTGTAGCTCCACTGCCCAAGAGGTTGAGAGTAGTGAGGTCAGAAATAAGGTTTCAAGGTTGCAAGAGTGCACAGGCAAGCTGAAAGGTGATTTGAAGTGTGTCTGCTTCAGTGCCAGGAGCATCCAGAGTAAGGTGGGTGAACTAGCAGCATGGGTTGGTATCTGGGACTTCATGTTGTGGCCATTTTGGAGACATGGATAGAGGGACAGGAATGGTTGTTGCAGGCTCTAGGATTTAGGTGTTTCAGTAAGACCAGGGAAGGTGGTAAACGAGGGGGAGGTGTGGCATTGTTAATCAAAGACAGTATTATGGTGGCAGAAAGTACGTTTGAGGACACATCTACTGAGGTTGTATGGGCTGAGGTTAGAAACAGGAAAGGAGAGGTCACCCTGTTGGAGTTTTCTATAGGCCTCCGGATAGTTCCAGAGATGTAGAGGAAAGGATAGCAAAGATGATTCTCAATAGGAGCGATTGTAGCAAGGTGGTTGTTATGGGGGTGTTTAACTTTACAAATATCGACTGGAAATACTATAGATTGAATACTTTAGAAAGGCCAGTTTTTTTGTCCCAATGTGTGCAGGAGGGTTTCCTGTCACAGTATGTACACAGGCCAACAAGGGTGAGGCTACATTAGATTTGGTACTGGCTAATGAACCAGACCAGATATTAGATTTGGAGGTCGGTGAGCACGTTGGTGTTAATGACCACAATTCAGTTACGTTTACTTTAGCGATGGAAAGGGATAGATATATTCTACAGGGCAAGTGTTATAACTGGGGAAATGCAGTTATCATGCAATTAGGCAAGATTTAGGATGCATAGGATGGGAAAGGAAACCGTAGAGGATGGGCACAATTGAAATGTGGAGTTTATTCAAGGATCAGCTGCTGCATGTCCTTGATAAGTATGTACCTGTCAGGAAGGGAGGAAGTGGTTGAGCGAGGGAGCCATGGTTTACTAAAGAGGTTGAATCTCATGTCAAGAAGAAGAAGAATGCTTATATGAGGATGAGATGTGAAGGCTCAGTTAGGGCACTTGAGAGTTACAAGTTAGCCAGGAAAGACCTCAAGAGAGAGCTAAGAAGAGCCAGAATGGGACATGAGAAATCATTGGCAGCTAGGACCAAGGAAAGCTCCAAAGCTTTCTTTAGGTATGTCAGGAATAAAAAAAATGACTAGAGTTAGATTAGGACCAATCAAGGGCAGTTGTGGGAAGTTGTGTGTGGAGTCAGAGAAGATAGGAGAAGCGTTAAATTAATATTTTTTTCGCCTCAACAAAAATGTATTTTTCCGTTGTGAATACTGACATACAGGCTACTAGACTAGACAGTGTTGAGGTTCACAAAAAGGTGTTAACAATTCTGGAAAGTGTGAAAATAGATAAGTTCCCTGGGCTGGATGGGATTTATCCTAGGATTCTCTGGGAAACTAGTAAGGAGATTGCAGAGCCTTTGGCTTTGATCTTTGTCATCATTGTCTATTTAAACCTATTCCTGAGATGCTGCCTGGCCTGCTGTGCTTTGACCAGCAACACATTTTCAGCTGTGATCTCCAGCATCTGCAGACCTCATTTTTTACTACTTATTTAAACATAGTGCCAGAATTATGCCAGAAGACTGCAGGGTGGCAAATGTTGCCCCCTTGCTCAAGAAGGTGGGTAGAGACAGCCCTGGTAATTATAAACCAGTGAGCCTTACTTCGGGGATGGGTAAAGTGTTGGAAACAGTTATAAGAGATAGGATTTATAATCATCTAGAAAGGAATAAGTTGATTAGAGATAGTCAACATGGTTTTGTGTAGGGTAGGTCGTGTCTCACAAACCTGATTGACTCCTTTGAGAAAGTGACCAAACAGGTGGATGAGGGTAAAGCGATTGATGTGGTGTACATGGATTTCACTAAGGTGTTTGATCAGGCTCCCCATGGCAGGCTATTGCTCAAAATATGTAGGCATGGGATTGAGTGTGATTTGGTGGTTTCGATCAGAACTTGGCTAGGTGAAAGAAGTCAGAGGGTGGTGATTGATGGGAGGTGTTCGTCCCGGAGTTGAATTACTAGTGATGTACCACAAGGGTCTATTTTGGGGTCACTGCTATTTGTCATTTTTATAAATGAACTGGATGACGGTGTAGAAGGATGGGTTAGTAAATTTGTAAGTGACACTAATGTCAGTGGAGCTGTGGATTGTGCTGAAGGATGTTGCAGATTACAGAGGGACATAGATAAGCTGCAGAGCTGGACTGACAGGTGGCAAATGGAATTTAATGTGAAAAGGTGTGAGGTGACTCACTTTGGAAGGAGCAACAGGAATACAGAGAACTGGACTAATGGTAAAGATTTTTGGTAGTGTAGATGAGCAGCGAGATCTGGGTGTCCATGTGCGTAGATCCCTGAAAGTTGCCACCCAGGTTGATAGGGTTGTTAAAAAGGCATACACTGCATTGGCTTTTATTGGTGGAGGGATTGAGTTCCGGAGCCACAATGTCATGTTACAACTGTACAATACAGTGGTGCAGATGCGCTGGGAGTATTGCAAACAGTTCTGTACACCACGTTATGTGAAGGATGTGGAAGCTTTAGAAAGGGTTCAGAGGAGATTTAGTACAATTTTGCCTGGTATGGAGGGAAGGTCTTATGAGGAAAGACTAAGGGACTTGAGGCTGTTTTCACTAGGGAGAAGAAGGTTGAGAGGTGACTTAATTGAGACATATAAGATAATCAGAGGGTTAGATAGGGTGGACAGTGAGAGCCTTTCTCCTCAGATGGTGATGTAGCTTTAAATTGAGGGGTGATATAGGACAGATGTCAGAGGTAGTTCCTTTACTCAGAGAGTAATAGGGGCATGGAATGCCTTGCCTGCAACAGTCATAGACTCGTCAATGTTAAAGGCATTTAAATGCTCATTGGATGAACATATGGATGAAAATGGAATGGTTTAAGTTGGATGAGCTTCAGATTGGTTTCACAAGTCGATGCAGCCTCGAGGGCAAAATGGCATATAATGCGCTGTAATGTTCTATGTTCTCTTTAATTCAATAGTTTCTTGACTTGGGTTTCATTTTGATTTGGGCAACATAATATGGCCTTGCTTTGCCCGTGCCATCATGCCGTCATGGACCACAATAAAGGCATATCTACTGTCTGTGTTGATGTTAACCCTATGTTCTTTATCTAGCTGGAGGGCAGCAGTAAGTGCTTTACTTCAGCCGCTTGTGCAGAATGACATCCATCTATACTTCCTCCAGCCAAAAATTTCTGTTTAAAATTAACCATTGCTCACCCAATACGGGCCTCACAATTTTAATACTTCAATGCTCCATCTACAAACATGCATTTTACATCTGGCTCTTCCTTAACTCGATCTTGTCTGTCTTCCTGCTCCATGAGGGGGATACAATCCTTTCCTTCCTGATTCAGTAGCTTGCTGAGTTCTCTTGATTGTCATTAACCACTTCAATATGCTTATCTCCTGGCAACACTGTGGCTTCCCATTTGTCTCACCGACTGTCCGTAACACCTGTCAGCCTGTTAACTTCTAAAGCTGGACTATACTAAGTTGGGAGTGTAGTATTACCATCTGCAGTTGTTTTAAGGGGGAGGATGTTGTTAGTGCCCTGTAGCATATAGGATGACAAACAAACCATCATGACCGGGGCCATTTTCCCCGAATAGTATCCCACAGGTCAGAACTTGTCTCTGTGACTCTGTAATATTACTGTAGATAGCAAAGGTGCAGTTTCAGGTCGGGGAGCAGTAGTACTGGTGCAGAGGCCAATGTATATTTAAATTCTTGTTCCTCCTTGCCTCCATGTTGGAACCAATTGTCTCCTTTTTTGTGTCTTAGATTTCCACGGTTGTCACGTTTCTTATTGGGGCAGTTCTTGGCGAAGTGCCTGTCCTTATTGCACATGAAACACATTCCCTCCTTTTGCTCTTTCATACACGCTCCTTGTCTGTGTCTGTTTCATGTAACAACATGTAACATGCTGCCAGTTTCTTAATATTCCCATGGTTATTTTCTGCATTCATAGTCCAATTGGATACTTCCGTTAAAGTTATTCCTGACTGGCGACCCTAGGTTAATTGCTGTTTTCAAGTGTGGCCCATCTTGTTGGAGAAGGTCTTGTTCATTCTGTTGGTGGTTGTGGATGCCCCCACTTTCTCAATCTGCCTCAGACTTGCATTTGGCATAATTGTCTACCGATTCCCCTTTTTTCTGAGTGATCATGGTCACTTTTGGCCACTTTGGAATTTTCTGTAATCAAAGTGTGCTCTTTAAAAGGTGCTGCTACACTTTCCCACACTGCCCTCCGGACTTTGGCTTTTGTAAGGACTTGCAGGCTGTCCAGGGTCATTTTGTGCCCTTCAGCAAGCTGTCCCAATTTTTCTTTTTTTTTTAAGATTACTTACAGTGCGGAAACAGGCCCTTCGGGCCAACAAGTCCACAGGACCCGCCGAAGCGCAACCCACCTTACCTAACACTACGGGCAATTTAGCATGTCCAATTCACCTGACCTGCACATCTTTGGACTGTGGGAGGAAACCGGAGGAAACCCACGCAGACACGGGGAGAACGTGCAAACTCCACACAGTCTGTCGCCTGAGTCGGGAAATGAACCCGGGTCTCAGGCGCTGTGAGGCAGCAGTGCTAACCACTGTGCCACCGTGCCGCCCTTGATTAACCACTCTGTATTGGTTAAGTTTCTCACGGGCTTTGAGAGGGCACCTAGTAATGCTTGTCTCTACACCTCCTCCCGTCGGTTGAGGGGGGTGGCGGGAGAGCGTGCTTCCATCTTTTACTTCGTAATTCTCCCTCGGAGATTCGTGGAGTACCTAATGCGAATCAGGCCATGGAATACTGAGGGTGGTCTGTCCCCATCTTCATACCTGTCATTCTCATAGTGTTCAAACATTGTGTGTTCAGAGTCTAGGTTGCAATCATTGGAATCATCAATGCCCTCGTCTCTCATATACCGCCAAGAGTTTTCAGGCATTTCTGACTTCGGTGGTGCTGATGGCTGAAGTTGAAACATGACTCCTTTTGGAAGACTTTTATCTTGTTCTCTTTTGGCTGCCATTGCAGCTGTCTTAATATTTTTTTCCCGCTGTTTGTGCAGCATTTTGTTTAAAAAGAGCTGCTAAGGTAATTAACTCTTTCTGTGCCTGGTTCTTTTCCTGGCCCAACCACTAAGCCTTCTGTTCTGATTCACTCCCCTCATTAGTCATGATTTTGGGTCATCTCTTTAATTAGTGCTTTGTTCTTTTCAAACACTATCTGCAGGATTGAGCTATTGGGACCCCAGCTATTCTTAGCATCTCGACTCTTATCTGCCATTGCCTCCTGTTTACCTTTGTTTATGTTTAAGACAGTTCTGTTGCCTCTCCTATGCGTATTTATTAGCACAGGCCTTTATTTTGAGACAATTTAAGGAGGAAAAAATCAATTATGTCTTTTTTGACTTTCCATTTACTTGAAACAACTGTGACCAATTCTAAGAATTTTTTTTACCATACTTTAAGACACAAATTCTAAATCAACATTTCCTAGTTGGTTTTTTACACAACCAAGACTCGTTCCCTTAAAGTGACGCCACTTTAATCATGCTTGATCCAAACTTAATACAGACGTACGCACTGTAATTTCAAATCATCATACGTTCCCCAAAATACAAATTAAACTCAAAATATCCCCACTTCTCGAGCTGCAGAGAACAAAAACACACAAGACAACATGTAACAACGAACGAGCAAAGATGCATTCAAACCAGACCACAAAAGACTAATGCGATACCCATAAATTAGTGTCTCTCTCTCTCTCTCCCTCTCTCACTGGTAGTTTGTCCAAGTAACTGTACACTGCCTGCCTCTTGATACCTCGACTTTTTTGTGCACTCCTTTGCACCCCAGCGGATTATTTTACGGGGGTATTTTTTGTGCATTCCTTCGTCCCCCGGTGGTTTACTTTAGCCCGGTAGTTTTGGTTTTGCGCAGTCCTTCATGCCATTGTGGTTTCTTTTACCCTGATATTTTTACACGCGTCCTTTAAATTACCTCACTCTCTAACTCTGTTTTCTCTGTATTTCTCCTCTTTTGTGTTCTGACTTGGAGACATGCATACACACTGAATGCCACACTATTTAAGGGTGGTAATCAAAATATTCAACCATCCCATGTTCCGCGGTGTGTCAGTATCAGGCAGAACATCATGCTGACAGCGCCAAAAACTGTAGCAACGAGTCTTACGGAGATAATAATTTCTCAGGAGACATTCGAGCTGGAGGCAGGTAATAATTTATTCGTACATTCCACAATAATGCTACAATGAAAGGCAAGGCCAAAGACTAATTTCAAGTAAAATGTCTTTTTTATATTTTTCAAATAACATTAACATACTGGCACATACTCCCTCCTCATGTATGCTTTTGGTTAATTAGTGCTGGGTTGTTCAACAGTACATCCATTGTTCAACAGTACATTGGGTTCCCAGTATATCGTTCAATTGGTAATCTTGCTGCTATGATCAGCAGCTCAGTTTAGAAGAAAAGTCTATTTTGGGGACTTCTGCTCCACTTCTGTCACTGGTCCCTAATTAGTTTCTAAAGTTTGTCTGCTGTAAATTGGATTACGGTTTGCTCACTATGATTGCCATTGTGTGCTGCCCCATGACATTGCAGCAAAAATAACCAATGACAGCCCCAGCATTCGCTTTGGAAAACTGGAAAGCAGAGTACTATTTAAATGGAGAAGGACTGCAGAATTTTGAATTGCAGGGGAATCTAGGTGTTTTGATGAATGACTCACAGAAAGTTAGTATGGAAACACATAACCAAGTTACTAGTCAAGAAGGCTAATGGGATGCTGTCCTTTACTTTGAGAGAAATTGAGTATAAAAGTGACGATGCTATGCTTCTGTTATGCAAGGCATTGATGAGACTTCACCTTGATTACTGTGTGCAGTTTTGATCTCCATATTTAAAGAGGAATTTAAATGCATTAGAAGTGATTCAGAGGAGGCTTACAATATTGATACTAGGAATGAGTATGTTGTCTTATGTGAATAGTTTGAATTGTGACAAGCTGAATGTGAAAATGATATTTCTTCTTGTGGATGTGTAGAACAAGGGACCAATGTTTTAAAATTAGAGGTCACTGTTTTAGGTAGAGATTTTTTCTCAGAGTTGTGAGACTTTGGAACACTCTACTTCTGAAGGCAGGGCCTTTAATTATTTGTGAGGCATAGAGAAAGACAATCTTTTTGGGTAATTTGACATGACTACAATGATTCTTAACAATTTTTATAGATGCACCACAAAAAGCATCCTATCTAGATGCATCACAACTTGGTATGGCAACTGGTCTGCTTTAGACTGCAGCCCAGTCCATCACGAAAACCAGCCTTCCTTCCATGGTTAGGTGCATAAGTCAGGGGAAATGTAAAGTAATAGGGTAGGGGAATGGGTCTGGGTGGGATACTCTTCAGAGGGCCATTGTGGACTTGTTCCGCCAAATGGCCTGTTTCCACACTGTTGGGCTTCTATGATTCTATGACTCCGTCTGCATTTCTGCTGCCTCAGGAATGCAACCAACTTCCAATTGACTTATTCTCTCTTCCACTTCCTTCCATTGGGCAGAAGATATAAAATTTTGAAAAACCATCCCAACAGCTCCTTCTCTCCTGTAATCAGACTTAGGAACAGACTTCGCATATGTTAGAGTTGATCTTTCTTTGCATCTTCTCTGCAGCTGTAACATTATATCCTGCATTCTGTTCTATGACCCTGATGTAATGCAATTATGAAATCCCTACAGCGTGGAAACAGGCCATTCGGCCCGTCCTCTCACCTTAACCCTTAATTCCTTCATTGTGCAAAAACAATCTAAGCTATTTTTCATTCTCGTATTCTGTTCTATGTGCAATGAAAATTTGAAAAGAAAGCTTTGTGAATATATTTTCCTTTGGGAAAATTATTAATATGTGTGTAAAACATGGGGAGTCACTTTATACACGTCACTAAAGATTATTAATGAGTGAAATGAAAAGGACTGGAGTGTTTCAACCTTTCAATGTCACAGAATATCTCAAAAACACTTTACAGTCAGTTAAGTACTTTAAAAGTAGTCACTTATAAAAAAGAGATGCAATAGACAAATTTCGTCAGCACGGTCATATTAAAAGCAGTGTGATCACAACTAGGAGTTTTTATAATTTTTGTGCAGGATAAATATTTATTAACTCATCAAGAATAGCTCTACAGCTCATTGAAATAGTGCCTTTGAATCTTTTACGTTTACCTGGGAGGGCAGACCAGATCTCTGGTTAATTCATCTAATAGACACTTCAGTACTTACTGAAGTGTCAGTTTTTTGTTCTCGAGTTCTAAAGTGTCACTTGAATCTACAACTCATTGACTCAACTATCATGTATGGTTGTAATGAAATGAAAATTATTCAATGTGATATAGCTTCATTTGCTGTAGATAAATTAATTGACTTCTACAATAAACATTGTAACTTAATTTTGAATCTAAAATAAAAGTTAAAAGTGAAAATTAAAGATGAAGTGTGCCTATTGAGATATTTGATTTCAAGTGCGAAAGAGTGAGACTAGAGAACTAAAAAATATTGAACGCAACAAGAAAATTGGCCATTAAGAACATTAGACTGTTACTAGAAAGCTGGACTTTTCAATCATATATGAACCACTGTACCATAAGTGATCTTCAAAGGGTGTGTAAGTAAAAGGAAACAAATAAATTCACATTAGCGAACAAAGTATACTCAAAGAAATTTGATGTAAGATGTGGAGTCATAGAGGTCCACAGCACAGACAAAGCTCCTTCAGGCAATCAAGTTTGCGCTTGTCAAACATAATCACCTAACTATTTTGAACTTATTTTCCAGCACTTGGCCCATAGCTTTGTATTCCTTGCATTGTAAGTGCATATCTAAATACTTTGTAAATGTTATAAGGATATCTGCAGCTACCACCAGTCAGGCAGGATCCGAGGAGCAGGAGAGTGGATGTTTCGGGCATAAGCCCTTCATCAGGTTGACCGAATGTCTCAGCCTGCTCCTGCCTCACCAAACTTATCTCTACATACCTTGACACCGACCTGTCCCCCTTCATCCAGGAACTGGCCACCTACATTCGGGATACCACCCATGCCCTCCACCTCCTTCATGACTTTGGTTCCCTTGGCCTCCAACATCTTATCTTCACCATGGACGTCAATTTCCTGTACACACCTACTCTCCATAACGAAGGCCTCCAAGCCCTCACCAGTTCTGAAAGAAGTTGTAGAGAGAAACAGCATTAGCATTTCAATTCCTTTTCAGAACTGAAGAGAACTGGAAATGGAGATTTGTATTGGCAATTTGACTGAAAGAAAGGAAAGACCTTTTTATTTTGGCACCCGGCACTGCTAACATCATAAATTTGACAGTCTCCCTGGGTCACACGGCTTCTCCAAGATGACTGTTTTGTGTACTTATGAAGGTGCTAGGAAATAGGAACAAATGACACTTCAACGCACTATTGTAGCATTTGCTTTCAATGAGAATCTGGAAGGAAACTTTGCTGATTGAAATCACACAAAGAGAAAAGCAATATAGTTCTGGTTATTGGGCATCAATCATCTCAGTCTATACCATCATTTCAGGAATTCATCAGAATAGTTGCAAGAACAAGATCAAAGAAAATTACAACACAGGAACAGGCCCTTCGGCCCTCCAAGCCTGGACCAATCCAGATCCTCGATCCAAACCTGTCGCCTATTTTCTAAGGATTTGTATCCCTCTGGTCCTGGCCCATTCATGTATCTATCTAGATACATCTTAACTGACTCTACCACATCTGCTGGCAACGCGTTCCAGGCACCCACCACCCTCTGCATAAAGAACTTTTCATGCCTATCTCCCTTAAACTTTTCCCCCTCGCCTTGTACTCATGACCCCTTGTATTTGAGACCCCCACTCTGGGGAAAAAGCTTCTTGCTATCCACCCTGTCTATACCTCTCATGATTTTGTAGACCTCAATCAGGTCCCCGCTCAACATCTGTCTTTCTAAAGAAAATAATCCTCATCTACTCAATCTCTCTTCATAGCTATCACCCTCCATATCAGGCAATATCCTAGTCAACCTCCTCTGCAAGCTTTCAAAAGCATCCACATCCTTTTGATAATGTGGCGACCAGAACTGTACCCAGTATTCCAAATGTGGCAGAACCAAAGTGCTATACAACTATAACATGACCTGCCAACTCTTGTACTCAATACATTGTCTGATGAAGGAAAGCATGTTGTATGCCTCTTGACCACTCCACTGACCTGTGTTGCATCCTTCAAGGTACAATGGACCAAGACATCCAGATCTCTCTGTACCTCAATTTTCCCACGGGTTTTTCCATTTACTGTACAGTTCACTCTTGAATTAGATCTTCCAAAATGCTTGAACCTTGCATTTGCCCAGATTGAATTCCATCTGCCATTGTCTGTCCAACTCTGCAATCTATCTATATTTTCTGCATTCTCTAACAGTTTCCTTCACTATCTGCTACTCCACCAATCTTAGTGTCATCTGTAAACTTTCTAAGACCACTGGTCACAGGTCTCCATTTTAAGAAACTCTCATCCACTCATACAATCTGTCTCCTCTTGCCCAGCCAGTTCTCTATCCATCTAGCTAGTACACCCTAGACTCCATGCGACTTCACTTTCTCCATCAGCCTACTATGGGGAGCCTTACTAAAGTCCATATATATGACATCTACCACCCATTCCTCATTAATCAACTTTGTCACTTCTCAGAGAATTCTGTTAAGTTGGTAAGATGATCTTCCCTGCACAAAACCATGTTGCCTGTCACTGATAAGCCCATTTCTTCCAAATGTAAGTAGATCCTATCCTTCAATATCTTCTCCAGCAGCTTCCTTACCACTAACGTCAAGCTCACTGGTCTGTAATTACCTGGATTATCCTTGCTACTCTTCTTTAATAAGAGGACAACATTAGCAATTCTCCAGCCCTCTAGGATCTCACCCTTGTTCAAGGATGCTGCAAAGACATCTGTTAAGGCACCACCTATTTCCTCTCTCACTTTCCTCAATAACTTGGGATAGAACCTATCCTGACCTGAGTACTTTCTCCCTTAATGCCTTTTAGAATATCCAACACTTCCTCCCTCCTGGTGTAATCCAACATCTATCCCTAATCTTAACATCCATCACATTCCTCTCTTCCATGAAAACCGATGCAAAGTACTCATTAAGAATAACAGGTATTTTCTGTCACTTCACCATAACTTTCCTCCTTTATCCTTAAGTAGGTCAACCCTTTCTCTAGTTACACTGTTGTGCCTTATATTTGAATAAAAGGCTTTGGGATTTTCCTTAACCCTGTTTGCTAAAGATATTTCATGACCCCATTTAGCCCTCTTAATCCCTTGTTCCAGATTGGTCCTACATTCCTGATATTCTTCCAAAGCTTTGTCTGGTTTCAGTCGCCTAGACCTTACGTATGCTTCCTTTTTCCTCTTAGCTAGTCTCACAATTTCACCATTTATCTATGGTTCTCTCAACTGCCTCTTCTATCCTTCATTTTCACAGGGATACGTCTGTTCTGCACTCTAATCAACCTCTCCTCAAAAGCATCCTTCAAGCAGCTGCTCACTATCCAAATTTTGCTATGGTTGGCCTTCCCCCAGTTTAGCACTCTTCCTTTAGGACCACTCTCATCTTTGTCCATGAGTATCCTAAAACTTACGGAATTGTAATCACTATTCCCCAAATAATCCCCTACCAAAACCTCAACCACCTGGCCAGGCTCATTCCCCAACACCAAGTTCACTTTGGTCCCTTCCTGAGTTGGAAGTGAGGATTGCAGATGTGGAGATCAGAGTTGAGAATTTGGTGCTGGAAAAGCAGCCAGATGGAGGGCTTATGCACGAAACGTCAATTCTCCTGCTCCTCGATGCTGCCTGACCGGCTGAGCTTTTCCACCACCACACTCTCGACCCCCTTCCTGAGTTAGACTACTGACATATTACTCTATAAAATCTTCCTGCTGGCTCCCTAGAAATTCTGTTCCATCTAAACTTCTGATACGAAATGGATCCCAGTCAGATTTGGGAAAATTAATATATCCCGTCATCATCGCCCTGTTGCTCCTACATCTTTCCATAATCTGTTTACTTATTTGTACCTCTACCTCTCTGTGGGGATGCCCCGTAGTACAGTCCCAACATTGTTACCGCATCCTTCCCATTTCTAAGCTTTGCTCATATTGCCTCACTGCTCAAATCCTCCATAATGCCCTGCTTCAGCACGGCTGTGATACCCTCTCAGACCAGTAATGCAACTCCTCCACCCCTTTTCCTCCCTCTCTATCCTGCCTGAAGCATCTATATCCTGCTATATTTAGTTGCCAATCTTGCCCTTCCCTCAACCAAGTCTCAGTAATAGCAATAATATCATGCTCCTAGGTACTAATCCAAACCCTAAAGTTCATCTACCTTACCGACTATACTTCTCACATTAAAGCAAATGCATCTCAGACTATCTGTCCCTTTACGTTCATCATCTGCTCCCTTCCTATTCTTCCCCTTAGTCGTGCTGACTTCATTATCTTGTTCCTTACAAGCTTTAGTTATTACCTCCTTGATGTCCACTGCCTCTCAAGCCACTCATTCTTCCTGCCTATTTTTTTCATTTCTACTCTGAATAGCGCTGGTAGAAATCCTAAGATTACTACCTCAGAGGTCCTACTTCTTAACTTGGCTTGTAACTCTATAAATTCTGCTTGTAGGGCCTCATCCTGTTTACAGAGGAGCTTTGATTATACGGTATTCGATTATCTGATTATCCGAATTTCCGATAATCCAAACAAAATAGACCCCATCTATGTCTTTTGGATATTCAAGGTTCCTCTGTATTACCTATACCATTGGTGCCTGTATGCAGCACGACAGCTTCATCAATGACCAACCTTTCATTACAAAGTCAGTGATGGGAATGTTCGCTGACGATGACAATGTTCAATACTATTTGTGACCCTTCAGATACTGACGTATGTAACAAGACCGATACAACATTCAGAGTTGGATTAGTGGCAAGTGGCCATACAACTGCCAGACAATGACCACCTTCAATAATTGTCAATGTCATTGCCATTGTTGCATCCTGTCATCAACATTTTGGGATTTGCTACAGTCTCAAGCCCGAACTAGACCAGCTATATAAAGTCTATGGCTACATGAACAGGCCAGAGGCTAGAAATTGTATAAGAAGCAACTCCTATCTCCCTAAGGCATGTACCTACACAAGTCACAAATCAGTATTGTGATAGAATACTGTTCACTTTCCTGAATGAGTACAACTCCAATAACGTTCCAGAAACTCGATGTAAAAGAAGCCCATGTCTTCAAGCTCCTAAACATTAGTTGCCTTCAATTATAATATTGTGCACTATATTCATGCAGTAACTCACTGCTCCTCCTTTCATTACCTCCAAACCCATAACCTGAACCACGTAGAAGGACAATAATATAGCCTGATGAAGGGCTTATGCCCGAAACGTTGATTCTCTTGCTCCTCGGATGCTGTCTGGCCTTCTGTGCTTTTCTAGCACCACACTCTCGACTCTGATCTCCAGCATCTGCAGTCCTCACTTTCTGTAATAAAATAGCCTTGTCAGCAATATTCATGTTTATATGAAAGAATATTTTTAAAAACATTGATACAGTTTTGCTTTATAAACCCCTAATTTTTCTTTTGCATTCCTTCTTCCTGTGGAGCTATGTGTTAGCTTCATTTAAATTCAAGGAAACTCATGATTATGAAGCATTAAGAACTTCATGACTTAGTGCATCATTAAATCAACAGTGTTTTACATCATTCCTCATGCTACGTTAGCTGTGCTCCTGTTAAGTACGGCCATGTTAAAATTAAGCTGAATGACTTACTTCTGTTCTTACATTCAATGTAACTTTGAGACTCCATAAATATATGTGTTGCAGTGTTTGAGTCCAGGATTAAGTTGTTTCAAACTTGCACATCAGCAGGTTTTGCAACAAATTGTAAATTAATCTCTGATCTTGGAACACAAATGAGAAGAAAATGGCATTGAAACTGTCTTAGATTTATGCATAATTAACTCCCTAACTTCCAAAAAGCATTTGATACCGTGTCGATCAAAAGCCTTTGTTAAGTTCATGGAATATTAGGGACAGCAGTAGAAGTCATAGAATCATACAGCACGGAACCAGACCCTTTGGTCCAACTGACCAGACATCCCAACCCAAATCTCATCGCACCTGCCAGCACCATGTCCATATCCCTCCAAACCCTTCCTATTCATATACCCATCCAGATTTGGCAGAGGTATAGTAATAGGTAAAAATGGTTAATGGATTATTTTTCTGTTGAAGATCTATTTCTAGTGAAGTTTCCAA
The DNA here is from genome assembly GCF_020745735.1 of Hemiscyllium ocellatum. Lineage (NCBI taxonomy): Eukaryota > Metazoa > Chordata > Chondrichthyes > Orectolobiformes > Hemiscylliidae > Hemiscyllium > Hemiscyllium ocellatum. The sequence goes on from NC_083442.1 coordinate 11,894,968, forward strand.
GGATCAGGGTTAGGACCCTTTAATGTATTTCAATCTTAGTATGCAAGGACAACTTCAAAGTTTGCAGAGAATAAAAAACTTGGGAGCATTTTAAACCATGGGGAGGACAGTGTAGAACTTACAAGGTTTATCTATTGGGTGGATAGATGGTAGATAAAGTTACTGTGGAGCAGTACGAAATGATATTCTTTGATACAGGTCATTCTGCTATAAAGCTTGTTTCATCAGCACGAATTGATAAAACTTAATGGACAAATTGTGGACATTATTTGGATAATGCAAACTTTCCGCTGAACAGGCATAGCTGTTTGCTATTAATATCTTTTACAGTGCAATTTTCAATAGCAGTTTTTCATAGCATGATTTTCCAAAGCATGAGGTTGCAGAGGGACACAACTGTCAAATTGTAGCAGACCAACCGTTGAGATATCTTTAGCAAACAAGGTTAAGGAAAATCCCAATGCCTTTTATTTATGTATAAGGAGCAAGAGGGTAACAAGAAAAAGGGTTGATCCACTCAAGGACAAAGGATTAAAATTATGCATGGAGTCAGAGAAAATTGGTGAGATACTTAATGAGTACTTTGCATTGGTATTCACCAAGGAGAGGGACATGACCGATGTTGAGGTTAGAGATAGATGTTGGATTACTCTAAGTTAAATTGGCATAAAGGAGGGAAGAAGTGTTGGATATTCTAAAAGGCGTTAAGGTGGACAAGTCCCCAGGTCTGGATGGGATCTATCCCAGGTTACTGAAGGAAGCAAGAAAGGAAATAGCTGGATTCTTAACAGATATCTTTGCAACATCCTTGAATACGGGTGGGGACAAAATGCCAATGTTGTTCCCTTGTTCAAGAAGGGTAGCAGGGATAATCCAAGTAATTATAGACCGGTGAGCCTGACGTCAGTGGTAGGGAAGCTGTTGGAGAAGATACTGAGGGATAGGATCTGCTTACTTTTGGAAGAAAATGGGCTTATCAGTGATAGACAGCATAGTTTTGTGCAGGGAAGGTCATATCTTACGAACCAAATAGAATTCTTTGAAGAAGTGACAAAGTTGATTGATGAAGGAAGAGCTGTTGATGTCATAAACATGGACTTCAGGAAGGCATTTGAGAAGGTTCCCCATGGTAGGCTGATGGAAAAAGTGAAGTCGCATAGGGTCTGGGGTGTACAAGCTAAATGGGTAGAGAACTAGCTTGGCAATAGAAGACAAAGAGTAGAAGGAAGTTTCATAAAATGGAGACCTGTGACCAGTGGTGTCCCATAGGGATCTGTGCTGGGACCTCTGTTCTTCGTGATACAGTGTATACATAAATGATTTGAAGGAGAGTATAGTTGGTCTGATTAGCAAGTTTGCAGATGACATTACGATTGCTGGCATAGCACATAGTGAAGGGGACTGTCAGAGAATGCAGCAAACTATACATAGTTTGGAGAGTTGGGCAGAAAAAAAAGGCAGATGAAGTTCAACCCAGGCAAATGCGAGCTGATACATTTTGGAAGATCCAATTCAAGAGCGAACCAGACTGTAAATGAAGAAGTCCTGGGGAAAATTGATGTCCAGAGATATCTGGGTATTCAGGTCCATTATTCCCTGGAGGTGGCATTGGACGGGGTATCGAGTACAGCAGTTGGCAGGTCATGTTACAGTTGTTAAGACTTTGATTTTGCCACATTTGGAATACTGCATGCAGTTCTGGTCACATTGTTTAAAGGATATGCATGCTTTGGAGAGTGTACAGAGGAAGTTCACCAGGATGGTACCTGGTATGGAGGGAGCTAGCTCTGAAGAGAGGTTGAGTTGATTAGGATTATTTTCATTAGAAAGATGGAGGCTGAGGGGAGACCTGATTGTGGACTACAAAGTATGAGAGGTATAGACAAGGTGGATAGCAAAAAGCTTTTTCCCAGATTGGGGGACTCAATTACTAGGGATCATGAGTTCAAAGTGAGAGGGGAAACATTTAAGGGAGATATGTGTGAAAAGTTCCTTACACAGACAGTGATGGCTGCCTGGAACATGTTGCCAGCAGAGATGGTAAGGACAGGCAAGATTGTGTCATTTAAGATGTATCTAGACGGATAGATGAATGGGCAGGGAGCAAAGGATGAAGACCCTCCGTACAGGGGAACCTTGATTATCTGAACGAAATAGGCGGGCACTATTTTGTTCAGTTGATTGATTAAATGCCTTTCCTCTGGGGCTTGGAGTTTTTAAAGTCTGCTCTCCGTTCAGGAGACTGCACCAGCACACAGCATGCGAGATCCCGACCCCAACACTGCCTCCCGCCTGCCCCCCAACCCTGTCCAACACTGCCTCCGCTCCCAACACCACCCCCGCGCCCTGACAACACCTCCCCCCACCCCGATTCGAACATAACCCACCGCCCCCCCCCAAAACCCGTCCATCACCAACCCCCACCCGCAACACCCCCCCCAAACACCTCCCCCTGCGCCCAACACCGCCTCCGCCCCCATCCCCGTCCAGCACTGCCCTCCCTGCCCAACCCCCATCCCTGTCTAGCGCTGCCCGAGCCCCTATCCCCATCCAGCACTGCCCTGCTCCACTCCAGCACAGCCAGACTGGACACCAACAAAAAGACTGCTGCTGTGCTGCCTTTGTGGGGTAAGTCTCCAAATAGCGCACGCACGCACACACATATATATATTATATACATACACACACCCACATACACACTGCCACACCCCCACACACACATATATATATATATTATATACATACACACTCAGCCACACACACAACGTTTTACTGTAACTTTTTGACAGGTTCCATCTCTGCCCTGTACAGGACGATATTGGTCAGATTATCTGGGGATGTGGGGGTGGAGGGAGGGTACACCCCTCTGTAGAACTCCAGGGAAAACGTTGGGGGAGAGAGAGGGCGGGAGGTCAGTCATTTGGAGACGGTGCCTGTTTAATCATTGCAAACAAAAGACGCGATTATTGTTGGAAACACATATTTGATGCAATGTTTCTATCGGGACCTCAAGATCCTCTTCGGATAATCTGATTTTCGAAGAAATGGCATTTGGATAATCCAGGTTCCTCTTTAAATAGGCGGCAGGTTTAGATAGAGGATCTGGATTGGTGCAGGCTTGGAAGGCCAGGCGGCCTGTTCTTGTGCTGTAATTTTCTTTGTTCATTGTAAGGTAGTATCAAGCAAAAGATATTATTTGAAAGGGTGTGCAGCAACAGAGAGACTGGATGTATATTTGCATAAAGTTAACAACAGGTGGAACAGTTAACAAATTGTGCAGTTTTTTTGGGCTTCATACACAGTGGCATAGTGTACAACACCAGGAAGTTATGCTGAAATTATAAAAGATATTAGTTAGACCTCAGCTGGAGTGTTATGTCCAATTCAGAGCACCACAGTATAGGAAGGATGTGAAAGAATTGGGATGTATGCAGAAGACATTTCCAAGAATGGTTTCAGAGCTGAGAAACTTCAGTTATGAGGACAGATTGGAGAAATCAATACTGTTTCACCTGGAGGGAAGAAAGCTAAGAGGAGAGACCCGATAAGGATCTGGACAAAGTGGGTTGATGGAAAATGTTTCCGTTCGTAAGAGAATTAAGGAACAGTGTGTGCAGATGTAGTGTTTTGCAAAAGAAAGCAAATGTAAAATAAACAAATCTTTAGGTACTGTCCACAGACGCTGTGGAGACAAATTCAGTTAAGGTATTGAAGAGAGCATTAGATAATTGCTTATATTCAAATAACATTAGGGTTATGGGGAAGGGGCAGGAGGTTGACACTGAGCCAAAATACTGAGAGAGCCATTGTGGACATGATAAGCCAAATGGCCTCCTGTACTATAACTATTCTATGAACTCTCAGCAGTGCTTTTCAGGCAAAGCACTGACAGCTGGATCCTGAAAATGGTAGTGTCCTTCAGCTGTACTTTGAGGATATCAAATCTTTAACATAAACTGAAGAAGATAATAACTTTTTATAATTAGATTCATTTATTGGATGTGTGGTTGCTGGTTAAAGTCAACATTCGTTGCCTATCCCTTATTGCCCTAGAACTGAATGGCTTTCTAGGCCTTGTAGAGAGTAGTTCAGAGTCAGCCACAGCTTGGTGGATCTGGAGTCACATATAATGTGAGGCAATGTGAGGGTCCCACGTTCCCTTCTCTGAAGGATAGTGAACCAAATGGAATCTTATGATTAGATTAGATTCCCTACAGTGTGGAAACAGGTCCTTCAGCCCAACCAGTCCACACCGACCCTCCGAAAAGTAACCCATGCAGACCTATTTCCCTCTGATTAATGCACCAAACACAATGGGCAATTTAGCATGGCCAATTCACCTAACTTGCACATCTTTGGACTGTGGGAGGAAACCGGAGCACCTGGAGGAAACCCACACAGACATGGGGAGAATGTGCAAACTCCACACAGACAGTCGCCCGAGGCTGGAGTCGAATCTGGGACCCTGGTACTGTGAGGCAGCAGTGCGAACCACTGAGCCACCATGCCACTCTATTATAACTTTAGATAATAGCTTCATGAAAGGATTTGAAAAGTGTTCCGTGGACATTAGCCTGGGCCTCTGGATTGTTAGTTCATTGACATTAAGCAAAGACTATCATGCACCTGACCGTGTACAGCGGAACCTCAATTATCCAGCATTCACTTATCCAAATTTCAGATGAGCCGAAAAAGTTCGCAAGGTCCCAACTCATGGTTAACTATTTTATCCGGCATTCGATTAAACGAACAAAATACTTCCCAGCGTGTCCTTTGGATAATCAAGGTTCCTCTGTATTAGCTATACTTATTTTCTTTAGAGGTGTACCACAAAATTATTTGTGTCATAAGATTTAACAGATGGAAAGTTTGATTGTATTTGATTTCATTGTATTTGATTTTGTGGCTTACTTGTAAAGTGTTTTATACAGACCGAAAATCAGTTACTTGATTTATTGCTTTGGATCAGATTTACCAGACTTTCTCAGTAGTTCCCATGCAATTTCCTAATATGACTTAGACATACCCAATACATTTTATTGGTTTACAGTTGATAATTTATTTCAGTTGGTAATCTTAATCCTGAAACATCCAAAATGTAGAGGGTTTTGGGGATGATGAGGTGGAAGATGGAGAGTGGGAGAAAAACTGAGATTTTCTGACATTACTATATAGGGGAATGTGAAATATTTAGTGCAAATTGAACAAGGAAATGCAAGAGCTCTCGTTAGGTGATCATGTGCTTGTGCTCCAGAGAGCTGTATCATTTGAGGTCACAAATGTTGCAAGCTGTATTCAAATCCAGTAAATGGACCTCTTTTAAAATTGTCGAGTAAAAAATGAGGTCTGCAGATGCTGGAGATCACAGCTGCAAATGTGTTGCTGGTCAAAGCACAGCAGGCCAGGCAGCATCTCAGGAATAGAGAATTCGACGTTTCGAGCATAAGCCCTTCATCTGCCTGGCCTGCTGTGCTTTGACCAGCAACACATTTGCAGCTCTTTTAAAATTGGTTTGACTTGCATCAAGAGCATTTGTAGTGTATATCCAGTGCTGTTTTCAATGTACATCATTGACAAAAAGAGTCATTATCTCTCCAGAATCCTATACCATAAGACCATAAGACATAGGAGCGGAAGTAAGGCCATTCGGTCCATCGAGTCCACTCCGCCATTCAATCATGGCTGATGGGCGTTTCAACTCCACCTACTGGCATTCTCCCCGTAACCCTTAATTCGTTGTGACATCAAGAACTTATCAATCTCTGCCTGGAAGACATTTAGTGTCCCGGCCTCCACTTCACTCTGCGACAATGAATTCCACAGGCCCACCACTCTCTGGCTGAAGAAATGTCTCCGCATTTCTGTTCTGAATTTACCCCCTCTAATTCTAAGGCTGTGTCCACTGGTCCTAGTCTCCTCACCTAACGGAAACAATTTCCTAGCGACCACCCTTTCCAAACCATGCATTATCTTGTAAGTTTCTGTTAGATCTCCCCTTAATCTTCTAACTCCAATAGATACAATCCCAGGATCCTCAGCCGTCCCTCGTATATTAGACCTACCATTCCAGGGATCATCCGTGTGAATCTCCGCTGGACATACTCCAGTGCCAGTATGTCCTTCCTGAGGTGTGGGGACCAAAACTGGACACAGTACTCCAAATAAGGCCTAACCAGAGCTTTATAAAGTCTCAGTAGCACAACGGTGCTTTTATATTCCAACCCTCTTGAATAAATGACAACATTGCATTTGCTTTCTTAATCACGGGCTCAACCTGCATGTTTACCTTTAGAGAATCCTCAACTAGCAATCCCAGATCCCTTTGTACTTTGGTTTTATGAATTTTCTCACTGTTTAGAAAGTAGTCCATGCTTTTATTCTTTTTTCCAAAGTGCAAGACCTCGCATTTGCTCACATTGAATTCCATCAGCCATTTCCTGGACCACTCTTCCAAACTGTTTAGATCCTTCTGCAGCCTCCCCACTTCCTCAGTACTACCTGCCTGTCCACCTAACTTTGTATTGTCGGCAAACTTCGCTAGAATGCCCCCAGTCCCTTCATCCGGATCATTTATATATAACGTGAACAGCTGCGGCCCCAACAGTGAACCCTGTGGGACACCGCTTGTCACCAGAATTTATACCGTATTTATACACTTAGTGTTAACTTTTGATTCACAAGAATCTGGATATTTATATGGGAGAAGTGTTGCAATGAAGATTTAGTAGAATGTTTGGAGGCTGGATATATTATAAAAACATTTGCTTCAATGTAATTATTAAAAGGACTAACAAATCTAGAGATTAAAATGATACAGCAGGTTAATTTTTTAAATTTTGTTTTGCTATGAATAAAATTTCTTTTACTAACATTTAATTTTTTTATTGATTAGATGTTGACGAGTGCAGTACTGTTCCTGGTATATGCCATGGAGGTGAATGCTCAAACACAATTGGAAGTTACTTTTGCAAGTGTCATCATGGCTACCACCCTGCTGGAGATGGTTCAAGATGCATTGGTGAGTGATGTGGAATTAAATGGATAAAGTAGCCAAATGTAAAGAATTAAATCTTTAGATTTAGGGCGGCACGGTAACTTACTGGTAGGGCCGGCATGGTGGCTCAGTGCTTAGCACTGCTGCCTCACAGCACCAGGGACCTGGGTTCAATCCCAGTCTTGGGCGACTGTCTGTGAGGAGTTTGCACATTCTCCCCATGTTTGTGTTGGTTTCCTCCGGGTGCTCTGGTTTCCTCCCACAGTCCAAAGATGTGAAAGTTGGGTGAATTGGCCACAGTGTTCAGGAATGCGTAGAGTAGGTACATTACTCAGGGGTAAATGTAGAGTAATAGAGTAGAAGAATGGACCTGAGTGAGTTACTCTTCGGAGGGTCGGTGTGGACTTGTTGGGTCGAGGATCCTGTTTCCACACTGTAGGGATTCTACTCTATTCTAAATGTCATTTTGCATTTTAGTAGTAATGTATTTATTTGTTGGATTGTTCAGTAAATCAAATAAAAGTTGATGAATCCTCGTAATTAGTCTATTCAGTTTTGGAAGAGTTTTTTTTAAACAGCTTGAAATGCAGTACACAGTTGAAATTGAAAATAATTTAAGAAAAGACAAAACTGTTGAGATTATGCTATAGAATAGATTAATGTATTTGGCAGAGAAAGAAATTTCAAACTCCATTTTTGTTTCGTAATGTAATTTCAGGACAAAGGTAAATTTATGAAGTAGTCATTAAACAGTGCTAAGTTTGGATTCTAATTACCATAATGATAATGTAAAGAAGAAAGGTTAAGTCACATTCTACTTTTTAAAACATTACAAGTGTCGAATTTTAATGATGCGTTTATATTATTGAGTTCAGCAAGTATATTCACTTAATGACCTTCAGAGATGCCAACACAATTGCACTAAAATGACTTTGGCCTCCACCCCATCAGGGTGCATCTACAGAGTGGCCATTCCAGCAACTGTTCCATAGAGGGGAAAGTCTTCTCCATGCCACCTTGTGTTTTAAAGGAGTGGCATTCCTCCCTTTTTGGACATGGTGTGCACTCTTCTTTTCACCAGAGGCCTCCTATTCCACATGAAGTCTGGTCTTAGTAAAAAGCTCTTATTGTCACAGGCACAAGTTAGATCTTTGGTATAGTTGAATAATGTTTGTTCTCATGCATGGGGTCAGGCCCAATGATGTGTACTAGCACAATTGCAGACTTGACTGCACACATGATCTCAACTGCAGGACAATTCTTGGGTTCTGAGATTTTGTCATGCCTTCTTTCCACACATGTGCTTCTCATCTCATTTTTTGATGTGCTTGCCTTGGCTACTAGAGTTAATACCCCTTGCAGGGTTTTGAATGGAAGTTTGAGGGAGGTGGGACAGTGCCAGCCTTGGTTGTTGTATTGGTTTTGGGAGCCTGAGCCATTTTTTTCTCATATGCCCTACTTTTTTCCAAGCATGGCTCCACATGCTGTCAGATATTGAACAGTTCTAGTATGGGCTACTCATCTCGTGCACACTTCCCAACCATTCTTTGAAAAACACTTTGTCACTGGAAGGACTACATGTGCTAGAGACTTCCCTCAGCCCTATCTTGACCTCACTTCCCTCAGTTGTTGAAGATAGGGCAGGAAGAGCTCACCCAGACAAAATGGTAGTTGAAGGAAACATGGTGTTTTGCTGAAGTGCATCTTGCAAGCATTACATACCGATGTTGTTATGAGTTGGTGATGTGGAGAGTGAATGTTGAAGACAATAGAAAGGTTGTCGGTCAAGAATGCTGATTTATCATGGATACTGATGAGTTTTGTGAATGTTGTTGAAATTGCATTCATCCAGACAAGTAAGTATTGCATCATACTCATGATTGAAAAATTTATTCACTGAATATGGGAATTGATGGTGAGGCTAGTATTTACTACCCATATGTAATTGCACCAAGGAATGTAGTTGTAAGCTGCCTCCTTTAACTGTTGCAGTCCTCAGAGTGTAGGAGCACAGTGCCATTAAGAAGTGAGTTTCATGATTTTGACCCATAACAGTCAAACTGTTATAATGGTGATATAGTTCCAAGTCAGGATAATGCATGGCTTGGAAGGGAACCTACAGGTGATAGTATTCCCATACGTCTGGTACCATTGTCCTCCTAGGTGGTAAAGGTTGTGGGTTTGGAAGATGTTTTTGAAGGAGTCTTAGTGAACTACTGCTATGAATTCTAAAGAATGTACTATCTGATACTACTGTGTTGGTGGTGGAGGAAGTTAATGTTGAAAGTAGTGGGTGGAGTTGTGTCTGATTTGGCCTGAATTCTGTTATGATTCTTGAATACTGTTGGAGTTGCACCCATCCAGACAGATAGGGACCATCACATCTCTGACTTCTGTCTTTTTGACAGTAAACAGGCATCAGAGAGATGGCAGGTGAATTACCCATCCAAGAATTCCTAGATCCTGGCGTACTGTTGTAGCCCTGTATTTTTCTGCTGCCTTGATGCACTTTGTGTGGTTTGATCTGCTTGTACTGAGCACAAAACATTAAAACTAATATTCAGGCTTACATAGAACAGTCCAGCATAGGAACAGGCCCTTTGACCCTCCATATCTGTGCTGACCATTATGCCATTCTAAACTAATCCTATCTGTCTTTACATGGTATGTATACTTCCTTCCCTGCTTGCTCATATCTGACACACACACACACACACACACACACACACACACAGCACATTCCAGGTACATGCCTTGCCTTACACATCTGCTTTAAACTTTCCTTCTGTCATCTTAAATTGTAGCCCCTTAGTATTTGATGTTTCCACTCTGGGGGAAAAGACAACTCTAACATCCACCCTAATCCTCTCATAATTTTACATACTATCAGGTTGCCCCTCAGCCTCTGACACTCGAATGAAAACAAGTTATTCAACTCTTGATGATCTTCCACCATTGAGTAGGATCATACTGAACTGAAATTCCTGACATCCATTCTCCTGCCTTTTCCCTATAACGCTTGATTCCCATATAGATTAAGAATCTACGTAGGAGCAAATTACTGTAGATATTGAAATCTGTACTGAAATCAACAAATCTGGAGATCACAGCATATCAGACAGCTCCCAGGGAGAGACAGCAATCTAAAATTTTGAGTCTAGATGACTGTTCATCAGAGCTGAAGTGAAGTGTGGAGGGAGCAGCATTTATGCTATAGTTGGGGGTGGGTACAGTGATGGTGGGGTGTAGAGTGCAGGGTGGAGAAAAGATGTTGATAGTTCAGCTTAAGTGATTGGAATGTGAGAATGGCAAAACAATGATATGTCTACCTGCTAGACTTGAAAGATTAGACAGCGCCACTGAGGTGTGGAAAGGGAAGAGAGGACATCGTAGTAAAGAATGTAACAAGTAAAGTAAAAAGAAAGGGAAGAAATGGGAGAATGTAAAAAGTAAAGCTAAAAGAAAGGGAAAAAATAGGAGTTGGTTCACAATTTGAAGGTGTTAAACTCAATATTGACTCCAGAAAGCTATAAAGTGTTGAGTCTGAAGATGAGATGTTGTTCCTCCAATAAGCTTTTACTTAAGTCGTCTTCTGTAGTCAGCTTGACATCTCTGCCTTACAGTCTTCCTTCAACCAGACAAAATAACTTCTTAAAGTGACAGAATTGTCACATCATCTCTGACTTAAGTAGGCAATGCCTTACTTTGAGATTATTCCTACTAGTCCCAGACTTTCCCACAAAGGGAAAAAAAAAATCTCTGCATCTACCCCCTATAAAACTCCTTAACTATCTTGCATTGTTTAATAAGATGTGCTATCATTCTTTTAAACTTCAGTGAATACAGGTCCAACCTACTTAACAGCTCATCAACAAAAGTCCCTTGAGACCTAGAATCAACCTTGTGAACTTTCTTTGGACTGCTTCCAATGCCAGTTTCTCTTTCCTTCAACGAAAGGACTAAAACTGTTCACGGTATTCCAGTTTTGCCTGACAAGTGCATTGTACAGTTTTAGCAGAGCCTCCCTACTTTTGTAAATCATTTGCTTTCCCTCTTTTATTCTTCATTCACTTTGAAAAGAGTGGCACCATTCCATTTGCCTTCACTATTACCTACTGAACCTGGATGCTAGTGTTTGTGATTCATGTATTAATATCCCAAACTGCTTTCTGCAGATTTTTTCCATTTAAATAATATTCACTTCTTCTCTTCTTCTGCCAAAGCACACAACCTCACATTCCATCTGCTAGTTTCTACTAATCCATTTAATCTGTAACCTTGTGTATCCTTCTGTTGACTCCTTGCCTTCCCACATATTTTTGTGTCATCTGCAAATTTGATCATAATACAGTCACTCTGTCATCTATGCCATGAATATTTGAAATAATTGTTACTTCAACACTAAAGCATTCCACTAGTTAAAGATTACCATCCTGAAAATGCTTGTTCATTCACAATTCTATCTTCTATTAGTTAGGCAACCCTCTGTTCATGTAGAAAGTTGCATATCAACATTATCAGTGAGCCTCAATGAATGCCTTTTGAAAGCCTAAATACGTTACATCTACTGCTTCCCCTTTATCTGTTTTGTATGTTAACTTCTCAGTGAATTAGAGTGTAGAACATAGAACTATACAGCACAGGAATGGGTCCTTCAGCCCACAATGATGTGCCAAACATACCAAATTAAACTAATCCTTTCTGCTTGCCTTTCATCCATATCCCTCTACTCCTCGCATAATCATGTGCTTATCTAAAAAGTCTTCTAAGCACCCCTATCATATCTGCTTACACCACCATCTCTGGCAATCCACACTCCTACCACTTGCTCAACACATCTCCTTTGAATTTTCTCCCTCTCACCTTAAATGCATGCCCACTAGTTTTAAAGATTATAACTCTGGGAAAAAGCTTCTGACTGTCAACCCTATCTACACATCCCATAATTTTATAGATTCCACCAAGTCTCCCCTTAGCCACCACTGCTCCAGAGGAAGCATCCCAAGATTTTCTAGCCTCTGCTTATAGCTCATACCCTCTAATCCAGGTAGTATTCTAGTAAACCTCACCCGCAACCTCTCCAAAGTGTTTGCATCCTTCCTGTAATGAGGTGACCAGAATTGAATGCAGTGCTTTAAGTGTAGCCTAATTAAAGCCTTATAAAACTGCAACATGACATTATGACTCTTGTACTCAATGTTCTGACCAATTAAGGGCAAAAATGTCATATGCCTTCTTTACGTTTCCCATTCAGCAGCTATGCACTTGAATCCCTAAATCCCCCTGTAGATCAATGTATTATATTTGTCAGTCATGATTTCCCCTTCTTGAAATCATGCTGACACTATTTGATTGTATCATCTTTTTCTAAATGATCTACTATTGCATCCCTTCTAATGCATTCTAACATTTTTCCACCGACATGAAACCAGTGTTAAGCTAACTGACCTGTCTTTTTGTCATCTCCCTTTTTGAGAGTTGTTACATTGTCAGTTTTCCAATCTTCTGGGACACTTCCAAAATTGAAGAATTCTTGGAAAATTGCTGCCTGTGCATCCCCTATTGCTGCAGTTCCTTCCTTTAAAATCCAAGGTTGCAACCAATCAGGTCCAGTGGCCTAGTACCTTTCGCTCCATTATTTACCCTAGTACCTTTCTCTGGTGACATTTATTGTGTTTATTTCCTCTCCACCTCACACCCTTTAGTCCCTTGATTATTTAGTATTTTTGGAATACTATTACTGGCTTCCACAGATCTAGGGAATTAGAATACAAATGTATAGAAATCATCATACGTTAGTGGTTCAAAACCCTGGTGTGGTTAAATCTGGAGTATTGTAAGCAGTTCCGGGAAGACTAAATTGGCTTTGGAAGGATTATGGCTGAAAATGTGTTGCTGGTCAAAGCACAGCAGGCCAGGCAGCATCTCAGGAATAGAGAATTCGACGTTTCGAGCATAAGCCCTTCATCAGGAATGAAGGATTATGGCATAGATTTGTAAGACTGATATACAGACTTCAATTCTTAAACGAGAAGTTGAGATTAATTAAACTAGCAATGTATTCCATGAATTCAATGAGTTATGATTTGACCAAAGCTTTCTAGACATTAAACACAATGGAGAGGATCAGTGGAGGGAAAGTGTTCCAACTGCTTGGAAAGCCAGATCTCTCAGTGGTGAAATTAGGAAACAAATTATAGGTCCCTTATGATTAGAATCAGATGAATAACGAACACCAAAGAGATGGCAGACCATTCGAACAAATGGATCTGTCTTCACTAAGGAGGTCACAAATACTATTTTGGAAATGCTAAGGGACAAAGGATCAATTAAGAAGGAGGAACTAAAGGAAATCCTTATTAGTCAGGAAATGTTATTGGAAAAATTGGTGAGATTAAAACTCGATAAGTGCCCAGAGCCTGGGCAAGGAGTGTCAGAAATAAGTGTGATGAACTTAGAGCATGGGTCAGTACTTGGGGCTTTGCTGTTGTGGCCATAACAGAGACATGGGTTTCACAGGGGCAAAAATGATTGCTAGATGTTCCAGAGTTTAGAACATTTAAAAAGAACAGGGAGAGTGGAAAAAGAGGAGGGGGTGTAACATTGTTAATTAGAGAGTGCATCACAGCCACAGAAACGAAGGTTTATGAGGAAGGTTTGTCTACTGAGTCAGTATGGGTGGAAGTTAGGAATACCAAGGAAGCAGCCACCTCATTGGGGGTTTTCTACAGATCCCATAATAGCAGTAGAGAAATTGAGGAATATATAGGCTGGGAGATTTTGGAAAAATGCAGATATAGCAGGGTTGTTATGGGGTGATTTCAACTTTCCCAATGTTGACTGGTACGTCCTTAGTTCAGATGGTTTGGATGGAGCTGTTTTTGTCAGGTGTGTTCAGGAGGTTTTCCTTACTCAGTATGTAGACAGGTCGATGAGGGGAGCGGCCATTTTGGATTTGGTGCTTGGCAATGAGCCAGATCTTGCAGTGGGAGAACAATTTGGTGACAGTGACCACAGCTGCCTCACATTTACCATAGCCTTGGAGAGGGAAAGGAGCAGTTACCAAGGGAAGATATTTAAGTGGGGGAAAAGGAAACTATGACACTATCAAACAGGGGTTGGGAAATACAGACTGGGAGCAATTATTCCACAAAAAGGGCACAGCAGACATGTGGAGACTGTTTAAGGAGCAGTTGTTGTGAGTGATGCATGAATTTGTTCCTCTGAGACAGGTAAGAAAGGATAAGATTAAGGAGCCTTAGATGATGAGAATAAAGGGGCTTCTCATCAAAAGGAAGAAGGCAGCTTACGTAAGGTGGAGGAAACAAGGATCTAGCACAGCTTTAGAGGATTATAGGCTTGCTAGAAAGGAGCTCAGAAATGGACTGAGGAGAGCCAGGAGGGGACAAGAGAAAGGCTTGGCAGGAATGATTAGGGAGAATCCAAAGGCACTTTACTCATATGTGAGGAATAAGAGAATAATCAGGGAGAAGTTAGGACTGATCAGGGATAGCATAGGGAACTTGTTGCGTGGAGTCTGTGCAGATAGGGGAAACCCTCAGTGAGGTTTTTGCTTCGGTTTTCACTAAGGAAAGGGACCTTGTTGTGAATGAGAACTTTGAGGAGCTGGGATACAGGCTTGAACAGATCAAGATTGATGAAGCTGATGTGCTAGAAATTTTGGCAAACATTAAGATTGATAAGTCCCCACGGCCAGACCATATTTATCCCAGGTTACTCCGGGAAGCGAGAAAGGAGGTTGCTAAGCCGCTGGCGAAGATCTTTGCTTCCTCATTCTCTACGAGAATCGTACCGGAGGATTGGAAGGAGGCGAATGTTCCTCTTTTCAAGAAAGGTAATAGGGAAATCCCTGGCAATTAAAGACCAGTCAGTCTTACGTCTGTGGTCTGCAAGGTTTTGGAAAGAATTCTGAGGGATAGGATTTATGACTATTTGGAAAAGCATAGGGTGATTAAAGGCAGTCAACATGGCTTTGTGAGGGGTGGGGCATGCCTAACTAATCTTATTGAGTTTTTTGAGGAGGTGACAAGACAGGTCGATGAAGGTTGAACAGTGGATATAGTGTATATGAACTTCTGCAAGGCATTTGATAAGGTTCCCCATGGTAGGTTCATTCATAAAGTCAGGAGGTATGGATACAGGGAGATTTGGCTATCTGGATTCAGATTAGTTAGTTGACAGAAGGCAGAGAATGGTTGTAGATGGGAAGTATTCTGCCTGGGGGTCAGTGTTGAGTGGTGTCCCGCAGGGATCTGCTCTTTGTAGTTTTTATAAATGTCTTGGATGAGGAGGTTATGGGGTGGGTTAGTAAATTTGCAGTTTTGCAGATGACACAAAGGTTGGACGTGCCATTGATAGTACCGAGGGCTATTGCAGGCTGCAGCACGACATAGACAGGATGCAGAGGTGGGTTGAGAAATGGCAAATGGAGTTCAACCTGGATAAATGCAAAGTGATGCATTTTGGAAGGTCGGACCTGAATGTTGAATACAGATTAAAGACAGGATTCTTGGCAGTGTGGGGAAACAGAGGGATCTGGGTGTGCAAGTACATAGAACCCTCAAAGTTGCCACCCAAGTGGATAGCGTTGTTAAGAAAACATATGGTTTTTTGGCTTTCATTAACAGGGGGATTGAGTTTAAGAGCTGAGATAGTTTTGCTATAACTCTACAAGTCCCTGATGAGTCCACACTTGGAATATTGTGTCTAGTTCTGGCTGACATACTATAGGACAGCTACAGAGGGTTTGGAGATGACGCAAAGAAGTTTACCAGGGTGCTGCCTGGACTGGAGTGCTTGTCTTATGAAGAGAGGTTGACTAAGCTTGGACCTTTCTCTCTGGAGAGAAGGAGGAAGAGAGGTGACCTGATTGAGGTATACAAGGTGATGAGAGGCATGGATAGAGTCAATAGCCAGAGTCTTTTCCCCAAAACAGGATTGACTGGCACGCGGGATCATAGTTTTAACGTATTAGGAGAAAGGTATAGAGGGGATGTCAGAGGAAGGTTCTTTACGCAGAGAGTTGTGAATGCATGGAATGCGTTGCCAGCAGTGGTGGTGGAAACAGAGTCATTAGGGACGTTTAAGCGATTGCTGGACAGACACATGGACAGCAGTGAATTGAAGGGTGCGTAGGTTAGGTTATTTTATTTTACATTAGAATTAATCCTTCGTGGGCCGAAGTGTCTGTTCTGTGCTGTGCTTTTCTATGTTCCTTGTTCTATTATCCAATCGTGTAACATGCTCATGTCTTCTAACTGTAAGTATGTACTTATGATCATCAGAAACTCTTTATTGTTCTTTTCTCCCCCTTTCAGTCCCTCATGCTGGCCCTTGATAAATGCCCATGTAAGCTAAATATAGATGCTAAAAACTCCTTCTTAGTCCTTTGGATGGCCAGTCCAGACTTCAGGTGGAGTCCTAAACTACTAAGCTATATACACAATTTTTCATAGAACTTCTCCTTTTCCATTTTCCTGGGTTTGTTGTGGGACTTTGTACTGTTGTACTCCCTGGTGATGACATAAGGCAAATTGATCACACTAGCACACTGTCAGGGATATCTGAAAATCCTCCCATTAATGTCTCTGCTATTTTGTATGCTTGGCAGATCTGGCCAACTTGGTTGTTGTTTGGGTAGTGAGATTCACTTGAATGTATATTTGATTTATTTGTTCCTTGATTGAATGCACATATTGGTATGCCAACTTTGTGGGCTTTTATAGTTTCATAGTAATAGAAGCAGAAGTAGGCTATTTGGCCCATCAGGCTTTCTTTGCCATTCATTAAGATCACGGCTGATCCTACTTGCATTATCCCCACAATCCTTAATTCCACTATCATACAAAAACCAATCCAACTGTGACTGAATATATTTAATAAAGGTGCCTCTACTGCTTCCTTGGACAGAGAATTCCTTAGATTCACTACTCTCTGGTATAAGCAGTTCCTCCTCATCTCTGTCCTAAATCTACTCCCTCTATTCTTGAGGCCATGTCCCCTAGTTCTAGTCACACCCACCAGAGGAAACCACTTGCCTGCCTCTATCTTATCTATCCATTTCTTCCTGCCTCAGGCACCTGTCTGTGTAGAATTTGCACATTCTCCCCGTGTCTGCGTGGGTTTGCTCCGGTTTCCTCCCACAGTCCAAAGATGTGCAGGATAGGTAAATTGGCCATGCTAAATTGCCCGTAGTGTTAGGTGAAGGGGCAAATGTAGGGGTATGGGAAGGTTGCGCTTCGGCGGGTCATGTGAACTTGTTGGGCCAAAGGGCCTGTTTCCACACTGTAAATAATTTAATCTAATTTTATATGTTTCTATAAGGTCCCCTGTCATTCTTCTAAATTCTATCAAGAACAGTCCCAGGTGGCTTAACCAGTCCTTATAGGGTAACCCCCTCATCTGTGGAATCAACCTGGTGAAACTCCTCGGCACCCCGTCCAAAGCCAGTATATGCTTTGTTGCGTAAGGAGACCATAACTGTGCACAATACTCCAGGTGGGACCTCATCAATACCTTGTACAATTGCAGCAAAACCTCCTAGCTCTTAAATTCAATCCCTCCCTTAAATTCAATCCCTCCCGCAATGAAAGCCAATATTCCATTTGCCTTCTGATTACCTATTGCGTCTGCAAATCAACTTTCAGCAATTCATGTATGAGCACTCCTCAATCCCTCTGCACAACGTCATGCTGCAATCTTTCACCATTTAAATAGGAGTCCGACCTATTATTTTTATTTCCAAACTGGATAACCTGACATTTACTGACATTGTACTCCTTCTGACAGACCCTTGCCCACTCACTTTACCTATCTAAATCTCTCTGCAGATGCTCCACATCCTCTGCACGAAAAGATGTTCTGGAAGCATTCCAAATAGGATGTCCCCTACCTGACCTACTGTTCAAACTAAGCCCCATGCCATCATGTCAAGTACCTTTTCATTGTATCGGAAGTTGGTTGCATCAACTAGTCCTTTGCCGCTAAAGTTTATTGCCTCCTGCCATCCTTTTCCTAGCATTATAATAGCTGTAGGGCATAAACTGTTCAGTGAACATTTTATTGGAATTCCTTGTCAGTTTCATCTGTAACCCATGATGCATAATAGTTTAATTAGTAAATTTAAGCAGAATTTAGTGCTGAGTTAGCACTTGCATAAAGGCCCACTATGTCTTTTTCCACTTTCTCTTCCTCATGTACCACGGGCAATCTGAGTCTTATAGTCATCAATTATTTGTATTTATAATTATAGTTTGCAGGCTACTTCATAGAGCTTGGATGTTTATGACAGTCATTATAGGGCAGATTCTAAAATTGTAGGTTACTTCTCCGCATAGCATGAAAACGTGCAAAAGAGATTTTGTCTTCCCTGTCCTAATGATCTCACCTGGAGGTGTACTCTGTTTGGGCATCGAGTCAGTTTTTGGTAGCCACAAATACATAGATTGTAAGATTTTACATCATTACTATATCTTTCCCCTCTCACCCTAAACCTATGCCCTCTAGTTCTGGTGTGGGAGAGTCTAGAGAATTAATTGATGATCACTAAACATTATTTCTTTCCCTTTGGCGGAGGATGTGGTCCAGTGACATCTATCTGTATTTTGTTCACAGAGCCCCTTGAGACATGGTTGGTTTTGGTTAAAAAAAAGGAAGGAAGCATATGTCAGTATAAAAAGGAGAGATCGAGTGATCTTTAGAAGACTATAAATACAGTAGGAGTACACTTAAGAGGGAAATCAGAAGGGCAAAAAGGGGACATAAGATAGCTTTGGCAAATAGGGTTAAGGCGAATCCAAGGGAATTTTATAAATGCATTAAGGACAAAAGGGTGACTAAGGAGAGAATAGAGCCCCGCAAAGATCAGCAAGGCCGCCTGTGTGTGGAACCGCAGGAGATGGGGGAGATACAAAATGAGAATTTTGCATCAGTGTTTACTGTAGAGCAGGTCATGGAAGATACAGAATGTGGGGAAATAGATGGTTACATCTTGAAAACTGTCCATATTACAGAGGAGCAGATGCTAGATGTCTTAAAACACATAAAGGTCGATAAATCCCCAGGACCTGATCAGGTATACCCCAGATCTCTGTGGGAAGCTAGGGAAGTGATTGCTGGGCCTCTTGCTGAGATATTTGTGTCTTCTATAGTTACAGGTGAATTGTTGGAGGACTAGTGGTTGGCTAACATGGAGGTGGGCTAACTATTAAGTAATGAAAAGCCATGGAACGATAGACTGGTGAGCCTGACATCAGCGGTGGGCAAGTTGATGGAAGGAATCCTGACGGACAGGATTTACATGCATTTGGAAAGGCAAAGCTAATTAGAAATAGTCAACATGGCTTTATACTTGGCAAAACATGTCTCACTAACTTGATTGAGTTTTTTGAAGGATGTAACAAAGAGGATTGATGAGGGCAGTGTGGTGGATGTGATCTATATGGACTTCACTGAAGCATTCGACAAAGTTCCTCATGATAGACTGGTTAGCATCATTAGATCACACAGAATACAGGAAGAACTAGCCATTTGGACACAGAACTGGCTCAAAGGTAGAAGACAGAGGGTGGTGGTGAAGGATTGTCTTTCAGACTGGAGGCCTGTGACCAGTGCTGTGCCACAACAATCAGTGCTGGGTCCACTGCTTTTCATCATTTATATAAGTGATTTGAATATGAACATAGGAGGTATAGTTAATAAGATTGCAGGTGACTTCAAAATTGGAGCAGTAGTGAACAACAAAGAAGGTTATCTCATTAGGAATTACAATGGGATCTTGATCAGATGACCCAATGGAGCAAGGAATGACAGATGGAGTCAAATTTAGATAAATGTTTTGTGCTGTATTTTGGAAAGGCAGGGCAGGACTTATACACTTAATGGTAAGTTCCTGGGGAGTGTTGCTGAACAAAGAGACCTTGGAATGCAGGTTCATCATTCCTTGAAAATGGAATCATAGAGAGATAGGATAGTGAAGAGGACATTTGTTATGCTTTTCTTAATTGGTTAGAGCATCAAGTGTAGGAGTTGGGAGGTCATGTAGCGGTTGTACAGGACATTGGAATATTGTGTGCAGTCAAGTCGAGCATAAGCTCTTTGACATTCCTGATGAAGAGCTTATGCTCGAAATGTCAAATGTCCTGCTCCTCAGATGCTGCCTGACCAGCTGTGCTTTTCCAGCACCCCACTTTTCGACTCTGATCTCTCACATCAGCAGTCCTCACCTACTCTGAATAATGTGTGCAATTCTTGTCTCCCTCATATCAAAAGGATGTATAGGAGTTGGGAGGTCATGTTGCAACTGTACAGGATTGGTTCGGCCACTTTAGGAATATTGTGTGCAATTCTGGTCTCTTTCATGTAGGAAGGATGTTGTAAAGCTTGAAAGATTTCAGAAAAGATTTACAAGGATGTTGCCAGGGTTGGAGGGTTTGAGCAATTGGGAGAGGCTGAACAGGCTGGAGTTTTTCCTGGAGCATTGGACACTGAGGGGTGACCTTATAGAGGTTTATAAAATCATGGGGGGGCTTGGAGCAGGTAAATTGACAAGGTCTTTTCCCCAGAATGGGAGAGTCCAGCTTTGGAGGGCATAGGTTTAGAGTGAGAGAGGCAAAATTTAAAAGGGACCTAAGGGGCAACTTTTTCTTGCACTGTGAGGTGCTTGTATGGAATGAGCTGCCAGAGGAAGTGGGGAGACTGATACAATTATAACATTTAACAGGCATCTGGATGGATATCTGAATAGAAAAGGTTTCGAGGGATGTGGGCCAAGTGCTGGTAAATGGGACTAGATTAGTTTAGAATATCTGATCGGCATGGACAAGTTGAACTGAAGGGTCTGTACATCTCTATGACTCTATGCTTCTAATAATAGCAGGGCTGTCCACAATCTTGTAGTGGGGATGTAACTACATTTCAAAGCCATATGTTCTTCAGTGAACATATATATTTGAGGATGTGGTGCTGGAAAAGCACAGCAGGTCAAGCAGCAACTAAGGAGCAAGATAATCGACGTTTCGGGCATAAGTCCTTTTTCAGGAATGAAGCTTGTTGCTCGGTGCTGAGAGATAAATGGGAGGGGGGTGAGGGTTGAGGAGAGGTGGCTGGGAAAGCCATAGGTGGATGAAAGTGAGGGAGAAGTGATAGGTCAGAGGGGGCAGTGATGGACAGATCCAAAGGGTGGTGCCGAGTTGGAGGCTTGGGACTTTGGATAATGTGGGGGTAAGGGAAATAAGGAAGCTGTTGAAATCCACATTTATCCCATGTGGTTGCAGGGTCCCAAGGCGGAATCTGAGTCATTCCTTCTCCAGGCATCGGGTGGTTATTTGGCGATGGAAGAGGCCCAGGACCTGCATGTCCTTGACTGAATGGGAGGGGGTGTTGAAGTGTTCAGCCACGGGCTGGTAGGGTTGGTGGATGTGGGTGTCCCAGAGATGTTCTCTGATGTTCTCCAACCTCAAATTCACCTGGACCATCTCAGCAACATCTCTCTCCTTCCTGGACCTCTCCATCACCGTCTCTGGCGATCTAACCACAGACATATACTACAAGCCCACTGACTTCCACAGCTACCTAGACTACACCTCCTCCCACCCTACCTCCTGTAAAAATGCCACCCCTTATTCCCAATTCCTCCACCTCCGCTGCATCTGTTCCCAGGATGACTAGTTCCACCTCAGAAAGTCTCAGATGACCTCCTTCTTCCATGGTCATAACTTTCCTTCCCACGTGGTTGACAATACTCTCCAGTGCATTTCCTCCACTTCACGTACCACTGCCCTTGAACCCCACCCCTCCCAATGCAACAAGAGCAGAAACCCCCCAGACCTCACCTTCCGCCCCACCAATCTCTGCATACATCACATCATATTCCGCCATGTCGAAACGGACCCCACCGCCAGAGATATATTTCCCTCCCCACCCCTATCAGCGTTCAAAAAGACCATTCCCTCTGTGACTCTTTCATCAGGTCCACACCCCACTCCTGGGACCTTTCCCTGCCACCGAAAGAAGTGCAAAACCTGCACCCTTACTACTTCCCTCACCTCCGTTCAAGGCCCCAAGGGATCCTTCCACATCCATCGCAAATTCACCTGTACCTCTACCAATGTCGTCTACTACATCCGTTGCACCCGGTGTGGACTCCTCTACATCGGGGAGACAGGACGCCTTCTTGCGGATCATTCCAGAGAACATCTCTGGGACACCCACCAATCCCACCGCTCCATGGCTGAACAGTTCACCTCTCCCTCCCACTCCATCAAGGACATGCAGGTCCTGGGCTTCCTCCACTGCCGAACCATTACCACCCAATGCCTGGAGGAATAAGCCCCTCATATTCCGCCTTGGGACCCTGCATTCACATGGGATAAATGTGGATTTCAACAGTTTCCTCATTTCCTCTCCCCCCACATTAGTCCAGTCCCAAGCCTCCAACCCGGCACCGCCCTCCGGACCTGTCCATCACTCCTCCACCCCCTCGCTCCCCAACCTATCACCTTCTCCCTCACCTTCATTGACCTATTACTTTCTCAGCTACCTTCCCTCCAAACCCCACCCCTCCTCCCATTTATCTCTTAGCCCTGGCCCACAAGCTTCATTCCTGATGAAGGGCTTATTCCCGAATTGTCGATTCTCGTGCTCCTCGGATGCTGCCTGACCTGCTATGCTTTTCCAGCACCATACTCTCGACTCTGATCTCCAGCATCTGCAGTCCTCACTTTCTCCTCGTGAACATATATAGCCCATCTAGCTTTTTAACCAGTCAGATTGGGGACTTGGTGGTTGAGGTGATGTCTACCTCAAGGTCCCTTTAGGTCCTTGGTTATATGAAATACTGCCTTCCTGACTTCTGCTTTAATTGGTTACTGTTTGTTAGGTGGGTGTGGCATGTGTCCACAGTCCTGTTTATCTTTTCCCCATATGTCTGGAAGCATTCCACCTAGTCCCCTACATTCTTCCTTTGTTTGACAGTCATTCCAATCTATTCTACAGTGCCAATGCAAGTATACACAACATTTCTATATGCTGAGTAAGTAAATTCCCATTTTTTCCATGTCCGTGTGTTCTCCTGTGGATCTAGATTTGCCCCCAGTGGTCATAGTGTGTCTATAGGTACAATAGAATTCTCACTATTCCTGAAGAAAGGCTCATGCCCGAAACGTCGATTCTCCTGCTCCTTGGATGCTGCCTGACCTGCTGTGCTTTTCTAGCAACACATTTTCAGCTCTGATCTCCAGCATCTGCAGTCCTCACTTTCTCCTATACTTAAAACTGGTCTGGTAATTCTCTTCCTTCCAGTTCTGGATACACCCATTTATTTTTCTTAGCTTATATTCTTTCCCCTCCTACACCTTGTATTAATGTTGGCTGCTCTGTCATCAGGAATTGTAAGACATATTGATGCTTCTGTGACTATTAACAGTCTGCAATGCTGGCCCCAAACACTGCATCAATAAATATTTGTGAGTTTTCATCTCTTTTCTGGGGGTTGATGCTACCTATTTGACCTGTATGAGCTTCATCAAGTCTGCGTTTCCTTTATTAGATAGCAACCTCCACATTTTCAATTTTATTCAGTTACCTGGGTTCATTACCCACTCAGGCTCTTTTGATTGATCAGCAATTTTCTTTTCTGATCCACTTTCTGAACGTTGGTACATTGCATTCTCCTTTTGTCTCACTATTGGTGCTACTCTGCTAAAGTATCTGACCTGCCCACAACTAAAACAGATCCCTAACTGTTTTGCAGCAGCTACTTTGTCACTTCCATAGTGGCAAGTGTCGCTACTTTTTCTTTTACATCTAATCTTCTATTCTCTAGTTCCTCTATTCATATTATCAGGTTGTTGTATGTTTGGGCCACCACTAGCCTTACTAATCTTCAGAGTCGAAGAGTGTGATGCTGGAAAAGCACAGCCAGTCAGGCATCATCCAAGGAACATGAGAATCGATGTTGTGAGCATAAAGCCCTTCATCAAGAATCACCTTACTAATCTTCACTCAACCCTTCCCAAACCATAATCAGGAATGGCACATCATCTTTAGTGGGCTGTATTGTTTGGCTGTACTGCTTGAACACTGCCCACTTCTTTTCTTCAAGCTGTTTCCTTTTGTCTTGTTCCCATTGCGGTTCCCCAGTTAGGCCTCTCTTCATCCATTGCTTCTTGTTACTCTTTGTTAACATCTTCATCTTACATTCACCTAATATCTGATACCCGTCTCTTTGTATCTTGTTCAGGTAAGTGCTGTCTCTAATCTGTGATATCATTTTATCCCAAGTCCCCTGTCAACCTTTGTTTTTCCTAGTGTGTGGCAATCTCTGAGAGCTAGCAAGTAGGACTCCCTCAATTCATCTAACATTTGCCAAAAGTTGGCATGTCCACTATTTTACTTAAGAGTGAGAAGTTATTTAATAGTATGTGTTTTACTTTTGTGTCCCTGACAGTCCCAACCCCTTCCTTGTTTGCTTATCTATTGTTGAGTGTGGGGCCATCAGTATTGAATTTGGGAGAGCTGTTATAATGGTCATATTTCCTCAACCATCTCCCCTCTATACCAACTCTGGTTGCCTCATTAGCCCAGTTCTACAGTTTGCTAGTCTTTCTGAGATAACTCAGCCTGTTGGAGCTATTAGCGCTATTGACTTGATGTGTGTTTGGATGATCTCAATTTGTTGCAGATGCAGGCTCCGTATAATATGTGTAGTCTTATTAACTTTGTCACTTGTCTGCTTTTTTAACCACTCATTAGAGCACTATTATTTCTTCACCTCACCATTCAGCGGGAGATTCACGTTCTGTCTTCTGTTCTACTGCCATTTTATTTTAAAAAATGTATTGTAATGATCTTATCTGAGACTCTTATGTCCTGAATTAACTGGATATAATTGTTCTGCACTAAAGTGTAACTAATAATGTCTTTCTCTCCTCTAGAGTTTATTTAAAGCTTGTCCCTGAAGTTAAACATTCTGTGCATACAGGTGCTGAATCTTTCCAGTGTTGCTTGGGCCTTTCTGATGTTTTCAGAGATTTCTCGCATGTGAATGTCCATGTAAGCCTGACTTGTTTCTGAGTCCTCCTGATTCTATGTTCTGATATGCTTTGGGTCCCAGACCCAACATTGAATTCGCAACTCAACATGCGTGCCCAATATGCTCCTGGTCCTTGACCAGCTCTGAAATATCAATATCCCTGACTTGGACTGGATGTACTGATCTGCCTCCAGGTCTCCAACTTATTCCAAGTCACCAACTTGGCTGTTTGTGTTACAATCTGCTCCAGGTCCTAGACCCAGCTTCAAAATACTGACCTGTCCAAGTCCCTGATGCACTGACTTGCTATGAGGTCACAGACTCAACTCCCAAGTTTCTGTCTTGGCACACGTTCCAACATGTTCCAGGTCCCAGACCTAACTCCGATGGATCAAAGTGTCTATCTTAGCGCAACAAACCAACTGCTCTGTAGGTCTGTGGTCCAAGTACAATGCATGTTGCTAGGCCTCTTAAAGCAACCTGAATCCCAGGTCTGAGGCTCTGATCTGATTGGGCCTCCGTTCTGGTGGTGCCAGTTAGTATATGAAAAGTAAATAATCCCTAGATTACTGCCTGCTTTAACAGAGCCCGGGTCAGTCCTGTCGGCTATACCATTATAAAGGTGAATTTAAATCTATAATTCTTCTTTTAGGTAGGATGAGACTCAGATTTCTTTGTCCAAAGTTCTAATCATGCATTTATTTGGGATTATGTTCGGCATGGATTGGTTGGACCATAGGGTGTGTTTCCATGCTGTGTGATTCTACATATGGGAGGAGGATCCATCAAAGATGCGTACAACTCAAATGTTATGCCAAAAATCAATGGTTTTATATATTGTACAGATAACAAGTTTTCAATCAAAAGTTACACATTCACTCAAGCATATTTCTATCCAATAGTGTTCACATTTCAGTTTAGTACATATGACGGTATTATCCAATCCTATTCAAACTAGTACACATGACTACATTATGAAATCATATCATAGCATGTTCATATCATCTAGCTGTAAGTGCAACCTTGTAATTGTCAAAGACTCTTTACAGTGTTTTTACCCTGCTTTCATTTTTAGATGGTGGAGGTCATAAGTTTGGATGGTGTATTTGGCAAAGCCTTGGAGAGTTACTGCAGTGTGTCTAGTGATTGTAATGGAGATCATGAATGTTTACAGAGTCTGAAGGATTGCCAATAGAGTTGCTAACTGTGATCAAAATTTTTCCTGAAGGTTTCATCATATAACTTGGCCCTGTGTTACAGCAATTATTAAGCTAATGCATCCATACATTTAACATACTGCCTTCATACTTCAATTGGGAGCAAAAAGACTTTTAATCAAATTGACAATGCTTGACAATCAACTGGAAATAGCCTTTTGTTCTCTATTTTCAAACTTTTTGTATCTGACAAAATAAAGTTCAAAAACCTTTAACGTTCAAATCTCCAGCATTGCATGCTATAATTCTCTGAAGACTGATCTTCAAATACTGAAGACTCCAGGTCAGTCCTAGCAGATTGGCAACCTGAGTACTGATCAAGTGGGTTGCATTTTCTTTAACAGTTTTGAGTGCTTTGGTGTTGTTGGAACTTCATTCATCTCGGTGAATGTTTTTTCTGTTATCGTATAAGATCATAAGACATAGGAGTGGAAGTAAGGCCATTCGGCCCATCGATCCATTCAGCCATTCAATCATGGCTGATGGGTATTTCAACTCCACTTACCCGCATTCTCTCCGTAGCCCTTAATTCCTCGAGACATCAAGAATCTATCAATCTCTGCCTTGAAGACATTTAGCGTCCTGGCCTCCACTGCACTCTACGGCAATGAATTCCACAGGCCCACCACTCTCTGTATGTGACACATACCTTATAGCTGATGAACAGACTTTGAAGAGCTTGTGGAGAGTTAGTTACTGCAGATTTTCTAGCCTCTGACCTTCACTGGTAGCCATGTATGGCTGGTCCAGTTAAGTTTCTGGTCAATGGTAGTCTCGAAGCATGATGGTAGGGGAATTCAGTAATGTTACTGCTGTTGAATTACCAGCATGGTTGATAGAGATGTTTGTTTCCCTCCATTGGTGGTGCACATATTACTTGCCACTTACTAGCCCAAATTTAAATGCTCAGTCTTGCTGCTTAGAAACAGGCTGTTTCGTTATCTGCAGAATTGAGAATAGAATTGAACACTGCAATCATCAATAATGTAATTGTCAAATACTTCTTCCTGTCTTTTTACCCTGCTTTTATTTTTACATAGTGGAGGTCATAAGTTTGGAAGGTGTATTTGACATTATTAGTGCTGACCTTATAGCAGAGGAAAGGATGTTGACGAAGAAGCTGAATATGGCTCAGCTTAGGATATTGCCCTGAGGAAGTTTTGCAGCAATGACAACAGCAACAACCACCTTCCCATCTACAAGATATGAATTCAGCGATTGAATAGTAGCTATGGAAGTTTGGAGAGTTGCTGCAGTGCATTTTGTAGACAGCATCTTAAGTGGTAGAGAGCATAAATGTTTTTGAGTGTTGGAAGGAGTGCCAATAAGATTGCCAACATGAATTTACTTTATTAATAGAGATTTTATTGCATGACCTTCCCACATGCTCCAGTCATTCTTTCGTTGGTGCTTCATCCTTTTTGACATAAAGCCTTCCAATGCCTTTAGGAAAGCAAAAGGCTCATTACCAAGATGAATTGGATACTTGGGTGACTGGCTGTGTGGAGTTTGTAGATTCTGCTGCTGTCAGTGTGGGTTTCTGCTGGGTGCTCTGATTTCCTCTCAGTCCAAAGATGTGCAGGTCAGGTAGATTGGCCATGCTAAATTATCCACAATGTCCAGAATGTGTAGGCTAGGTGGATTGGCCACGGTAAATGTGGGGTTACAATTTTGGATAGGCTGGGTCTTCAGAGGGATGTTCTTCAGAGGGTCAGTGCCGACTTGATAAGCCAAATGGTGTCTTTCCACACTGCAGGGATTCTATGCTTCTATGATTATTCATGACGTCTGCGAAACAAATCTTTCTTCCATATTTTCAGTATTTTCATACCATATAAAGACTTCAATTTACTAGAACTCTTAGATAAGACTATAAGGTATAGGAGCAGAATTAGGTCATCTGGCCCATTGACTCTGCTCCGCTCTTTGATCATGGCTGTTTCACAATATGTTTCTCATACTTTTTTCTTACCTTCTGTCTGTAATCTTTATTATCCTTACTAATCAAGAAACTGTCTATCTGTCTTAAATACAGTCAATGACTTGGCCTTCACAACCTTCTGCAGCAAGAAGTTTCATAGATTCATCCTCATGTCTGTTCCCTCAGTTCCTAGTCTCTCCCACTAGTGGAAATATCTTGTTCACACGCTGCTATTTCTTTCTTTACAATAGACTCTAGCATTATCCCAAAGACAGTTTGAAAGCTAACTAATCTATAGTTAGAACAAAGAGCAAATAAAATTTACAGCCCAGGAACAGGCCCTTTGGCTCTTCAAGCCTGAGCTGATCCAAATCTGTCTAAACCTGTCATCGAATTCCTAAGCATCTGTATCCCTTTGCTCCCCACCTACTCATGTATCTGTCCAGATGCATCTTAAATGAATCTACCGTGCCTGCCTCTACCACCCCTGCTTGCAACAAGTTCCAAACGCCCACCACCCTCTGTGTGAAGTACTTGCTGTCTGTATCCCCTTAAACTTTTCACCACTCACCTTGAAACCGTGACCTCTCGTTATTGAATCCTTCACCCTGGGAAAAAGCTTGTCTCTATCCACCCTGTCTATACCCTTCATGATTTTGTAAACCTCAATCAACTATTACTCTTTGTCTCCTGTTGCTCAACCAGTTCTTTATCCACCTAGCTAGAATATCCTGCACACCATATGACTTCACTTTCTCCATTAGTCTACCATGGGGACCTTATCAAATGCCTTACTAAAGTCCATGTATATGACATCAACAGCCCTCCCTTCATCTATCAACTTGGTCACTTCATCGAAGAACTCTATTAAGTTGGTAAGGCATGATCTCCCCCGCACAAAACCATGCTGCCTATCACTGATAAGCCCATTCTTTTCTAAATATAAATAGATCCTATCCCTCAGTACCCTCTCCAGCAACTTTCCCAACACCGACGTCAGGCTCACTGGTCTGTAGTTACCCGGAATATCCCTACTACCCTTCTTGTACAGGGGGACAACATGAGCAACCTTCCAGTCCTCCGGCACCTCACTTGTATTTAAGGATGTCACAAAGATATCTGTCAGGGCCCCAGCTATTTCCTCTCGCACCTCCCTCAGCAACCTGGGATAGATCCTATCTGGTCCTGGGGATTGTCCACCTTAATAACCTCTAGCCTACCCAACACATCTTTCCTACTTATGTCATCATGATCCAGACTAATCAAACTTCTATCATACTGCTCCATAAAACTCTCCTGGACACTTCTTACAAATTGTACCTCATCCAGACCTCTTAAGCCATGTGTATCCAAGACAATGTTGGGAAAATTAAAACTTCCTGCTTCCTACCTATCTCCCTCCATCCCTCCCTCCCTTCTTGAATGGGATATCACATTAGCAGTTTTGCATTCCGTTAGTATCCTCTGGAATCTGCTAATTTCTGAAATATTTCAGCGAATGTCTCCACTATTGCTGCAACCATTTCTTTAAAGCCTTTGGATACAAACCATCAGGTCCTGATAATCTGTCTACCTTTAGTCTCATTAGTTTGACAAATATTTTATTCCTTGTGATAGTAAATGTTCCAAGATCCTTCCTCCTATTATTAGTGCTATATCTATTTTCTTTGAAATGTTTGTAATGTTCTTCACAAGATTGTCGTTGCATTCTCATTTTGGGCTCCGCCTTCACTGTAGATAGTATGTTCCTCCTCCCATTAGTTTTTTAATAGATCACTCCATCAGCACTGGGTGTAATAGGATTACAGACCTTTGATCTAATCCACAAGTCACCACTTTATTTATAGTAGGCTGCTGTTGCTATTTAGCATGTCTGTAAAATCTATGCTGTAGTTTCACTTGGATGGGATGCTCTTCTGAGGGGCACTTCAGACTCAATGAGCCAAATGGCCTCTTTCTGCACTGTATGGACTCTGAATTTCAATCTCTAACATATCTTTTTTTGTAGAGTCATAGAGTCCTACAGCACGGAGAAGGGCTTTTGGCCCAAACTGGTCCATGCCAGCATGCTTTTCTCTGCACTTGGCCCATATCCTTCTAAACCTTACCTGTCCATGTATTTGTCCAAATGCCTTTTAAATGTTGTTAATGTACTCGCTAAACCACTTTGGCTGGTAGCTCATCCCACATGCATACTATTCTCTGTGTAAAAAAGTTGTCCCTCGATTCCCTTTTATTCTTTCCCCTCTAACCCTAAACTGATGTCCTCTAGTCCTTCATTCTCCAGCTTGATAATATCCTTCCTATAGCAAGGTGACCAAAACTGAATACAGTACTCCAAATGCAGCCCCACCAATGCCCTGTACAACTGTAACATAGCTTCCCAACTTCTATAGTCAATGACCTGACTGATGGAGGCCAGTGTGCCAAAAACAGCCTTCACCCCTGTCTACCTGTGACTCCACTTTCAGACAACCATGCACCTGAACTCCAAGGGTTCTCTGTTCCATTACATTCCTTAAGGTCCTACCTTCATTTGATTTTCCAAAATGCAAGACCTCACATTTAAGTATATTACACTTCATTTGCCATTTCTCATCCTACTTCCCCAGCTGATTAATTCCTGATCAATTTTATTACTATTTTGGTGTCATCTGCAAACTTGCTAATCATTCTCATCCAAATCATTGATATGGATAACAAATAGTAACGAGTTCAGCACCGACCCCTGAGACACTCCACTAGTCACAGGCCTCCAGTCCAACAAGCATCCTTCTACTATTACCCTCTGCTACCTACACAAGCCACTTGTGTATTCAATATGCCATCTCACCCTGGATTCCATGCAATATAACTTCCAGTGTAGCCTACCATGTGGAACCTCACCAAAGACTTTACTCAAAGCCATATAGACTACGTCTACTGCCCTGCCCTGTCAACCTTCCTGGTCACCATCAAAGAACTCTAACAAATCTGTGAGGCATGATCTCCCATGCACAAAGCCATGTTGACTCTTCCCAATCAAATCCTGCCTTTACAAATGCATGTATATCTTATTTCTCAGAATCTTCTCAGGTAATTTGCCTACCATAGATATTAGTCTATAGTTCCCAGGTTTTTCTTTGCAGCCCTTCTTGAATAAGAGCACAACATTCACTACCCTCCAGTTTTCCAGGACTCGTCTGTGACTAATGATGATGCAAAAATATCAGCCAGGGCTCTTCTATAGCCTCTTGATATATCTGGTCAGGACCAGGAGACTTATCCACCTTCATATATTCTAATACACCTAACACCTCCTCAACTGTGATATGGACTGACCCCAAGATATGACTACTAAATAAAGTTCCCAAGTCTTCATGTCTTTCTTCACAGTAAACACAGAGGAGAAATATTCATTGTGGACCTCACTCATCACCAGCAGTTCTACACATTCAGGTCCACTTTGGTCCTTGAGGGATCCTAATGTCTCTCTAGTTATTCTTTTTCCTTTAATATACTTGGAAAGAACCTATTTGGATTCACCCTAATCTTCTCAGCCAAGGCTATCTCATGCCCCCTTTTCACCCTCCTGATTTCCTTCTTCAGTAAACTCACAAAGTATTGTAATAAACTATTGTCATTAACTATGTTCAAGCTGAAATAGAATGCTTTTTAATCAGTAGGGGAATGAAGAGTTATAGGGAAAAGTCAGGAAAACTGAGTTGAGGATTATCAAATCATTCCTAATCTCACTGAATGGCAAAACATTCATGATAGACTGAATTACCTACTTCTCTACTATGTCTTATGGCCCGCTAATAAAAATATGCCAGTTCTGTGATAACTATCAGTGAGGACCTTATTGAATATTGTGCCAGTTGTGATAATTTAAGTGTTTGCCTAAAGTGTAACAACAATTGTTGGCCTTGATCCATTAATCTGTGTAGCTTTCTTTGAGTTCATACTTAATGTTTCCAGTTTAGGGAAATGATTTATAGTGCTTGTTTCAGTATGCATACTCTTCATTTTTCTTTCCTTTTTATTAAAACATAATATTATGTTTATGACTCATTCAGAAGTTGAAATTTAGTTTTGTTTGGGCAGACATACTTAACGGAAAACAAGTATTTAGTCATGTCGATGAAAACATTTTGTTTTCTGATGTAAAGCTGTATGTAAAGTATAAGATGTTACATATTGTATTGTAACAAAAACATATATTTCTTCATTTGTTTGTCCAAAATCTGTCAATCCTACAGTAGAAATCCTAAGGTCATGACCAATTCATGATTTCTGTAGAGTAGTCAAATGTATGTCATGTGTTTTCTCCTTCATGATTGACTTCTTGTTTCACCATTGAACCTTTTTGTAAGCTTTGAACCACATCTGTCCAAATAAAAACACAACCTCTGGCCCTTTTTAAATTATTCTTCAAGAAGGAGGCCATTTACAGTCATAGAGATATGTAGCACAGAAACAGAACCTTCAGTCCAACTCGTCTATGCTGACGAGATGTCCTAAATTGATCTAGTCCCATTTGCTAGCATTTAGCCCATATCCTTCTAAACTCTTCCTATTCATATATCCATTCAGAAGCCTTGAAAATGCTGTAATTGTATCAGCCTCCACCACTTCCTCTGGCAACTCATTCCATACACGCATGAAAATATTCCCCTTAGGTCCCCTTTAAATCTTTCCCCTCTCACCTCAAACCTATGCCCTCTAGTTTTGGAATTCCTCACTCCCAGATCTTTAGATTAGATTACCTACAGTGTGGAAACAGGCCCTTTGGCCCGACAAGTCCACACCGACCCGCCGAAGCGCAACCCACCCATACCCCTACATATACCCCTTACCTAACACTATGGCCAATTTAGCATGGCCAATTCACCTGACCCGCACATCTTTGTGACTGTGGGAGCAAACCGGAGCACCCGGAGGAAACCCACGCAGACACGGGGAGAACGTGCAAACTCCACACAGTCAGTCGCCTGAGGCGGGAATTGAACCCAGGTCCCTGGCGCTGTGAGGCAGCAGTGCTAACCACTGTGCCACCGTGCAGGTTCAGGATGTAGATTTGCTCGCTGAGCTGGAAGGTTCATTTCCATGTAGATTTTCTCACTGAGCTGGAAGGTTCATTTCCAGACGTTTCGCCACCCTACTAGGTAACATCTTCAGTGGGCCTCCAGGCAAAGCACTGTATATGATTCCTACTTTCTGTTTATATGTTTGGGTTGGTGAAATGAACCTTCCAGCTCAGCGAGCAAATCTACATCCAGAACCTTGTCTGTTTAACCTATCCATGTCCCTCATGATTTTATAAACCTCTGTAAGGTCACCCCTCAGCCTCTGATGCTTCAGTGAAAATAGCCCCAGCCTATTCAGCCTCTCCTTACAGCTCAAACCATCCAACCTGGTCACATCCTTATAAACTTTTTCTGAACTATTTCATGTTTCACAACATCCTGCCTATAGAGGGGCGATCAGAATTGCACATAGTATTTCAAAAGTGGCCTAATCAATGCCCTGTACAACAGCAACATGACCTCTCAACTCCTAAACACAATGCACTGACCAATAAAGAAAGCATACCAAACATCTTCTTCACTATCCTGTTTATCTGTGAATCCACCTTCAAGAGCCCATCACATGTCTGTCGGTCATAGCTTAATTGTACTTTTCAAGGTTTCATTCATAACCACATAGGTTAAAATATTCAGCAACATATCCAATGTGATGAGGGTTTCTACCCCAGCATGATTTTCAACCAATGGGTTCTAAGCTTTCAGCAACCTCTTGGGGTTAGATTTAATGCAGTTCAACATGCTGCAAACATAATGGCTTGACCCACTTAATGACAGGAGCCACCCCATATATTTTGCAGTGGCCTCCCAGGAGTGCGGCAAGTCTTCCATTGTCTGCCCAATTGAGGGAACCTATCATTGAAAAGAGGTGAAAGACCCCTTACCTCTGACTGTGACCTGCAATTGCTTATTTCCATCATGCTTTAAATTGCCTCGAAGCTAGGATTCTACAGTGATTTTCAGGCATCTCAGGTCCTAGCAGCGTGAAAGTTTGTTGGGCTGTGTTTGGCCAGCAGCTGTTGACAATCAGGAAATGCCCCACGGGGAAATTAATTGTGGGTGGATAAATTGTTGGAAGCGATCCAAAAAGGTAGGATTTATAGACATTTAGAATCCCTACAGTGTGGCAACAGGCCCTTTGGCCCAACAAGTCCACACCAATCCTCTGAAGACTACCCCACCCAAACCCATTACCCTTCCCTATTACTCTACATTTACCCCTAACTAACACATCCGTGGACACTATGGGCAATTTACCATGGCCAGTTCACCTAACCTGCACATCTTTGGATTGTGGGAAGAATCCGGAGCATCCGAAAGAAACTCATGCAGACATGAAGAGAACGTGCAAACTCCATACAGACAGTTGCCCAAGTCAGGAATCGAACCTGGGTCCCTGGCACTGTGAGGCAGCAGTGCAAATAATTGAGTCATCTTGCCTCTCTTAGACAGGCAACAATTGATTTGGGATAGTCAGCATGGTTTTGTGTGAGGAAAATTATGTTTTGATTGAGTTTTTTGAGGAGGTTACGAGAAAGGATTGATGAGGGCAGAGCAGTAGAGGTTGTTGGCTTCAGTAACACCTTTGAAAAGGTTCCACACGGTAGACTAATCTATAAAGTTGGTTAAAAGGAGTTCAGGGTGAGCTTGCCAATTGGATACATAATTGGCTTAATAGCAGGAAACAGAGAGTGGTGGTGGTGGAAGGTTGCTTTTCGGACTGGAGGCCTGTCACCAGCGGTGTCCCAGAGACATCAGTCCTGGGTCCTCTTTTACATAGAAGACATGGTTAGTAAGTTTGCAGATGACACCAAAATTGATGGCATAGAAGACTGTAAAGAATATTTTCTAACATTACAATGGGATCTTGATCAAATGGGTCAGTGAGCTGAGAAACAACAGATAGAGTTCAATCTGGATGAATGCATAGTATTGCATTTTGCAGGGTCAGGACTTATAAAATTAATGTTAGGCCCTTGGATAGTGTTGTAGAATAGAGGGACCTAAGGGTTCAAGGATGTAATTTTAATCACATATAGACAGGGTGGTTAGAAAGGCGTTTAACACGTTTTCCGTCATTGCTCAGTATTAAACATACGAGTTGAGATATCACGTTGAGGTTTTACAGGACATTGGTCAGGCCTCTTCTGGTGTACTGTGTCCAGTTCTAGTCGCCCAGTTATAGAAAGGATATTATTAAACTGGGAAGGGTTCAGAAAGGGATGTTTCTGGGGATGAAAAGTTTGAGTTATAAAGACAGGCTGGATAGATTGGGACTTTTCTCACTGAAGCATAGGAGATTGAGAGGTTATAGAAACCTTATAAAGGTTTGTAAAATCATGAGGGGTATAGATAGAGTTAATGTTGGGTATCTTTTCCCTTGAATGGGAGATTTCAAGACTAGGGGACATATTTTTAAGGTGAGAAGAGAAAAATTTTCAAAAGATACGAGGGACATATTTTTACATAGGGTGCGAAATGAACTTCCTGAAGAAGTAGAGGATATTGACAAAATTACAACATTTAAAAAGACAGTTTGATAAGTACATGAGTAGGAAAGGTTTGGAGAGACATGGACCAGGAGCAGGCAAGTGGGACTAGTTTAGTTTGAGATTATGTTCAGCATGGACTGGTCAGACTGAAGTGTCTGTTTCCGTGCTGTATGACTCTAAGAACCTATGAAAGGCTGGATAGTGGCCGCTTAAGTAACTTAAAGCCACATGATTCTGTGAAGTCCTCTCCAGAAACCGATAGCACTCCCTATCAGTTCTCCAACCAGTGGACAAGATCTCTATCAGCCCAATAAAATCTCAGATCTTGGATAGTCAGCAAGGTGTTTGTGCGAGGAAAAATCATGTCTTACAAACTTGTTTGAGTTCTTTGAGGAAGTTACCAAAAGGTTGATGAGGGCAGAGCAGGAGAGGTTGTTTACTTGGACCTCAATTGAAGCCTTTGGTAAGGTTCTGGATAGTAGATTGATCAGTAAAAAGAGGTCACATGGAATTCAGGGTGAATTCAGGGCTGATATCCATCCAAAATCTTGGTGAAAGATAAACTGTTGATTCATCTCTAATTTTAAACCCATTCCTCCTAGTTATTGACTCATTTAGAAAGGGAAATGGGCTCTATTTTTGTGAACGTTAAGATGGCTTCATGTAACAATATGTGCCAGAAGTCATCCTTCAGAGCCAGGGTTGCATTATTGGAAATCTGAAATTAAGCATAGACAACTCAAAGAAAACATCATTAATTATGTCTTGGATATACATAGAATGGAGTACAAATAGGTTTTTAACCCTTGTTCACCTGGATGACTACATTTGATATCCTGCTGCAGAACCTGCGTCTTGAAGATATTTCAAAAGGAAATAAAAAATAATGATTTTTGCTTCTGATATCCGGTCTCATGACACACTCAAAATCTTTCATCCTCAAAGGCAACTGTGCAAAGCAGGTTAGATTTCAGGAGGAAGTGTTACAATCGATTAAAATATTTATACTTTTAACCTCAATTTTCGTGTTGCATAGGTTAATGAATGTACAGTTGCTTCTCGCTCTCTGCCTGGTGAAAACCCAAGAGAAATTTGTTTTTGCTGGTCTCAGTTTAGTTGTCCAAAATTATGTTGTGATTAGCAGATTTAGATAGGGGTTAGAATGGGAAACTTGCAGAAAAAATGATGTGTTAAGGCACTTTCTTAGAATAGACATGAAGGGAAATTTTAAAATGCTGTAATTGATATATGAATACTGGATTCTTGTGCACTATGTGGCAAAGTAATTGTTCCCTCATATTGAGACATTAGGTTGTAGAGAAAAAAAGATTTTGGAAGTATAATTTTGAAAATCATAATACAGTGTGATATTGCTATCTTTGAGAGAGATACAGAAATGAATTCTCACGTTTAATGCTGATGCCTACTGTGAAATAACAAATTTCATTGAATATTCAGTGCCCAGTCCTGTTCACCAGACAGTGATGTTTTTATAATGGCAGTTATATCATGACTATTTACCACTTTTACACCTCAGATCATTTATCATATTGTGAATGCTGCGTGCCATCTTTCCACATTTGTGGCACACTTAATTTTTGGTTTTGTTACTCCTGTCTTCTAGTCTCTCTAGCTGCTTTCCTACTTCAGATATTCACCTTTACTCCTTTCCAGTTTGGGTCCCATCCCCCTGACAACCTCATTTAACCCAATACAACAGCATTTTGGGTCCACTAGACCTTGTTTAGAACAGGATATTGGGGGAGACCCCGTTTCTTGACAATTGTTTGCACACGCTGACATATAGATTATTGCTTCATGGTATTGTTTCTGTAGGTGACTGAAGAACAGTTTTGATGAAGCATTTGGTAGACAGAAGTTGAAATTGTTTGGCTTGGTTTGTTTACTTCTTTCTGAAAAGACTTGTAAGCATTATAAGAAATTCACAGAACAACAGTGATGCTGATCAGAAAGAATTGAAGTTTAATTAATTAGTTACCTTTCATAAGGAAAAAAGCATATTTAGCTGGAGAAAGGAACTTAATCTATATTGTTAAGATCTTGAAAGTTGCTGATGCCATGATTCAATCTATGGTTTTTGAAAACAACAGATCAGATAAAATAAAAGACAGTCTCGTTCAAAGATAACATAAAGTGCAACTGGTTCATACCATTTGCTAAGTAAATCATAAAATCAAAGTAGGTATAAAACTTTTCAAATGGTATCTGTCCAAAACGAACATTTTAGAGACAATAGCTTACTAAACATGCATACAGTAGTGTAGTGAATGCTTGTTCTTTTAAAATATCCATGAAGACGGGCAAATTTGTGATTCAGTATGGAGTGAAGGAGTAGAGTAGAATGATAATTTCACAATGTTCTGTTCTCAGAGTGCACCCCAACGCCTCAACCCAATTCATAATTTCAATCCATTGAATTGAAGTAACAGAAAACTATGTTGGCATCCCATCAAATTCAGTTTGCACTCCCAATGGTGAAGTACTGTGCCAAGTGAAATCATTTCTCAAAATTACTCTTCTCTCTCTAAAATAAGAGGGAGTAAAAGTACGAGTATTCTACATGAAGTTAAATTAAATAAACTAGCTTGAACACTTGCCTTTTTTATAATTCTTATATTGTGGTTTAAATAAAATTTGAAAACATAGACACTTTGCTATGAATGGTTAACAGATTACAAAATTGTGTAATGTTAGGTATCTATTACTAAAATTTGTTGAAAATGTAGCATGATGCTAAGCTTTATGTTACTTGAGCATTAAAATAGAACACTTTTCAATAGATGCACGTCCTGGAATTTGCTATTCTGACCTGGTTAATGGTCGTTGTGCCAAAGAAAATCCAAGACCTTTAAACAAATTGCAGTGTTGCTGTGACACGGGTCGGTGTTGGTCAGCTGGTGTAATTCCTGAAATGTGTCCAATGCGTGGAACTGGTATGTCTTGTTTTTGTCTCTTTTTAATGATTCCTGTATTTTTTTAAGAAAATTTATGTATATTTCAGCTGGTCTAAGGTGATCTTTCTTTATGAGACAAGACAAGGTTGCCTGATATAATCAGAGGCTCTGCTGTGTGATTTCTGAGCACAAAGTTTGTTTTATTGCTTGTTCTTTTATGCTCTAATTCTTCTGTAAATTGTTTTGCAATGTTTCATTATGTTATAAAGCATAAAAAATGTAAATTGTTGAGTTTTAATGTCTGTAGTAATTTTCTTCATCCTGAAATGAGCACTTAGTTATAAAGCCAAATTTGGTCATTGAGGAAGGTCTCATGAATTTCACATTAAGAAGCTGAATTTGTGTTTAAGTTTTTCTTTTGCAACCATAGAATTACTGAACTATTCAAAATGTAATTACTTATAATGCTAACCAAGTTTAAAGATTCCATTTACATGTTGTATTTCTATCTCTCTAGATCTCTGCCTTGCTTTACTCCTTTAAAACACTTAAAACCTAGCTCTAATTCTTCTGTAAA
This sequence comes from Hemiscyllium ocellatum, assembly GCF_020745735.1. Taxonomy (NCBI): domain Eukaryota; kingdom Metazoa; phylum Chordata; class Chondrichthyes; order Orectolobiformes; family Hemiscylliidae; genus Hemiscyllium; species Hemiscyllium ocellatum. The sequence continues at coordinate 11,934,202 of NC_083442.1, forward strand.
TTGTTTTGCAATGTTTCATTATGTTATAAAGCATAAAAAATGTAAATTGTTGAGTTTTAATGTCTGTAGTAATTTTCTTCATGCAGATTTCAGGACTTTTGGCTTGAAGTTCAGCTGAGATGCATTTTTAATTAGTAGCAATTATTAAAGGGAAATTACATTATGAATTAAAAGAATATTCGTCTTGAATAATTCGTTGCTACATGAACCCTATAATACATTTTTATGTCAAAGAACAAAGAACACTACAGCACAGGAACAGGCCACTCCAAGCCTGCACATTTTGAAAACAGCCTATTCCTTTCCTATTCAAGAATTCGTCCAGTTGGTTCTTGTACCTGTTTTCACCACTTCCTGTGGCAGCTATTTCTAGGCACTTACCTCCCTTTATGCGAAAAACTTGTCTTGCACATCTCTTTTAAGATCCACAAGCCCAACTACCCTGACCAACCCATCGTCCCTGGATGCTCCGGCTCCACTGAACTCATTATTCTTACCTTAACTCCATTCTCTGCCCCCTTATTCTAGGCACTTCTCACCTACATCCGGGACACAAACCACACCTTCCACCTCTTCAGAAAGTTCCAGTTCCCTGGCCCCCAGCACTTCATTTTCATTATGGATGTGTAGTCCTTCATTCTTGATGAAGGGCTCTGGCCCGAAACATCGAATTTCCTGTTCCTTGGATGCTGCCTGACCTGCTGTGCTTTAACCAGCAACACATTTTCAGCTCTGATCTCCAGCATCTGCAAACCTCACTTTTTACCCCTAGTCCTTATACATGTCCATATCCCACAATGATGCCCTGCAGGCCCTCAGTTTTGAGTTATATAGAAGCTCTACAGTGTGGAAAAAGGCCTTTTGGTCCAACAGGTCCACACTGACCCTCCAAAGCGTAACCTATCCAGACTCATTCCCCTACCCTCTTATCCTACATTAACCCGTGACTAATGCACCTAACCTACACCTCCTTCAATTTTCCTTCAATTCTTCCCACTTTCTCCAAATCCAGAAAGTGGCCATAGCATTCTCATGGGCCCTAGCTAATGCCTGCCTCTTGTTGGTTATGTCAAAAGGTCCTTTTCAGTACGTACACTGGGGCTGTTCCCCAAGTCTTCTGCCATTTCAACGATGACTGCATTGGTGCTGTATCCTGCACCTAGGCTAAGCTGGAGCAGTTCACCGACTGCACTAACCACTTCCACACTGCCCTCAAATTCACTTGGTATATCTCGGACACCTCCCTCCCCTTTCTTGACCTCTCCATTTCCATCTCCAGCGCTTATGCACTGACGTTTACTGTAAACCCACAGACTCCTATACCTACCTGAACTACACCTCTTCCCACCCTGTATCAGGCAAAAACTCCATCCCATTTTCTCAATTCCTCGGTCTCTGTTGCATTTGCTCTGATCAGATGTTCCATTCACAAGCATCCCAGATGTCCTCCTATTTCAAAATGTTTTTCCCCCTCTCTGTCATCAAAAAGATTTCCACCACTCCTTCTACATTCCCCACTCTACTGTTCCAACCATTCCGCAAAAATAAAGATAGGGTCCCCCTTGTCCTTATTTTTCATCGCTCCAGCCTCTGCACCCACCATATCAAAAAATCATCCTCAAAAACTCCAATTGGACGCTAGCACTCAGAGCATCTTCCCCTCCCCACCTCCCTCTGCCTTCCGCAAGGATCGTTCTCTTTGCCACTCCTTGGTTCGTGTCCTGTAACTGAAACAGATGCAACATCTGCCCGTACACCACCTCCCTCCCCTTCGTCCAGGGCCCTAAATAGTCCTTCCAGGTGAGATAGAGGTTCACCTGCATCTCCTCCAATCTTGTCTACTGCATCCTGTACTACTGATGTAGTCTGCTGTACATCGGTGAGACTAAATGTAGACTAGGTGACCATTTCACCGAACATCTTCACCTGGCCCGAAATGGCCAGCCTGACCTCCAGTCACCGTCCATTTCAATTCCCCACCCATTCCTCCCTCCAACCTGTCCATCTTCAGCCTTCTGCATTGTCACAGTGAATCAGATTGCAAATTGGAAGAACAATACCTTATCTTCCACGTGGGCAGCCGACATTGAGACTTAGCATTGAGTTCTCCAATTTCAAATAACCTTCCACCCAACCCTCCACTCCCTTTTCAGCTCCCCCCATTTCATCTGACAACACTTCCTTCCAGCTACCATTCGAATTCATCCCTCCCATCAAGCAACCAGGTCATACTATCAGTAACACCATTTCACTACTCCCCCCTCCCTACTGCCCCATCTGTACCTCCCCTTACTCCCACACCTAGTCCTGATTTCTCCACCTCCTGATGCTGCTTGACTTGCTATGTTCATCCAGCCTCCTGTTTGTCCCCTAGTAACTGATCCTTCAACCCTGGAGATAAAAAACGACTTGTGTTTTCCACTCTATTCATGCCATTCACAATCTTATAAACGTCCATTAGATCGCCACTCAACCTCCTGAGTTCCAGTGAAAACACACCCAATACATCCAACCTTTCTTCATGGCTAAAATCTCCCATACCAGGCAACATCCTGGTTAACCTTTTCTGTACCCTTTCCTTCTGGTAATGTGGTGACCAGAACTGTATGCAATATTCCAAGTGTGGCCTAGCTAAAGTTCTATGAAGCTGCAGCATAGCTTGTCTATCCTTATACTCAGTGCCCTTTCCAATGAAGGCAAGCATGCCAAAACTTTTGTCATTACTGTATCTACCTGTGCTGCTACCATCAGTGAGCTATAGACCTGCACACCCAGATTCCTCTGCATATCAATACTCTGAAGGGTTTTGCCATTCACTGCATACTTTTTGCCTGTATTTGACCTTCCAAAATACATCAGCTTACACTTGTCCGTACTAAACTCTATCTGCCATTTTTCTGCCCATGCCTCCAACTGATCTATATCCTACTGTATCCTCTGACAATCCTCATCATCACCTGCAACTCCACGAATCTTTGTAACGTCCGCAAACTTACTAATTAGATCAGCCACACTTTTCTCCAAATCATATTTGTGAACCATGAACAACAGAGGTCCCAGCACTGATCCCTGTGGAATTAATCATAACCCTTTATTCTGTAAAGTATCCTTCCACTGCTACCCTCTGTCTCCTATGACTAAGCTAGTTCTGTAATCTTGTGAAGCTCATCCCAATACCATATAACTTCACCTTTTATATTTTTTCTATCTGTAATTTTAAAAAATTATGATCTAACATATTGTGCCAATGTAAATAAATATCTATTCTTAAATATTAACAACAGCCATTATAGATTACAAAGACCAAAGAATAGGATGTTGTTATTGTAAATTAGCATGAAATAAAATGGCTGAAAATGTAATTGGTAACATTTTTATATGTTGGCTGAAAATAGAAATAATTAAGTTAATAAAATGTTCATTCAGTTGAAGGTTTTTTCCTCTGTGTCTCATGATAAGTGTATCTCTGTATTTTCAGATGAATATATCAAGTTGTGCATTGAAAGTTCTTGGACAGATGGTGGACTTAGACCCAGGCCTGACAGCGGTCTCCGGCCTGACAGCGGTCTCCGGCCTGACAGCGGTCTCCGACCTGACAGCGGTCTCCGGCCTGACAGCGGTCTCCGGCCTGACAGTGGTCTCCGGCCTGATGGCAGGCCTGACTATTGGACTAATGGGGGTCGTCCTCACCTTGGACCAAGTAAGATTGAAATACCATTGTTATTATTTACTTATTTCAATATTTGTTAGCTATTTCTTTAATAAAATTATGATTTTTTTCTCCCATTTCTTTTTCAGGGCCTTTAAATGTAACTGATTATTGCCAGATTTATAGAAACCTCTGTTTATATGGACAATGCATTCCACTTCAAGGACCTAGTTATCGCTGCGAATGTTATATGGGTTATAAACTTGATGCAAGAGGAGAGTGTGTTGGTATGATTCAAATTGCTTTGTTGGGATGTATTATGTTAATCCCTATCTGATGATGGGGTTTGTTTGTTTTTTCAAGTATGATAATGTTTTCATTAAAGGCAATGTGAAACCAGTGTTTCTGGCTTGGTAGATATTTTAATTGTTTTTAAATATATATAGTCAAAGTATTGTAAAATTGTTTGCAAGTTAAAGTAGTTAAGTTCAGCTGTGCGCTGTTCTTTATTACATTTTTAAATGTTCTAATTTCCAAACATCTATTTTAATAGCCAAAAATGAACATATTTCAACATAATTACAATATTTTGCTTCAAACAGATGCTGATGAATGTATAAGCAATCCCTGTATGCATGGAAAATGTGAGAACACACAAGGCTCTTACTTTTGCCGTTGTGATCCTGGCTTTCAAAGCACTGCTACTAAGATTACTTGTGTGGGTATGTTATATTTCCATATTTTCAGTACTCCATTTTCCTTTAAATACATTATGTTAGAACACTCAACTGTGAAAGAAATTGTTACTCTCCGGTACATTATTGAAGAATCTATTATTTACAATGCAATAAGAAGCCCAACAACCTGTAGCAGAAAACCTAGTTCCAAGTTCTAAATTCTAACTCAGAGTAAAGAAGTTTATCCAGAATTCTTTGTTTATTCTGGGAAATCTTACGTTTATGACTTAATTTTTGAATATAAATATTGCAATTTATTAAACTCATTCGTAATTTTAAAGACCTCTATTAGATCAACCCTCAGCTTTTTCTAGATAAAAGAAAATCCAACTTGATTGTTTTTTCCTGATAGTTATTAACTCTTTTATTCTGTTCACTAATGTCATCAACCAAACTTTGTCTCTGATTTAGATAACTTAGACTGATACATCTCGCTCAATTGAAATGTTTCCCAGCTTGTTTGTGATGTTACTTGAAGCAATTGTTGTGTGATATAATTATCTATTATTACATAAGGTCTAAGGATTTTGAACAACTTAAGACAAATGTTTTTTGCCCTACATTTTGAAATTTTGTGTAATGCCCTGTACTCTGGTCAGGTCAGAGATAACCATGAAAACCTCTAAAGCTAATTACGGATTTGGAAGTGTTGTCAGTTCTGAGAAAAATTATTTCAAATAATACAGAAGAAGAGTATAAAGGATTTGTTGGAGGGAGGATTGCTAGGAAATAAGCATGTTTCAGAAATGAGAAGTAATTTTTGGCACATCTGTGTAAGTTCATAAAATATAGGAGCAGAATTAGACCATTCGGTCCATCGAGTCTGCTCCACCATTTGATCATGGCTAATATGCTCCCCAACCCCATTTTCCTTCCTTCTCTCTATATCCCTTTACCCCATTACCAAGTAAACATATGTCTAACTCCTCCTTAAATTTACTTACTGTCCCAGCATCCACCGCACTTTGGGGCAGTGAATTCCACAGATTCACAATCCTTTCGGAGAAATAGTTTCTCCTCCTATCTGTTTTAAATTTGGTACCCTTATCCTAAGACTATGCATTCTCATCCTAGAAAGCCCAACAAGAGGAAGCATCTGCTCCACATTTATTTTATCCACACCTTTTATCATCTTGAATACCTCAGTTTGATCTCTCCTCACTCTTCTTAATTCCAGAGAGTATAGGCCTAAACTGTTCAATCTCTCTTCATACAACAGACCCCTCATCTTGTGAGGATTAAAATAGTGAACCTCCTGTGAACTGCCCTCAATGCCACTACATCTTCAATCAAATAAGGGGACCAAAACTGTGCACAATACTCAAGGCGCAGTCTCACCAAACATTGTATAGTTGCAACAATATTTCCTTATCTTTATATTCTATTACTGTGGCTATAAAAGCCAACATTCCATTTGCTTTATTTATTATCTGCTGTATCTGCATGCTGGTCTTCTGTGACTCATGAACAAGTACATCTCTCTGCACCATCTGCCATGTTTTGGCACACTCTCCTAACCTATCTATATCCGTTTGTAAGGTTCTTATTTCCTCATTGCAATTTACTGTCCTGCCTATTTTTGTGTTGTCCGTAAATTTGTCTCTAGAGCCTTCTATCCCTGTATCCAAGTCGTTAATATAGTTTGTAAATAGCTGGGGTCCAAGGACCAAACCCTGTGGCACACCACTAGTTACATTTTATCATCCCAAAACAACACCCACTCTATCTTCTGTCAGTCAGCCAGTCGTCTTTCCAGGCTATAAATTACCCCTAATCCCATATAATACAACTTTGTGAATTACCCTTTTGTGTGGAACCTTATCAAATGCCTTCCAGAAGTCCAGATAAATTATATCCACAGCATCCCCATTATCCACTTTGCTTGTTACTTCTTCGAAGAACTCTATCAAATTAGTGAAATGTGATTTGCCTTTCATAAAATCATGCTGACTCTGATGGATAGTGTTTTGACTTCGAAATGTCCTGCTATTGCTTCCTTCAGTAATTGATTCTAACACTTGCCAACAACATGCAAAACTAACTGGTCTGTAATATCCCACATTTGGCCTCCTTCCCTTTTTGGATAAGGGCATTATATTAGCCATTTTCCATTCCACTGGAATCTTTCCTATGTCCATGGAATATTGTAACTATTTAATTGGCTATTTCCATTGTCACTTCCTTTAATACCCTGGGATGTAGGCCATCAGGCCCAGGGGACTTGTCTGTCCTCAGTTCTAATTGCTTACAAGTGCCTTTTCCCTATCGATATTGATTGTTCTAAGTTCTAGACTATTTTGATTAGATTCCCCTACAGTGTGGAATCAGGCCCTACAGCCCAACAAATCCATACCAACCCTACGAAACGTCACCCACAGACACATTTCCTTTTGACCAATGCACCTAACACTATGGCCAATTTAGCATGGCCAATTCACCTAACCTGCACATCTTTGTGATTGTGGGAAGAAACCAGAGCACTCGGAGGAAACCCACGAGACACGGGGAGAATGTGCAAACTCCACACAGACAGTCGCCCAAGGCTGGAATCGAACCTGGGACTCTGGTGCTGTGAGGCAGCAGTGCTAACCACTGAGCCACCGTACCACCCTATTATGCCTATGTAATTTATTGCCTCTGACTTACCCATTCCAACGGGAATGTTATTATTGTCTTCTACCATGAAAACTGAGGCTAAGTATTGATTCAACATCTCTGCCATCTCAGTATTCCTTACTCCTTGGTCTCAGCTTTCAAGGGATCAACATTCACATTTGTGATGGTCTTTCCTATTATGTATCTATAGAAGCTTCTGCTATCCTTTTTGGTATTTTGTGCTAGCTTTCTTTCATAATTTACCTTAGCTCTTTTTTATTAATTTTTTAGTAACCCTTTGTTTATGTTTGCATGTTTCCCAATCTTCCATCCTGCCACTGGCCTTTGCAATTTGGCATACCTTAGTCTTTGACTTAATATTGTCCTTGACCATCTTGTTTAGCCATGGATGCTTTTTACCTCCCTTACCATCTTTCTTTCTCACTGGATACATTTTAGTTGTGAGGAATTGAGTAGCTCCTTAAACATCTGCCACAGCTCATCCGCTGTCTGACCATTTAGCCTTACTGCTCAATCAACTCTGGACAAATCTGTTTTCATGCCTATGTAATTTCCTTTGTTTAATTCCAGAACACTACTGTGGGACTTCATTTTCTCACCCCCAAATTGAATTTTGAATTCTGTCACACTATAGTCACTACCCCCTAGAATATCCTTAACTACGATGCCATCAATTAATCTCTTCTCATTACACAGTACCAAATCCAGAGTAGCCTGTTCTCTGAATTGGTTCCATAACATACTGCTCCAAGACGCAATCTCTAATACATTCAATACTGCCTCCAGGCTACTATTGCCAATTTGATTCTTCCAATCTATGTGCATGTTAAAATCACCCATGATTATTGCCATAACTTTCTTGCAAAGCTCTAATATTTCCTGGTTTAGACTGCCAAACTGCAGAACCACTGTTTGGGAAGCTATAGATTACCCCTACCAAGTACTTCTTCTCTTTGCTGTTTCTTAATTCTACCCAGACTGATTCAACATCTTGACCTCCTGTGCTTATGTCATTTCTCATTACATTATGTCATTTCTCCTTCTTCAGCAAGGCCACACCACATCCTTTTCCTTTCACGTGGTACGTGGAAAATTCCATCTTCCGCAGTTACACCAGCACCATTCCCCACCATTCCCTCCACTACATCAGTGACTGTATCGGTGCCACCCTGTGCTCCCACAAGGAGGTTGAATAGTTCATGAACTTCACTAACACGTTCCACCCCAACCTTAAATTCACTTGAACCATCTCAGACATTTCCCTTCACAATCTGGAGCTCTCCATCGCCATTAACGGTGACCAACTCAGCACAGGCATCTACTCCAAACCCACTCACTCCTACAGCTATCTGGACTACACCTCCTCCCACCCCTTCTGCTGTAAAAATGCTATCCCTTATTTCCAATTCCTCAGTCTCCACCACATCTGCTCCCAGGAGGACCAATTCCACTATAGAACATACCTGATGGCCTCCTTCTTCAAATACCGCAATTTCCCCTCCCACGTAGTCGATAATGCCCTCCAGCACAATTCCTCCACTTCCTGCACATCTGCCCTCAAACCTGACCCCTCCAACTGCAATAAGGACAGAACCCTCCGGTCTTCACCTTCCGCAAGAATTACAAAACCTGTGCCCACATCTCTCTCCTTACCTTCATCCAAGGCTCCAAAGGAGCCTTCCACATCCATCAGATATTTACATGCACTTCCACCCACATATTTTACTGTATCAGTTGCTCCCCATGTGGTCTCCTCTACAATGGGGAGACAGGACGCCTACTGGCAAAATGCTTCAGAGAACATCTCCAGGACACATGCACGAAACAACCCCATTGCCCCGTGGCTGAACATTTTAACTCCCTCGCCCACTCCTCCAAGGACATGCGGGTCCTGGGCCTCCTGCATCACTGTTGGGGAAAATAAATCTTGTGCCAAATCATTTAAAACAAAATAATCAAGAGAGGAGACCTTGAGCAATTAACTAGCTTTATCGTGGCCTTAGGGAACCAATCTTCATTCAGAACAAAGTCTGACGTATTCCAATGAAATACAGAACGTTACAGGTTATATCATAAAATAAAAGCCCACTGCCCATTAATTACGCAACCTAAGGGCAGTTTAAGGTTCACATACATTTTCCAGACCTACATTTCTTAATGTCTACAGAACTGAATGTTATCTTACACTACAGGTTCAGCTAGGCTAAAACAACAGATAAGGGACAGAGAGAAACAGTACATCATTCTATGAGCAGAACTATCTAATGGCCCGAGGAGCAGAGACAGCCTGCAGCTGCAAAGTCAGGCTATCAAAACAGAATTCCTCAGCCAGGGTTCTGACAGCATTATGCTAGCAGGCTAAAATCTTACTGCAAAAATTGCTTTGTGACAAGATGGCTTCCACACAGTTTTGTGTCAATTTTGGTCAAATTCTCCCACAAACACCAAACCCTTGCCACCTGACGCCTGGAGGAAGAACGCCTCATCTTCCGCCTTGGGACCCTCCAACCACACTGGATTAATGTTGATCTCACCAGTTTCCCCTTCTCCCATCTTATCCCAGATTCAACCTTCCAACATGGCACCACCCTCTTGACCTGTACTACCTGTCCATCTTCCTTCCCACCCATCTTGTCCACCTTCCTCTCCGACCTAACACCTTCATCCCCACCTTCATCTACCTATTGCATTCTCAGCTCCCTTCCCCCCCAGCCCCACTCACCCCCCATTTATCTCTCTGGCCCCTTGGACCCCCCACATTCTTGATGAAGAGCTTATGTTCGAATCATCGATTCTCCTGCTCCTCAGATGCTGCCTCACCAGCTGTGCTTTTCCAGCACTACACTCACGACTCTGATCTCCAGCATCTGCAGTCCTCACTTTCTCCTTTTCCTTTCAGTCTGTCTTGCAGAATTGCTGAGTACTCCAAATATTCAATTCCCAGACCTGGTCTCCTTGTAACCATGTCTCAGTAATTGTTACCAAATCGGACCCCCGGTTATGCGATTCACTAGGACTCTGGTACCAGTTTGATTCAGGTGAAGACCATCCAATGGAACAGCATGATTCTTCCCCAGTAATGGTGCCATGAATTCAAACCCATTTCTCCCATACCAATCTTTGAGCCATGCATTTACTGCTTAATCTTACTGACCCTGTGCCAATTAACACATGGCTCAGGTTGTAATCCAGAGGTTATTACCTTGTTGGTTCTGCTTTTTAATTTAGCTCCTAGCTATTCATACTCCCTTAGCAGGACCTCTGCCCTAGTTTATCTATGCCTTTGGTCCTACATGGACCCTTTACCCTCACATTCCAGGTTCCTCAGCAGCCCAGATGAGATATCCCAAACCCAAACACCAAGTAGGCAAAACAACCATCGGGACTGTCGATCCTGTTCACAGAGCATCCAGGTAACTCTCCCCCTCCCTGATATATCACAATGCTTGAATCTCGGACTCCAACTCATCAACTCTGAGCCAGAGTTCTCCAAGCAACTAACATGCTACAGACATGGTCACTGGGAACCACAATGGTGTCCACCAGCTCTCATATCATGCATACACAGCACATCACCTGCCCCAGCATCTTTATTTAATTAGTTTTGAATGTTTTTGAACTGTTTTTATATTTCGGCATTTAATCTTAATCTAAATGTAAGTTGCAAGCAGTAATTTCACAAGGTTCAATTTAGCAAAGAATCACATTTAACACACATTCAAATTTAGCAGACTCCCAAACGGCCAATCAAATCACAGCCCTCCTGTGATATCATTTTTCAGTTTCCCGCTCAGAATCAGAAACTCTTACCTTCCCGGGTTGCTTTCCTCTCACTCCCACTCAGCTCTACTGCTGTAAATTTCTGACATAAGTTTTATATTAATTATTTTCCCAGGCTATTCATCACTTTTTCCCACTCAGCTCCATTGCTGAAGTTCGAAAGCAGCATGGTGGCTTAACATTTATCACAGTGCCAGGAACCGTTGTTCGATACCATCCTCTATGTGGAGTTTGTACATTCTCCCCATGTCAGTGTGGCTTTCCTCCGGGTGCTCAGTTTCTTACTACTCAGTTACAGGGATAGGGTAGTGGGGGGTTGGTTTGGGTCAGATGCTCTTCAGAATGTCAACGTAGATTTGATGGGCTGAATCCCTTGTTTCCACATTGTAGGGATTCTATGGTTCCTGTATTTTTTTTAATTTGAGGTTAATGATGAGAGAGTGGTTGATAACTCAAGTAAACTTTGCTATGTATAAAAGCTCTCTGCTTAAGTTTAAGACTCACTGAATAGATAAGAATTGTATTGAATTGATTTTATGAGTTCATTTCAACAAGCAAATAATAGCAAATAAACTAAAATTTAGTTTGAGGTGTTTGTTGGGCTATTTATATAATCATAGAAATAAAACATCTTAGAACCATGCCAATTCAGCCTATACCTTTCTTCTTCACTCATGTGATGTGTTCATTGCTGGCCAGGTTAGAATTTATTGCCAATCCCTAAATGCACTTGAGGTCGCAATGAGCCACCTTTTTGAACTGCTGCAATCCATGCGTGTTAGGTACACCCACAGTTAGGAATTTTGCTGTACTGACAATGACGCATACATTGGTGTCACCGGTGGTGTCATTCCAAGTCAGAATGGTGTGTGACTTGGAGGAAAACTTACAGGTGATAGTATTCCCATCCATCTGTTGCACATGTCCTTTTTGGTGTCAGAGGCTGCAAGTTTGAAGGAGCCATGGTAAGTTACTGCAGTATATATTTTGTATAATGCTGACTGCTGCCATGGTGAGTCGTTGGTGGTATAAATGTTGAAGGTGGTGGATACAGTGCGAATCAAAGAGGCAACTTTGTATGGGACTGTGTTTAGCGTTTTGAGTATTGTTGGAGCTGTATATATCTGGGAAAGTGGAGAACATTCTATCATCCGTCTGACCTGTGTCTTGTAGATGGTGGACAGATTTCCAGGAGTTAGGAAATCATAGTGATGTAGAGCTGTACAGCATGTAAACAGACCCTACTGTCCAAATCTTGCATGCTGACCAGGTATCTGAAATTAATCTAGTCCCATTTGTCTGCATATGGCTCATATCCTCTAAATCGTTCCTATTCATATACCTATCCAGATGCCTGTTAAAGGTTGTAATTGTACCAGCCTCCACCATTTCCTCTTACAGCTCATTCCATTCATGCACAACCCTCTGTGTGAAGAAGTTACCTCTTCAGTTCCTTTTAAACGCTTCCCCTCTTACCTTAAACCTATGCCCTAATGTATTGGAAACCCTCATCACAAGGAAAGACCTTGGCTATTCACCCTATCCATGTCCCCCATGGTTTTATAAACTTCTGATCATCCCTCAGCCTCTGAGTGTGCCAGTAAAAATAGCCCTAGCTTATTCAGCCTCTCCCTATAGCTGAAAGCCTTCAACCCTGGCAACATTCTTGACAATCTTTTCTGAACCATTTAAAGTTGCACAAAAACCTTCCAATAGCAAGGAGACCAGAATTGCTTCAAAAGTGGCCTAATCAATGTCCTGGACAGCCATAGCATGTTATCCCATACATATTAAACGTTTTCATTCAAGGAGTTATGAACCTGCACTCCAAGGTCTCTTTGTTCAGCAACATTCCCTAGGACCTTACCATTAAGTGTATAAGTCCTGCTAAGGTTTGCTTTCTCAAAATGCAACAGCTCGCATTTATCTAAATTAAACCCCATCTGCCATTCTTCAGCACATTGGCCCACCTGATCAAGATCCCATTATAATCCAAGGTAACCTTCTTCGGTGTCCACTACACATCCAATTTTGCTGTCATCTACAACTTACTAGCCATCTGTTCTATGCTCACATCTAAATCGTATAAATGATGAAAAACAGTGGATCCTGCACCGATTCTTGTGGGACACCACTAGGTACAGGCAACTAGTCTGAAAAGCAACCCTCCACCACCACCCTTTGTCTCCTAAGTTTGAGCCAGTTCTGTATCCGAATGATTAGTTCTCCTGGTATTCCATGTCATCTATCCTTGCCAACTAGTCTTCTATGAGGTACAGTGTTGAACCCCTTACTGAAGTCCATATAGGTTGTGTCCACCACTCTGCCCTCATTGATCCCCTTCATTACTTCTTCAAAAAAATTCAAATCAAGTGTGTTATATGAAGAATTTTTTTCAGAGCTTTCAAGCATTCTTGTATCCACATGGACAAATTAAGAAAGGAAGTAAATTAGTCACTGGTATTACTAATCATTGTGCAGACTGGAAAAATAAAATTGGCAAAGTTAGTCATAAAGGAGAATTTGTAGTATGCTCAGGACACTTTCTTGAAACAATATACTGTGGATGCAACCAAGGATCTATGACATTATATTATTATTTGGATCTGACAAAATGTAGTGAGACAAGACTAAAGAAATTGAGGGTTTGGTTAAGAAAAAGAAGGAAGCATATGTCAGGTATAGATAGGATAGATTGGGTGAATCCTTAGAGGAGTATAAAGGAAGTGGGAGTATACTGAAGAGGGAAATCAGGAGGGCAAAAAGGGGACATGAGATAGCTTTGGCAAATAGAATTAAGAAGAATCCAAAGGGTTTTTACAAATATATTAAGGACAAAAGGGTAACTAGGGAGAGAATAGAGCCCGTCAAAGATCAGCATGGCAGCCTTTGTGTGGAGACACAGAAAATGGGGGAGATACTAAATGAATGTTTTACATCAGTATTTACTGTGGAAAAGGACATGAAAGATATAGACTGCAGGAAAATAGATGGTGATAAATGTCCATATTACAGAGGAGGAAGTGCTGGATGTCTTGAAACAGTTAAAAGTGGATAAATCCCCAGGACCTGATTAGCTGTACCCGAGAACTCTGTGGGAAGCTAGAGAAGTGATTGCTGGGCCTCTTGCTGAGATATTTGTATTATCGATAGTCACAGGTGAGGTGACAGGAGACTGGAGGTTGGAAAACGTTGTGCCACTGTTTAAGAACGGGGGGTAAAGACGAGCCAGGGAACTATAGACCGGTGAGCCAGACCTCAGTGGTGGGCAAGTTGTTGGAGGGAATCCTGAGGGACAGGATGTATATGTATTTGGAAAGGCAAGGACTGATTCGGAATAGTCAGCATGGCTTTGTGCATGGGAAATCATGTCTCACAAACTTGATTGAGTTTTTTGAAGAAGTAACAAAGAAGATTGATGAGGGCAGAGCAGTAGATGTGATCTTTCTGGACTTCAGTAAGGTTCCTCATGGGAGACTGATTAGCAAGGTCAGATCTCATGGAATACAGGGAGAACTAGCCATTTGGATACAGAACTGGCTCAAAGACCTTTTCCAGGTGATGGTGGAAGGTTGTTTTTCAGACTGGAAGCCTGTGACCAGTGGAGTGCCACAAGGATCGGTGCTGGGTCCTCTACTTTTTGTCATTTACATAAATGATTTGGATGCGAGCATAAGAGGTACAGTTAGTAAGTTTGCAGATGAAACCAAAATTGGAGGTGTAGTGGACAGCAAAGAGGGTTACCTCAGATTACAAAGGATCTGGACCAGATGGGCCAATGGGCTGAGAAGTGGCAGATGGAGTTTAATTCAGATAAATGCAAGGTGCGGCATTTTGGGAAAGCAAATCTTAGCAGGACTTGTACACTTAACGGTAAGGTCCTAGGGAGTGTTGCTGCACAAGGGAACTTGGAGTGCAGGTTCATAGCTCCTTGAAAGTGGTGTGGCAGATAGATAGGATAGTGAAGAAGGCATTTGGCATGCTTTGGTATGGTCAAAGTATTGAGTACAGGAGTTGGGAGGTCATGTTGCGGCTGTACAGGCCACTGTTGGAGTATTGTGGGCAATTCTGGTCTCCTTCCTATCGGAAAGATGTTGTGAAACTTGAAAGGGTTCAGAAAAGATTTACAAAGATGTTGCCAGGGTTGGAGGATTTGAGCTACAGGGAGAGGCTGAACAGAATGGGACTGTTTTCCCTGGAGCATCGGAGGCGGAGGGGTGACCTTATAGAGATTTACAAAATTATGAGGGGCATGGATAGGATAAATAAACAAAGTCTTTTCCCTGGGACCGGGAGTCCAGAACTGGAGAGCATAGGTTTAGGGTGAGAGAGGAAAGATATTAAAGAGACCTAAGGGGCAATTCTTTCATGCAGAGGGTGGTACGTGTATGGAATGAGCTGCCAGAGGATGTGGGGGAGGCTGGTACAATTGCAACATTTAAGAGGCATTTGGATGGGTATATGAATAAGAAGGGTTTGGAGGGATATGGGCCGGGTGCTGGCAGGTGGGACTAGATTGGGTTGGGATATCTGGTCGGAATGGACAGGTTGGACCGAAGGGTCTGTTTCCATGCTGTACATCTCTATGACTCTAAGTTCAAGAAATGATCTGAATAAAAGTTTCCCCTAAGGAACAACAACCATAAAATGGTAGAGTTTAGTATTGTAGTTTGAAAGTGAGAAAGCTGGTTTGGAAACAACTGAGCTAAGTTTAATTATGAGTTGTTAAATAGAAATGAGGGCAGAGATAGCTGGAGTGAACTAGGAAGATAGATTAGAAAAACTGAGCAAGTCTGGCAGCTGTGGAAAGGAAGCAGAGTTAACGTTTCAGGTCCCATGACCCTTCTTCTGACCCCTTCTGAGGAAGGGCCACTGGAGCTGAAACATAACTCTGGGCTTTCTCTCCACAGATGCTGCCAGACTTGCTGAGTCTTTCCAGCAATTTCTATTTTTGTTTCTGATTTCCACAACCACATTTCTTTTGGCTTTTTGTTTGGGAGAGAAAAGTTTAACAGAAAACACTGTTGTACCTGCCTCAACAACTTTCATCGGCAGCTGAATCTATATGCATACTACGCTCTGGATAAAAAAGTTCCCCCTTCAGATTCCCTTTTATTCTTTCCCCTCTAACCTTGAACTGATGCCCTCGAGTCCTCGATTCCCCAGCCCTGGGGTGGGGGGGGGGAAATAACAGTACGTTCACCATATCCATGCCTGTCATGATCTTATACATGTCTACAAGATCCTCCCCCCCCCCCCCCGCTCAGTCTCCTGCATTCTAAAGAAAAATGTCCTACCTTGTCCAACTGCTCCCTATAATTCAGACCCTTGAGTCCTGGCAACATCCTTGTAAATTTCTTCTGCACTCTTTCCAGTTTAATAACATCCTTCCTATAGCAAGGTGACTAAAACTGAATACAATACTCCAGTGTGCCCTCACCAACTTCCTGTACAATTGTAACATAACTTTACAACTTCTGTACTCAGTGCCCTGACTGATGAAGGCCAGTATGCCAAAAGGAGAAAGTGAGGACTGAAGATGCTGGAGATCAGAGTAAGCCTTCTTCACTGTCCTGTCTACTTATGACTCCACTTTCAGAACCACGCACCCAAATGTCAAGATTCCTCTGTTCCAGGGAGCACCAAATACTATAATGACCCAAGTCATTATTTAATAGATGTAATATATTTGGATTTGCCAAAGTATCACACATTAGACAACTTAATAATGTAAGAACTGGTATGTTAGGGGTTGTGTATTTACAAGGATAGAAGATTGGATGAATAATAGAAGGCAGGGAGTTGGGATAAAGGGGACATTTTCAGGATGATAAACCAGTGAAGTACAACAAGATTCAGTACGTTTATTTACAGAAATTAATGACTTGGATAATGGAAGTGAATGTACTATTGCCATGTTTATGAGTGGGAAAGCAAATAGTGTGGATGACACAAGGTGTATACAGAGGGATACAAACATTTTAAGAGAGTGAGTGGAAACATGGCAGGTGAAATATTATTTAAATGAGGAAAGACTGCAGAAAGCTGCATCACAGAGAGATACAGGATCCTCTTACATGAATCACAAAAGTCTGATTTCACCAAGTAATAGAGAAGGCAAATGGACTATTGATCTTTATTTCAACTGGAATGAAATGTTGGTAGAGCTGTATAAGCCACTAGTCAGACCACAGGAATAGTTTTGATCCTCTTATCTAAAAACAATATACTGGCATTAGAGGCAGTTCGTGGAAGCTTCACTGCATTGATTCTGGAGGGATTTTCTTATGAGGAGAAATTGAGTAGGTTGGGCTTGTATTTGTGAGAGTTGAAGAGAATTAAAGAAGACATTATTGACACAGAAGATTCTTATGGGACTTGACATTGTAAATTTGGTTTATTCCCTTGTGTGCAAGTCCAAGATGAGAGAGCATAATCTTCATAGAATCCCTACAGTGTGGAAACAGGCTATTTTGGCCCAACAAGTCCACACCAACCCTCTGAAGAGTACCCACCCAGACCCATTACCCTAACCTATTACCCTACATTTCCCCTAACATATGGGCAATTCACGTAACTTGCACATCTTTGGATTGTGGGAGGAAATTGGAGCACTTAGAGGAAATCCACAGAGATTTGAGGAGAATGTGCAAATTCCACACAGACAGTTGCCCGATGTGGGAATCGATCCCGGGTTTCTGGCGCTGTGAGGTGTCAGTGCTGACTACCGAGCCAGTGTGCCCACCCATATGTATCTGGACCAATTGAGTAGGCAATGCAGATATCATTTAGGGTTAGTGGAGTATGGGGTTGAAGTGGGTGACAATAAAGGAGGGAGGATGTTGCTGGCAGTAGTCAGAGTTATAGATTATGCTCCTTTGTGAGAGGTGGATTCAGGAGCAGAAATCATGTAAGTGTGAAGCACTGGGGAGAAGATGATATGTACTTGCACTGGCAGAGTGGAGAGGAAAATTACTCTTCTTCCTATGGTCCTGGGAATTCCTCTAGACTGCTAAGACTGCTCTGACCCAAGTGGCAATCTCAGACCAGGCTATCATGGTCTCATGTTGTGTCTTCCACTCCGAAGAGATAGGAGGAGCGTTAAATGAATATTTTTAATCAGTATTCACGCTGAAACATGACAATGTTATTGTGGAGAATACTGAAATACAGGCTATCAGATTAGACATGATTGAAGTTTATAGAAGGAAGTGTTAGCAATTCTGAAAAGTGTGAAAATAGATAATGGGATTTATCCCAGGATTCTCTGGAAAGGTAGGGAGGAGGTTGCAGAACCTTTGGCTTTGATCTTTATGTCGTCATCATCTACAGTAATAGCGCCAGACGACTGGAGGATAGCAAATGTTGTCCCCTTCTTCAAGAAGGGGAGTAGGGACAACCCTGGTAATTATACACCAGTGAGCCTTACTTTGGTTGCGGATGAAGTGTTGGTTAAGGTTATAAGAGATCAGATTTATCATCATCTAGAGAGGAATAAGTTGATTAGGGATAGTGAGCACGGTTTTGTGAAGGGTAGGTCATGCCACACAAACCTTATTGAGTTCTTTGCGAAGGTGATCAAACAGCTGGATGAGGGTAAAGCAGTTGATGTGGTGTTTATGGATTTCAGTAAAGCATTTGATAAGGTTCTGCAATACCTGAAATTGCAGAAAATACGGAGGCATGGGAATGAGGGTGATTTAGCAGTTTGGATCAGAAATTGGTAGGTGAAAGAAGATAGAGTGGTGATTGATGGGAAATGTTCATCCTGGAGTTCAGTTACTAGTGATGGACCACAAGGATCTATTTTGGGGTCACTACTGTTTGATTTTTCTTTAAATGACCTGCAAGGGGATGTAATTGAAGAGTGTGTGGTGCTGGAAAAGCACAGCTGGTCAGGCATCATCCGAGGAGCAGGACTTCTTACTGTTGATGGGCTTTTGCCCAAAACGTCGACTCTCCTGCTCATCGGATGCTGCCTGACTGGCTGTGCTTTTTCAGCACCATACTCTTTGATCTCCAGCATCTGCAATCCTCACTTTCTCCTGAATTAGGGTGTAGAAGGATTGGTTAGTAAATTTGTGGATGACACTAAGGTCAGTGTAGTTGTGAACAATGCTGAAGGATGTTGCAGGTTACAGAGGGACGTAGATACATAGATAAACTGCACACGCTCAATGACTTCCGCGCCCACCCCTCCTCCTCTCCCCCCTCCCCACTGCCGTGTTTGCCCCCACCAACGCCACTCACCTGCATTCTGCTGACACCCCCCCCCATAGATCCCACTGTCACCATCCCCATCCTTTAGGAACCCACAGGGGAACACCACCCCTGCTCATGACTCCATCCTCATTCCCCCCACCACCACACCCAGTCCAGTTACCAACTCTGCCTCCACACCCACTCCAGTTACCGGCTCCGCCCCCACTCCCAGCTCCACACCCACATCAGCTCCCAGCTCCCAGCCCTGCCGAGTTTTCACCATCCCTCCAGACCTCCCCCTCACTGAGGACGAACGATCAGTCCTCAGCAAAGGACTCACCTTTATCCCCCTCCGCCCATGCATCAATGAATTTAATACACGCCGTGACATCGAACACTTCTTCCATCGCCTCCACCTCCGAGCTTACTTTCACAATCAGGACTCCCGCCCACCTTCCGAGGACCCCTTTGCCCACCTCCAACACACTGCATCTACCTGAACACCCCATGCTGACCTATTACCCACCCTTGATCTCTTCATTTCCAACTGCTGCCAGGACATTAACTGCCTCAACCTGTCTACCTACCTCCCCCACTCCAACATCTCATCCTCACAACGCGCAGCCCTCCACTCCCTCTTATCCAATCCCGACCTCACCATCATGCCAGCAGATAAAGGGGGCACAGTGGTAGTCTGGCGCACTGACCGCTACACCGCTGAAGCCAGACGCCAACTTGAGGACACCACTTCCTACCGTCCCCTCGACCATGACCCCACCCCCCCTCACCAAACCATCATCTCCCAGACCATACAGAACTTCATCACCTCTGGAGATCTCCCACCCACAGCCTCCGACCTCATAGTCCGGGAACCCTGCACTGCCTGGTTCTACCTCCTTCCCAAGATCCACAAGCCTGACCACCCTGGCCGATCAATTGTCTCAGCATGCTCCTGCTCTACTGAACTCATCTCCACCTACCTCAACACTGTCCTAACCCCCCTAGTCAGAAACTCCCCACATACATTCGAGACACCACCCATGCCCTCCACCTCCTCCAAGGCTTCCGTTTCCCCGGCCCCCAATGCCTCATCTTCACCATGAATATCCAATCCCTCTACACCTCCATGACCAGGCCCTCCAAGCTGTCCGTTTCTTCCTCTCCCGATGTCCCCAACAGTACCTTTCCACCAACACTCTCATTTGTTTGACCGAACTGGTCCTCACCCTTAACAATTTCTCCTTCAAATCCTCCCACTTCCTCCAGACCAAAGGGTTAGCCATGGGCACCCGCATGGGCCCCAGCTATGCCTGTCTCTTCATTGGCTATGTAGAACAGTCCATCTTCCGTAATTACACCGGCACCACTCTCCACCTCTTCCTTCGCTAATTTGATTATTGCATTGGTGCCACCTTGTGCTCCCGCAAGGAGGTTGAGCAATTCATCAACTTCACCAACACATTCCACCTTGACCTTAAATTTACCTGGACCATCTCTGACACCTCCCTCCCTTCCTGGACCTCTCCATCTCCATTAATGACGACTGACTTAACACCGACATGTTTTACAAACCCACTCGTTCCCACAGCTACCTGGATTACACCTCTTCCCACCCTACCTCCTGCAAACATGCCATCCTACATTCCCAATTCCTCCACCTCTGCCGTATCTGCTCCCAGGAGGACTAGTTCCGTCACAGAACACACCAGATGGCCTCCTTCTTTAGAGACTGCAATTTCCTTTCCCACGTGGTTAAAGATGTCCTCCAACGCGTCTCGTCCACATTCTGCACTCCACCCTCAGACCCCATCCCTCCAACCGTAACAAGGACAGAACGCCCCTAGTGCTAACCTTCCACCCTCCTAACCTTCAAATAAACTAACTTACCCGCCAACATTTCTGTCACGTCCAAACAGACCCCATCACCAAGGATATATTTCCCTCCCCACCCTTTCCGCCTTCCGCAAAGACCGTTCCCTCCGTGACTACCTGGTCAGGTCCATGCCCCCCTACACCCACCCTCCCATCCTGGCACCTTCCCCTGCCAACGCAGGAATTGCAAGACCTGCGCCCACCCCTCCTCCCTCACCTCCATCCAAGGCCCTAAAGGAGCCTTCCACATCCATCAAAGTTTTACCTGCACATCCACCAATATCATTTATTGTATCGGTTGCTCCCGATGCGGTCTCCTCTACATTGGGGAGACTGGACGCCTCCTAGCAGAGTGCTTTAGGGAACATCTCTTGGACACCCGCACCAATCAACCACACTGCCCTGTGGCCCAACATTTCAACTCCCCTACCCACTCTGCTGAGGACATGGAAGTCCTGGGCCTCCTTCACCGCCGCTCCCTCACCACCCGACGCCTGGAGGAAGAACGCCTTATCGTCCGCCTCGGAACACTTCAACTCCAGGGCATCAATGTGGACTTCAACAGTTTCCTCATTTCCCCTTCCCTCACCTCACCCCAGTTCCAAACTTCCAGCTCAGCACTGTCCCCATGACTTGTCCTACCTGCCTATCTTCTTTTTCACCTATCCAGTCCACCCTCCTCCCTGACGTATCACCTTCATCCCCTCCCCAATTCACCTATTGTACTCTATGCTACTTTGTCCCTACCCCCACCCTCCTCTCATTTATCTCTCCACCCTTCAGGCACTCTACCTGTATTCCTGATGAAGAGCTTTTGCCCGAAACGTCGATTTTATTGCTCCTTGGATGCTGCCTGAACTGCTGTGCATTTCGTCTAATCCAGAATCTGGTTTCCAGCATCTGCAGTCATTGTTTTTACCAAACTGCAGAACTAGGCTGAGCGGTGGCAATAGGTGTGTAATGCAGAAAAGTGTGAGGTGATTCACTTTGGAAGGAGTAACAGGAATACAGAGTATTGGGTCAATGGTAAGATCCTTGGTAATGTGGAGGAGCAGAGAGATCTCGGTGTCCATGTACATAGATTCCTGAAAGTTGCTACCCAGGTTGATACAATTGTTCAGAAGGCGTATGGTGTGTTAGCTTTTGTTGGTAGAGGGATTGTGTTTCGGAGCCATGAGGTCATGTTGCAGCTGTACAAAACTCTGGTGTGTGCCCACTTGGAGTATTGTGAATACATCTGGTTGCCGCATTATAGGACGAATGTGGAAGCATTGGAGAGGGGATTTACTAGGATGTTGCCTGATATGGAGGCAAGGTCTTATGAGGAAAGGCTGAGGGACTTGAGGCTGTTTTCATTAGAGCGAAGAAGGTTGAGAGGTGACTTAATAGAAACATACAAGATGATCAGAGGATTAGATAGGGTGGACAGTGAAAGCCTTTTTCAGTGATGGTGATGGCTAGCACGAGGGGACATAATTTAAAATTGAGGGGTGATAGATATAGGACAGATGTCAGTGGTAGTTTCTTCACTCAGAGTAGTAGGGGCATGGAACACCCTGCCTGCAACAGTCATAGACTTGCCAACTTTAAGGGCATTTAAATGGTCATTGGGTAAACATATGGATGATAATGGAATTGTGTAGGATAGACAGGCTTCAGATTGGTTTGACAGGTTGGCGAAGCATCGAGGGCTGAAGGGCCTGTTCTATACTGTAATGTTCTATGTTCTAAAACTTTATAGGCCTTGAGGCAAGAAAAGGGGCCCGCTGAAATACTTGACAGAAATTGCGATTTTCCAGAAACTTTAAGATTCAGCCAAAAGTCTCTGACATTTGAAGGAAGTCACTATTGTAGCAGTTTATGAATGATAATGACATCTAAATGGAAAAGCAGCAAATTTAATAGGCAAGCTGACTAGAATGATAACTTTTCTACTCAAAAGTAATCTAATTTTTAATAGATAAATACTTAGTAATTATGTCACATTATTGAGGAGTCTTGATGAGGATTTGGACACGCATAGTGATATGGCAAATGGAATATAATATAGAAAAGGTTGAGGTTATCTGCTTTGGTAGGAGTTGCAGATGTGCAGAATATTTCTTAAATAGTAAATGTTTGGGAAGTGTAGATATACGAAGGGGCCTAGATGTCCTTGTCAGTAAATCTAATATGTAGGTTGCAGATTGCTTTTAGGAGAACTAATGAAATATTGGACTTTTTTGCAAGAGGATTTGAGTACAGGAATAGTGAAGTGTTGCTTCAAATGTATAAGATCTTGGTTAGACCGTACATAGAAGACTGTGTGCAGATTTGGTTCCCTTTTTAGAAAACTATTATTGTCGTAGAGAAAGTGTAATGAAGGTGCCCCAGACTTGTTCTTGGGATGCTTGATCTGTCCTCTGAAGGGAGATTGGGCAAACTGGGCCTTCATTCTCTAAAGTCTCAAAGAATGAGAACATATCTCAATGAAATCTATAAAATATTTGAAGTGGTAGATGGAATAGGTGTTGCTAAAATGTTTCCACACAATTTAAAAATAAGGGGGATGCCACTTAGGTCCAAGATGAGGAGAAATGATGTTACTCAGAGTTTTTTGAACCTTTGGAATTCTCTAGCGGCACTGTGGTCGTTCAGTCTTTGAGTATGTTTAAGGTAGAGATGGATAGTATTTCTGACGACCAGTGGGATACAGAGTTAGGGTGAGGAAAAGGCATTGAAGTGTTCGATCAGCCATGATCTTATTGAATGGCAGGGCAGGTTCAAGAGGCTGAACAACTTGTTCCTGTTCTTTGATTCCTATATTGTATTTATAATATTCAGTTAGCAGCCTCGTAATTGTACTTCATGCTTTCAAACACTTGAGCACAATACTTTCTTGCAACCACTGGTGATTACAATGAAATGACACTGACAATTGCTCAAAATGATGAAGGAGCAACACTCCAAAAGCTCGTGCTTCCAAATAAACCTGTTGAATTATAAACTGTTGTGTGATTTTTAACTTTGTCCACCCCAGTCCAATAGCGACTCCTCCACATCATAGTTTTTAAATTTGTAATTGTACCCAGCCTCCACCACTTCCTCTGGCAGCTCATTCCATCCACATACCATCCTCTGTGTGAAAAAGTTACCCGTTAAGTCCCTTTTAAATTTTTCCCCTCTCACCCTAAACCTATGTTCTCTAGTTCTGGACTCCCCCAACCCAGGGAAAAGACCTTGTCTATTTATCCTATCCATGTCCCTCCTGATTTTATAAACCTCTGAGGGGTGTAAGGTCACCCCTTAGCCTCCAAAGCTCCAGAGGAAACAGCCCCAACCTATTCAGCCTCTCCTTGTAGCTCAAATTTTCCAACCTTGAACATTTCTGTCACCTTGACTTTCTTCCATATGCTGTCATTCCAAGCCCTATACCTTCT
This sequence comes from Hemiscyllium ocellatum, assembly GCF_020745735.1. Taxonomy (NCBI): domain Eukaryota; kingdom Metazoa; phylum Chordata; class Chondrichthyes; order Orectolobiformes; family Hemiscylliidae; genus Hemiscyllium; species Hemiscyllium ocellatum. The sequence continues at coordinate 11,958,477 of NC_083442.1, forward strand.
CAAAACAAAGCAGATAACCTCAAATTCCTCATCTCTGCCATATGTAGCCTTCCAACCTGCTGCTTTCTTCAAGAGCCAATTCCTGTATAACACAGGACATAATGCATATATGAACACAACTCCTTGAAAATTCATCCCTTTATGCAAGGTGGTAATTTTAAATCACAGAGGAGATCAGCCACAACTTGTATTTATTCCATACTGTGGTTGTCATACCAAACTTATGTCTTGGCAAATAATCAAGCCCAGGTGCTTAAATTTGGTTGCCTAATTAATTTATAGTGTCATTGCATCTTAGTTGGTCCAGAAAGGAGCAATGCAGGTATATGGACTGCTTGCCATACATCTTTAGCCCATTATTTTTAAGGGCATTTTACCATCAACTTTCTCTTTCCAGTAGCCCTTTCACACTTTTGTGATGACTGTCACAATATATACATACAGTATGTGCCAGGGTGGGTCTGACTTCAGTACCAACTCAAGGATGATCAACAGTAGCGGGCTGAAAGCTGAGCCTTGGTGGATGCTAACTTCTGGCTCAGACTTTTGGCTTGACTTAGACATGCTACTCTGGTAATCGCCTCTCTCTCTCTCTTTCTCAGGCATTCTCAGATCTTTCTTCTTGGTACACAATACGACACTTTTTTAAAAAATCCATATCAAGGAAGGACAGATATAAGTCCCTTTGTCCCTTATAATATCTCTTGAACAATTGGTGAAAGGTGAAATGGCAGTGTGATCTTTCCAGGCATGAAGCTGAACTGCCTATTACTGGCGTCCATGACTGTTCTTAGGCAAGAGTCCATCATATGTTCCCACCCCTTGAAGATGTAATACATCAATTTTACCACATTCTTGAACATCTCCCTTCTGTTAAAAAGCTAATACCAGAATAATTTCTTTTGGTTCATCTGGCAAACCTTTCCCTGACCTTGACTACAGATGATTCAGGGTTTCTGTTTCCATGTTGCCAAGGACCTTCCAGGCCTCCATTGGGATCCTATCCGGTCCTTGAGCCTTCACTCAGCTCACAGCCATTCTAATGTATTTATTTTACGATGTCAGCTATTGCAGGACAATTCTTTCCTCCATTGATCTGTTGTCCCAATTTTCTAAATTAGTACTCTTTGTTCAGCTGCTCTTCAAATTAGGAGAGCCTTTTTTTTAATTGCTTCTGTACATATGAAATTACACTCTGCACTATCTTTGATCTGTCTTATATGGTTCAAATCTCGTCAGCTCTTTTGCTTTTTCATGATCCTGGACACCTCATTGTGACCACCTTTGGACTCAATTCTTTTGTACTTCTGTTGCCTCAGCCTTGAACCTTCATTGCAGGAGTTTTGGTCATCATCTTCTCCGTTTCATATTTAGTCTGATCCATCTTGAAATAAGAAATTAACTTTTTTCAAAACAATAAAATAATTATTTAATGTCAGTGGATTCTGTTGTTTTTCAGATATTGACGAATGTGTACAGAATGGTCAAATCTGTAAATATGGACGTTGTGTGAATACAGAAGGCAGTTTCCAGTGTATTTGTAATGCTGGGTTTCAGCTGACGCCAGATGGTAAAAATTGCATGGGTACGTAGAACATTTGAACACAATAAAGTCATATCAATAAGCATTTACTTGTGAACTTTAATTTTTTTTCTTCTGTTAATATTGTCTGCATTTTTAAAACTTGTCTTTATAAATTTATAAATTAAGACATTTTTGTTTAATTATCTATTAAACTGTTGTCCATTGGCAATGTTTAGATAAAAATAAATGCTGAGGTATAAAATGGGTTTTGATATTTATGCAATTCATTACTGTAAAATTCTATTTCAGACCAGGATGAATGTTCCCAGAAAAACATGTGTATGAATGGAATGTGCATCAATGAAGATGGCAGCTTCAAGTGCATCTGCAAACCTGGCTTTGAGTTAGCTTCTCATGGACGCGTATGCATTGGTAAATTTGTTATTAGAAATTAGCTGCATTTTAAAAAGTCATTGGACATATAACGGTTACAGCTGGGAAAGAGGCCATTCAGCTCTGTGCCAGTAAATATCCGTTTAGCTCATTGAGTCCACATTGTCTGCCTGCAACACAATCCAATTAGTCTGATTTCCATTCTCTATCCCTGAAACCTTCAAATGGATTCCCTTCAAGTGCTCATACAATTTCTGTTTGAAATAATGTTATTTCTTCTTGCTATCTCATTCAGAAATTACCATTTGCTGCCTAAAAACAAAATTATACCATCTGCATGATCGGGACATCTGCTCTTTAGAACTGTGCCATTATGTCTACTTTGTGTTTCTCTATCTTCTGCTAAGATGCCTCACTTCACACTTTTCTACGTTAAATTCCGTCTGCCACGTGTCAACCAACTCTATTGACTACCTTTTTTCTTTTGTAGTCAATTGCAATCATCTTCACTTATTTGCAGTTCTGATCTTGTTAGGTACTGATGACATTAACTAAAAAAAAGTAAGCAAAAAGAATCCAAGCAAATGGTCAACAGAACCACAGAATATAGTTTCACATTTTACAATAAAGCGCATTTTTTATGTTTAGAATAACAAAACAGATAATCATTGCAAGGTATGTTATAACTTTGCATTTGTTTTAATCCATACTCACCCCATCACCCCACTCCACTAATTTCCCCGTTACGTAACCACCAAAGCGCACAGAGGGAAGTGACCCATTGTTTAAATTCCGCCACCTATTTTAAAAAACAATCTGCAGTCCTCGTCCTGAATATTGGGGAATACCTCATAGAGTCATACAGCACAGAAAGGGACCCTTTGGTCCTACTCATACATGCTGACCAGATATCCCAACCCAGTCTAGTCCCACCTGCCATCACATGGCCCATATCCCTCCAAACCCTTCCTATTCATATACCCATCCAGATGCTTTTTAACTGTTGCAATTGTACTAGCCTCCACCACTTCCTCTGACAGCTCATTCCATACACGCACCACCCACTGCATGAAAAAGTTGCCCCTTAGGTCTCTTTTATATCTTTCCCCTTTCTCCCTTTACCCTCTAGTTCAGGATTCCCCCAGCTGAGGGAAAAGACTTTGTCTGTTTACCCTATCCATGTCCCTCATGATTTTATAAACCTCTATAAGGTCACCCGTCAGCCTCTGATGTTCCAGGGAAAACAGCCCCAGCCTATTCAACCTCTCCCTGTAGCTCAAATCCTCCAACCGTGGCAACATCCTTGTAAATCTTTTCTGAAACCCTTCAAGTTTCACAACATCCTTCCAACATGACATCTCAACTCCTATACTCAATGCTCTGTCCAATAAAGGAAAGCATACCAAACGACATCTTCACTATTCTATCTACCTGCGACTCCACTTTCAAGGAGCTATGAACCTGCACTCCAACACTCCCTAGGACCTTACCATTAAGTGTATAAGTCCTGCTAAGGTTTGCTTTCTCAAAATGCAGCACCTCACATTTATCTCAATTAAACTCCATCTGCCATTCCTCAGCCCATTGGCCCATCTGATCAAGATCCCATTGCAATCTGAGGTAACCTTCTTCACTGTCCACTACACCTCCAATTTTGCTGTCATCAGCAAACTTACTAACTATACCTCTTAAGCTCACATCCAAATTATTTATATAAATGACGAAAAGTAGTGGACCCAGCACCAATCTTTGTGGAGCTCCGCTGGTCACAGGCCTCCAATCTGAAAAACAACCCTCCACCACCACCACTCTCTGTCTTCTACCTTTAAGCCAGTTCTGTATCCAAATGACTAGTTCTTCCTATATTCCATGAAATCTAACCATCCTAACCAGTCTCCAGTGGGGAACCTTGTCGAACACCTTCCTCATGTCTTTATAGATCACATCTATCTCTCTGTCCTCGTCAATCTCTTTGTTGCTTCTTCAAAATACTTAATCAAGTTTGTGAGATATGATTTCCCACGCACAAAGCCATGTTGACTATCCCGAATCAGTCCTTGCTTTTCCAAATAAATGTACATCCTGTCTCTCTGGATTCTCTCCAACACCTTAACCACCACTGAGGTCAGGCTCACTGGTCTGTGGTTCCCTGGCTTGTGCTTACCACCTTTCTTAAATAGTGGCACCTCTGTGTATCTTTGTTCTCAAAAGTAGCATTTACCACAATTTTCTCTTTAGAGTAGGAAATTGCCACTCTTACTTTGTCTGACTCAGACCCACAACAAAATGGCTGATTTTTAACTGCCTTCTGAAATGGCCTAGAAAACCGTTCCGTTATCTCAACCACTAGAAAGAAAAGAAAGGAACGAAACCAAACAAAACATCCTCGCATTGATGAAGCCATCAAATATGATAACAGTAAACACAGCTCTATTAAAGTTCTCCTTGGTAACATTTGGGGGAGGGGCGGATGCTAATGCCTAAATTGGGAGAGCTGTCTCACAGACCAATCAAGCCTGACATACTTATACTCATGGAATAATAACTTTTAGAACCAGTAGTACAGCACAGTGGTGTACAGTCGGATGGGAGCTGTTTTTGGAGTCTTCAATGTTGACTGCAGAACTTATGAGGTTTTGTGGCATCAGGTTAAACATGGGCAAGGAAACCTCCTGCTGATTACTGTGTCTTACCCCACCCCTCAGCTGATGAATCAGTGCTTCTTCATATTAAAAAACACTTTGAAGAAGGATTGGTCGGCATGGACGAGTTAGACCAATGCTGTACAGCTATATGACTTTATGATTGAGGGTGATAAGAGCAGAAAATGTAGCCTGGGTTGGGGACTTCACTGCCCATCATTGAAAGTGGCTCAGCAATATCACTACTAAATGAGCTATCTGCTCGACTGTATCTGTGGCAGGTGGTGAGGGAAACAATAGGAGGGAAAAATATATTTGCCCTTATTCTCGCCAGTCTGTCTGCCAGAGTATCTGACCGTGACAGTATTTGTAAGAATGATCACCAAACAGTCATCTTCATACTAAGAATGTCCACTGTTGTGTGGTGTGGCACTAGCAACGTACTAAGTAAGATAGACATCAAATCGATCGAGCAACTTGAGACTGGTCACCCTTGAGGCACTGTGGGCCATCATCACAGCCAATCTGTGCTCCAATACAATTTATAACTTTGTGGCCTGGCCAATGCTCCAATCTACCATTACCATCAACCCTGGTTCAATGGAGCGTGCAGGAGGTCATGCCAGGAACGGCACCAGACATGCCAAAAGATGAGGTGTCAAGCTGGTGAAGCTACAAAACAGGGCTAATTGTGTGCCAACAGCCTAATCAGCAAGTGATAAAAGAGCTAAATTATTCCACAACCAATGGATCAGATCTGAGCTTTGCATACCTGCCACATTCAGTTGTGAATGGTGGTGGATCACTCACTGAAGGGGGTTTCTCCTCAAACCTCCCCATCTCAATAAGTCCAGTACAACAGTTTAAAAAATAAGGCTGAAGTATTCACAACGATCTTCAGCATGAAGAGCTCAGTGGTTAATATATCTCAGTATCCTCCAGAGGTCCCAAGCATCATAGGTAGCATTCTTCAGCTAATTTGATTCACTCCACGTGGTATAACAAATGTTTGGAGGCTGCAAGTGCAAAGACTATAGGCCCTGACAGTATTCTGGCAGTAATATTAAAGACTTGTACTCCACAACTTCCCACTGTTCCAGTACAGCTGCGATACTGCATCTACTGAATTATGGATTGATTATATACTGTCTGTAAGTAGCTGCAGCCTGTCTGGATTCTGCAACATGTTTATTAGCACGGTCACTTTGGTCAAGGCTTGCCTTGTTTTCCCAGCATGCTTCAGTTATTGTCCAATCTTTGTAAATCCATCATAAGTTCATCATTTTGAATGGACCATCCAGCCACAGTCAGCTTTTGTCCGAAACGTCGATTTTGCTGCTCCTTGGATGCTGCCTGAACTGCTGTGCTCTTCCAGCACCACTAATCCAGAATCTGGTTTCCAGCATCTGCAGTCATTGTTTTTACATCATTACAACATTAGTCTAAGCATGGTCAAAGGAGCTGAATTCCACAGGTGAAGTAACATCAAGGCTGCATTTGACTCAGTCTGGCATCAAGGGGTCTCAGTAAAACTGGAGTCAATGGGAATCAGATTATCACTATGATAATTGAAGTCATACGTGACACAAAGGAAGATGACTGTGGTTGCTGGAGGTTAGTCACCTGAACACCTCAGGTTAATGTCTTTGACTCAGTCATCTTCAGATGTTTCCATCAATGATCTTCCCTCAGTTATTAAGTCAAAGTGGGAATGTTTGCTGATGTCTACATAAATGATCAGTACATATTTGTGACTCCTTAGATACTGAAGCAACCTGTGTCCAAATGCAGCAAGACCTTGATCGTGTCTGGGTTTGGAGTTGACAAGTTGCTGAGGCACTACATTTTAAACCCAGAAATATTACCATATAGAAGGACAAGAGCAACAGATCAATGGGAACCTCACTTCAGGCTTCCCTCCCAGCCACACACCATCCTGTCTAGGAAATATGTCACTGTTTCTTCAGTGTCATTGGGTTAAAATGGAAGAATCTCCTCCATTTATTAGCAGAGTGTGTTTACCAAAGCACATGGATTGCAGTAGTTTAAGAAGATAATTCACTACCACCTTCTCAAGGGCAACTAGCTATGGACAATAAATACAGACCCATCCAGCAACACTGACATCCTAAAAATGAATTTTTTAAAGAAAACTGCCACATTAGATGGCATTACCATGACTGAATCTCCCATTAATAATTGTGGACCTACTATTGAGCAGAAAGTATATTGGATTAGCTTATATAAATAGCGTGGCACAAATCAAGGTGTATGGTAGAATACCCCATACTTGCCTGATGAGTGTGTCTCCAGTAGTACTCAAGAACATGGCTATAATCCAGGAAAAAAGCCCATTTGATTGGCATGGTATACATATTCACTCCACCAGGTAAAAACTATGACTGCAGATGCTGGAAACCAGATTCTGGATTAGTGGTGCTGGAAGAGCACAGCAGTTTAGGCAGCATCCAAAGTGCAGCGAAATCGATGGTTTGGGCAAAAGCCCTTCATCAGGAATCTGATTCCTGATGAAGGGCTTTTGCCCGAAACGTCGATTTCGCTGCACTTTGATGCTGCCTGAACTGCTGTGCTCTTCCAGCACCAATTATCCAGAATATTCACTCCACTGCTGATGCTTAGTAGTGGCTGTATGCACTACAGAAATTCACCAATGCTCCTTAGGTTGCACCTTTGAAACCAATCATCATTTACCACCATTTTGAAGGACAAGGGTAGTAGATACATGTGAACACCACCACGTCCATGTTCTTGTCAAAGTTGCACACTATCATGACTTAGAAATATATTGCACTCCTTCAGTGTAAAATTAAACTGGACTCATCATATAAATATAATGGCTAGAAGAGCAGGTCAGGGGCCAGGAATATTGCAGCAAGTAACTCACCTGACTCTTCAAAGTGTATCCACTGTCTACATGAAACAAGTGGGGAGTGTGACAGAATACTTGCCTGAATAAGTGGTTAAGATGACACCTCCCACCTGCCAGGAACTATCTAATTGGAAATGCCAGATTCTGCTCACAGTTCTAAACAGGAGTTAATACTTGAAACCACACAATATGAATTCATTGAGGAGAAGCTATTTGAAACACTGACTATATAGTATTTTTTATGATGAAGAAAATATTAACTACCTGTCCCATAATCACCACATACTGCCTCCGCAACTCTCCCAGCCTCGTTGATTGTGTTGTAAGGTACATTAGGCTCTCAAGCTTTTTTAGATTTTTTTAGAAGAAAATCTCCAAAATTAAAGTGTTTCATAACAACTGACCAGCATATATGTACTCAATTGTGTAGGTTGTTCTGCAAATCAACCAACACATCACAGTAGCAAACACTTGTGCAAGCTAGCGATGGGGACAAATATAGAACTCCACTAGTAGCCTTCAGTCATTAACCTGTGTACACGTAGTCTCAAAGTAATGTAGTTCTCCAACTCATATTCTCCTGGACCGTCAGAGCAACTGATTTCAGATTCAGCACTGCTGTGCCCAATTTAGGAAAAAGGAAGAGGAACATGCCTTTCCACCTGCCTGCTCAACAAGGTACTGCATATTAGGCTACTTAATAAGACAAGAGTCCTTGATGTTGGAGGTAGAATATTAGCATGGATAGAAACTGATAGAAGACAGAGAGTTGGGACAACTAGTAGAAGACAGAGACTGAATATTTTCAAGATGGCTACCTAAAACTATTGGAGTGCCACATGGATCAGTGCTGGAGCTGCAGTTATTTATAAAATATATGACTGACATTGAGGAAAGTGAATATACTGTCACCAGTTTTGCAGATGGCACAAAAACAGATTAAGCAAGTGAGGTTATACACTTTGGCAATAAGAATAGAGGAGCTAATATTATTTAAATGGAGAAAACTACAGAATGCTGCAGCCCAAGAAATTTGGATGTCCTCATAAATGTATCATAAAAGCTAACTTCCAAGTTCCGCAGGGAAGGCAAAGGGAAATGTTGGCCCTTATTTAAAAGGGAATGAAGTAATAAAATCGGGAAACTTTGCTCGTTAGATCACAATACAATACTGCCAACAGGTTTTGTTCCCTAATCTAGTGATCGGAGGCAGTCCAGAGAAGGTTCACAAAGTTAGTTCCAGATATGGAGGGATTTTATTATGCAGTGAGGTTGAGTAGATTGAGTCTGTACTCTTTTGGAGTTTAGAAGAATGAGAGAAGACCTTATTGAAATCCAGCATTCTTAAGGGTATTGACAGAATCATACTTATGGAGATGAGGCAGAAATGTGAAATTAAGGATAATCAGATTTGCCATGCTTTCACTGAATGGCAGAACAGACTCATGGGCCAAATGGCCCTTTGTCTCTACATAAAATCAGGTCACTGGTTCACTGCGGTAGAGACATAAAGAAAATTCAAACTTCAAGAATAACTATGATGATATACAATTAATGGATGGTCAGACAAGTATGGACCAAACATCATAGCTTGATTGCTAGCAAGGTACAATATTAATACAGTAGTCAAGGAACCAATGTTGCCTCTTCTGCTGAGTTCACTATCTCTCTGATGCCTTAGTAAGCTGCACACATGCCTTCCTTTGGACCAAGGACATGGAGATCGTGGAAATCTCAACCTCGGAGACCTATCATCCACCTACAACCCTCATACCTGATTAACTTCTCCTAGCCCCTAAACATGACTCAGAAATTGATATTAAATTCCTCTTGAAGTATGCATTCCACTGTTTTGGCACTTCCAAGAGTTGGCCTCGACAGTCATGTTGAGACGTTTTTGTTCAATCTGAATTAACATACAAACTCAACGCACTTTGCAATTTGACACATGGTACCTTGAAGAAGTCTTGCTTGAAGCCAGTCTGCATTATATATCAATGCCTCTACACCAGCAATGATATTCCAAGTAAAGTTAAAGAAGCATGTTAATTTCATGCAAGATCTTCAAAGTAATGCCACAGCAAGCAAGCTCATCATCCTCGCTGATTTCATGTTCATGTCCAGGCAAATGTGAGGTGATGCATTTTGGGAAGTCTCTAGACGAATTATACCGTAAATGGAAGAGCCTTGGGAAAAGTTGAAGAACAGAGAGATCTGGGAGTTCAGGTCCATTGTACCCTGAAGGTTGCTGCACAGGTGGATAGTGTGGTCAAGAAGGTATACGGTATGCTTCCCTTCATCGGACGGGGTATTGAATATAAGAGTTGGCAGATCATGTTAAAATTGTACACGACATTGATTCAGCCGCATTTAGAGTACTATGTACAGTTCTGATCGCCACATTACCAATACGATGTGGACGTTTTGGAGAGGGTGCAGAGAAAGTTTAAGAGAATGTTACCTGGTATGGAAGATGCTGGTTATGAAGAGAGGTTGAGTAGGTTAGGTTTGTTTTCATTAGAGAAAAGGAGATTAAGGGGGACCTGATTGAGGTCTACAAAATCATGAAGGGTATAGACAGGGTAGATAGTGATAAGCTTTTTCCCAGGGTGAAGGGTTCAATAGTGAGAGATCACGCTTTCAAGGTGAGAGATGAAAAGTTTAAGGGGATACACACTGCAAGTACTTTACACTGAGAGTAGTAGGTGCCTGGAAAGCGTTGCCAGCAGAGGCGGTAGAGGCAGGCACGATAGATTCATTTAAGATGCGTCTGGACAAATGCAGGAGTAGGTGGGGAGCAGAGTGATACAGATGCTTAGGAATTGGACGACAGGTTTAGACAGTGGATTTGGATTGGCTCAGGCGTGGAGGGCTGAAGGGCCTGTTCCTAGGCTGTAAATTTTCTTTGTCCTTTGTCCTTATGTTGATGCAGGCTATCACACATGGAGGGCAATGTAGTGTCATTGCAATTGGTCAATTAAACTGCAATAGCAGCTTCTCTCAAAGTGTTGCATCAACATGGACGGACCCTAGCTTTAAAAGTTTTTGATCTGAAACAAATAAAAGCAGAAGTTGTTGGAGAAACACAGCAGGTCAGGCAGCATCTGTGGAGTGTATGCCATCACCATCACTGAAGTAGTATTAGACAAACTAATGAACAGAATATTACTTAAATGGAGTAAAAAAAATCAAAAAGGTGCAACACAAAGGGACTTGGGGATATTTGTTTAAAAACAACAAAAAAAGCCAGCACACTGATGCAACAGGTAGTCAGGAAAACTAATGGAATATTGGCACTTATTTCAAGGGTTTTGGAGTCTAAGAATAGGGAAGTCTTATTGCACCTGCACAAGGTGCTGCTGAGAACATATCTGAAGCATTATGAGCAGTTTTGATCCCCTTATTTAAGGAAAGATATCATTTCATTGGAGGCCTTTATTGTTAAGGGCATTGAGTCAGGACGTCATGTCGCAGCCTTATAAAACTTTGGCTAGACCTCGCTTAGAGTATTGCATTCAGTTGTGGGCACCACATTACAGGAAGCATGTGGAGGTTTTGGAGAGGGTGCAGAAGAGCTTTACCAAGATGCTGCCTGGATTAGAGGGTAGGAGCTAAGAGGAGGGGCTGAACAAACTAAGGTTGTTTTCTCAGGAACAGCGGAGGCTGAGGGGGACACCTGATAGAAGGTCATAAAATTCTGAGAGGCATAGATAGCATTGGCGGTCAGAATCTTTTCCCCAGAGATGAAATGTCTTAATACTAGAGGGCATGCATTTAAATTGAGAGGAGGAAAGTTCAAAGGAGATGTGAGGGGCAAGTTTTTGACGCAGACTTGTAGGTGTCTGGAACACACTGCCAAAAGTGGTGGTGGAGGTAGTTACAATAGTGGCATTTAAGGGGGTTTTAGAAGTGCACATGAATAAGGAATGGAGGGATATGGACCATGGGCAGGCAGAAGGGATTAGTTTAATTTGGCGTTGTGTTTGTCACAACATTGTGGGCTGAAGGACCTATTCCTGTGCTGTACCATCCTATGTTCTACATAGATTCTATAAATCTGGTAGTCAAAGTAATCACCAGGTAGAAAAAAATCAAAGAGTAAAAAATGAGGTCTGCAGATGCTGGAGATCACAGCTGCAAATGTGTCGCTGGTCAAAGCACAGCAGGCCAGGCAGCATCTCAGGAATAGAGAATTCGACGTTTCGAGCATAAGCCCTTCATCAGGAATAAGATGAAGGGCTTATGCTCGAAACGTCGAATTCTCTATTCCTGAGATGCTGCCTGGCCTGCTGTGCTTTGACCAGCAACACATTTGCAGCAGAAAAAAAATCAAATACCATCAAGCAAAGCACTTGCTGAAGATCATCTAAGTGAAATGAAGAACTAATGGTGAGTGAACAAGGGTTCAGAAACTGCCACAAAGCAAGACCTGATTGCTGTCTGTCAAGTTCTGTAAGTGATCTAGGTTAAAAACAATGACTGCAGATGCTGGGAACCAGATTCTGGATTAGTGGTGCTGGAAATGCACAGCAGTTCAGGCAGCATCCGAGGAGCAGTAGAATCAACGTTTCGGGCAAAAGCCCTTCATCAGGAATAAAGGCAGAGAGCCTGAAGGGTGGAGAGATAAGCTAGAGGAGGGTGGGGGTGGGGAGAAAGTAGCATAGTGTACAATAGGTGAGTGGGGGAGGGGATGAAGGTGATAGGTCAGGGAGGAGGATGGAATGGATAGATGGAAAAGAAGATAGGCAGGTAGGACAAGTCATGGGGACAGTGCTGACTGGAAGTTTGGAACTGGAGTGAGGTGGGGGAAGGGGAAATGAGAAAACTGTTGAAGTCCACATTGATGCCCTGGGGTTATACGGAGGCAGGCACTGAGGAAGCAAGTGTGGCTGTGGTAGCGGGTTTGTTTCAGGACAGGACAGAGGAAGTGACCTGGGAGTCGCAGTGGGAGAGGGACTCCCTGAGATTCTTGTAGAGAAAGGAGGAAAACTCCTTCAAGGCAGGCATCCTTGCAAGAGGATTCGCAGTACGGTTAAAATCAACTAGGTAAAAACAATGTTCTGTGATCTGCCTATGGCTCCAAACCAACCACAACACCTATCCTCTCAGTAGATGACAATCAGCTCCAAACAATGATATTCGGTTTTGTTTGGCGGAGCACTTTAATAATCCCCTGAACCAGTGATCCACAGGGAGTGATGACACTATTGAATCAATTCTGCTGCATCCAGTGCTGGATGAATTTGCTATTGTTTCCTGTCAAATCAGTAAGTCAGTAAGAACAAAAAGCAACTTGACAGCATTCCACCTGAAGTATTCAAGTGTAAAGGAATTCGCCATGGTTATGAAACTTCTCTGCTTAATCTGGAATCAGGCATTGTGGTACAAGTTTACAGTGAAATTTCCATACTCGCCGATAAAACACGAAAGGAAGACAATCAAGTCCATCTTTGACAATTATTGTGGCATTTTACTTCTCTTCATAGCAGAAAATAAGCTTGTAGATTTATCATTCACTTTACAGATTTGATATGCCCAGAATGACATTGTGTAGTTTTTCTCGTGCACAAAGAACAGTCACTATGATCTTTGCATTTATCACACTTAAGATTGGTTCTGCAAACAGAAGAAGGACATCTGCTTTGTGTTTATTGACCTCATGACGGCCTTTGGAAAGTACTGTGCATAAATAACTAATCTGAAAGAGTAATCAGGATCACATCATTTCATAACTACATGATGGGCAGAGAGATGCCTCATTCGATGTTTTTCCTGACACCACAACACCAGGAAAGGCTCTGTAATGGCTCTAGTTTTGTTTGTCATCTTTTTCCCAATGCTCTTGTATTTACTTAAAGATCCTGATGTTGGCGTACATTTTCAGTGTAATTGGCAACCTCTTCAATTTTCAAAGGCTTGCACAAAGGTTATAACAGTTACAAAGTGAACTCTTATTTGCCATGATTGTTGTGATAACACATTCCATGGATGGCAATCTATTTGTTGGCTGCTTTCCCCAATTACAACCTTGCAATAATTCTGAAAACAACAGAGATCTTGTACCAACCTTCCCCTGACCACAAACTCTGAGTCCCCATTCATCTCAATCAACTAAATACCATCAACTCAATACAGGAGATTCTGCTTTTTTAGGAGTATTCTCTCCAAAAATACCACCTTGTGGTCTAATGAAACTGCCCATTGCCTGGCAAAAGCAAGCTGCTCATTTAGCTGGCTAACCCACAGGCTTTGAAAAGAGTATGAAGTTATTTCAAGTCTACCAAACATTGGTTCTCAAAACATCTTTTTTAAAGCTGTAAGATGTAGACAACCTACTAGTGTCTCAAAGTGATATGTACATTCCACTTTTGTTCCTAAGGATCTAGCCAAACCATCGAATGGCAAGACAAAACTCCTAATGCCAAATTTCATGGAAGATACCGCCCATCTGACAGCAAGAATATGTACATTTGACCCCTTTTTGGCTGCTTTCCATCTCATGAGTTGACAGCTTACACTGCTGTGGTTAACTCTGTATTGAATATCACCGAGTTTGACTCAGGCACTCCATTCTGTCATGGCTGCCTTACACATTTGCTGTGGAGCAAGATCATTAGCTAAGAAAATGCAGGAACATTTAAGTTAGACCCCACCAAACAGGAGACTAAAGCAACCCTAGGCAGATTCAAATGGAGGAATTGCTACCATCAAATGATCTCCATATTTGGAAACAAAATCAAGTCATGGTTGAGCAAGTGTGTGCCGCCAACAAAATAATTGACTTCATCCACCCCTCCGGAAGTGACTTCATATGTAACATTTGCAATTGAAATTGAAGGTCAGTATTGGATTTAACATTACAAATGAGACAGCACCAATTAGACAAGTGAATATTTTGTCCCTTTGCTGAATGCAAATCTGTCAAATGATGACAGAATCCTTACAACTAATTTTATATGTAAAATACCTTTCCACATACATATGTCTTTACATGTCATATCCTTCCTTAGGACAATGAGTGACATATGTCAATTGTGGAAACTTATTCAAATATTAGTGTCAAAACTAGATTTCTACTTGCTGAATTTTGTGTAGACTAATTGTAAACTAATCTTCAAGGAAATGTTGCTGTGCACTAGGCTACAGAATTAGAAGAAAGCCTACAGATTGTACTAGTAATGAGTTCTCAAGTACAGACATTGTGTAACATTCAAGATGCAATAAATCATGATTTACCCTTAACCAAGATTCACTTAAGCTTATTTAGTGCAATGCATTTTCAATTATTTTTATGTTATCTTAATGAGTGTATGTTCTGCTTTTTTAATAGACATTGATGAGTGCCACACACCAGGAATTTGTATGAATGGGCGGTGTGTGAACACAGATGGCTCCTACAGGTGCGAATGTCCTCCTGGCCTAGCTATTGGACTTGATGGACGAGTCTGTGTTGGTAAGAAAATCAATTGAAGCATATGCAATAAACAAGGTTTTGAAAAGCATGTATAAAGTATTTTAAAAACCATTGAAAATATTTTGTATTGTTCAAACTCACTTTACGTAAGCATCTGAAATGTTCCTTCATCAAGTTATTTCAAATTTCAATTTGTGTGCTTCCAATTTCTTTTCAAGGAGTTAACCATTAGTCTCATTCTGTAGAACCAAAATTGGTTTTCCTCCTAAAGTAATTTCATTTGATGCATATGACATCAAATATAAGGTAGTATTAATAATATAATGTTATTAACTATAGTTAATAAATTGGTTATTATTGGTTATTAAATACAGTCATAGAATTGCATAGCATAAAACAGACCCTTGTGTCAACTGGTCTTGGCCAACCAGATATTAAACATAGAACATAGAACAATACAGCATTGTTCAGGTCCCTCAGCTGACCTTTTATCCTACTTTAAGACCAAACTAACCTACATACCCTACATTTTATGATCATCCATGTGCCTATCCAACAGTTGCTTAAATGTACCTAATGTATCTGACCGTACTACCACTGCTGGCAGTGTATTCCACGCACCCACCACTCTCTGTGTAAAGAACCGACAACTCTGACAACTCCTCTAAACCTTCCTCCAATCATCTTAAAATAATGACCCCTTGTGATAGCCATTTATGCCATGGAAAAAGTCTCTGGCTATCCATTCTATCTATGCCTCTCATCATCATGTATACCTTTATCAAGTCACCTCTCATCCTTCTTTGCTCCAATGAGAAAAGCCCTAGCACCCTCAACCTTTCTTCATAAGACAAACCCTCCAGGCAGCAGCCTGGTAAATCTCCTCTGCATCCTCTCTAAAGCTTCCACATCCTTCCTGTAATGAATCGAATGCAATGTTCCAAGTGTGGTCTAACCAAGGCTTTTTAGAGTGCAGCATAACCTCAAAGCTCTTCAGTTCAGTCCTCCTGCTAATGAAAGCAATACACCACGTGCCTTCTTAACAACCCTATCAACTATATTCTAAACTGATCTAGTCCCATTTGTTAGCACTTGGTCCATATCCCTCTAAACATCTTTCTATTCATGTACCCAGATGCCTTTTAACTCTTGTAATTGTACCTGCCTCCACCACCACATACAAGCAGCACCCTCTGCATGGAAAAAGTTGTTCCTCAGGTCCCTTTATGATCTTTCCCCTTTCACCTTGAACCTCTGCCCTCTAGTTTTGGATTCCCCTAACCTGGGAAAAAGACTTTAGTTGTTCATCCTATCCATGCACATCCTGATTTTATAAACTTCTGCAAGGCCACCCCCTCACCTCCGATGCTCCAGAGAAAAAAAACCCAGCCTATTCAGTCCATCCCAATGGCTCAAACACTCCAATCCCAGCACACCCTTTCCCCTCCCACGTGGTTGAAGATGCCCTCCAATGCATCTCATCCACATCCCGCACCTCTGCCCTCAAACCCCACCTCTCCAACCACAACAAGGACAGAAACCCCCCTCACCTTCCACCCACCAACCTCTGCATAAACCGCATCATCTACCAACCTTTCCACCATCTACAAACAGACTCCGCCACCAGGAATATATTTCCCTCCCCACCCCTATCTGCTTTCCACAAAAACTGTTCCCTCAGTGACTACCTGGTCAGGTCCACACTCTCCAACGACCCACCCTCCTCTCCTGGCACCTTCCCCTGCCACTGCAGGAATTGCAACACCTCCCCCCTCAACTCCATCCAAGGTTCCAAAGGAGCCTTTCACATCCATCAGAGTTTCACTTGCACATTCACGAATGTCATTTATTGTATCCATTGCTCCCGATGCAGTCTCCTTTACATTTGGGAGACTGGATGCTTTCTCACAGAGCGCTTTAGGGAACATCTCTCGGACACCTTCACCAATCAACCTCACCACTCTGTGGCCAAACATTTCAACTCCCCCTCCCATTCTGCCAAGGACATGCAAGTCCTGGGCTTCCTCCACCACCACTCCCTGACCGCCCAACAAATGCAGGAAGAATGCCTCATCTTCTGCCTCAGAACACTTCAACCCCTGGGCATCAATGTGGATTTCTCATTTCACCACACCCCACCTTACCCCAGTCCCAGCCTTCCAGCTCAGCACCGTCCTCATGACCTGTGCTACCTGCCAATCTTTCTTCCCACCTATTCGCTCCGCCTTCCTCGCCGACCTATCACCTTCATTCCCACCTCCATCCACCTATTGTATTCTTAGTTACCTTCTCCCCAGCTCCACCATCCTTCCCATTTATCTCTCCACCTCGGAGGCTCCCTGCCTCGTTACTGATGAAGGGCTTTTGCCAAAAACGTCGATTTTCCTGCTCCTCGGATGCTGCCTGATCTGCTGTCCTTGTCCAGTTTGAGTCTGATCTCCAACATCTGCAGTCCTCACTTTTGCTTGCAGTTGTTTGCACATCAGTGATGCAGGTCTTTTCATGGGCTCAATGTTCTTAGTCATTGTGGACACCCACTCAAAATGGCCGGACATGCGTTGAGTTCATTTGTCAAACAGAGAGATGAAAGAGAAACTGCATACCTTTTGCAATGCATAGACTCTCAAAAGTGTTGGTCACAGATAACGGACCATTGTTTACTAGCAGGAATTTGAGTATTTCCTAAAGGTGAATGGTATTTGTCATATAAGAACAGCACTATCCATTATCCAATGGTTTGGCAGAAACAGCAGTCCAAACTCTGAAGACAGGTTTAAGAAACAACCTACAGCTTCACTAGTCCCGGTTCCTATAGGACCACCCCTCATGCAACTACCAGGATTGCTCCAGCAGAGTTGCTAAAGGGGAGAAGACACTGCACCAGGTTAAACCAGATCTTCCTGGACCTAGGGTGAGGGGTGAAGTGGTATCAGGAATGCAAGTGCCGGACACGTGACTCCACTAAGCGAGAGAGGTGGTTTACTTCAGTTGATGAAATTTGGTGTCAGAACCACAGGCATGACCCTGTCTGGGTATGATGCATGGTCAATGCATGATCAGGTCCAATGATGCATAACGTTTGGGTAAGTGCGATGGTCCTGAACAAATATGTGGACCATATGAAAGCTGCAAACAGTGTGAGAGCAAAACATGTCCGGCTCCTCAATGGACTTTGCAACTGTTCCGGAACTCCTGGGTTCCTCTCCATCAACTGTTGAGGATAACTTGGAATTTAAGATGGACATGGCAGTTGTTGCCACCTCGATGCCATTGCAGCCTAAAGAGGAGAATACATTTCTTCTGAGATGGTCCGAGTGCAAAAGACAAGCTACTGTATATTACATGCCACCTGTATCAGAGGCCAAGTTGGAGGAACCTGACCCAGTGTTAAAACACCCTAGGAGGATCTACAATTAAAAAAAAGCCTATGTTCTCAGACTCACGGGAAGAGATATAGTGATTGTAACAAGGTCAGCCAGGTAGACCTCATAGAATATGAGTTTTGGATTGGGGCTGTTAATCTGTTCCAATCAGGAAGCCTTGGCAGGCAGATATAAATAGGAATGTCTTAGAGTGGTCAGAAGGTGGGAGGGATGTGGGCTTGCTGGGTCTGTATTGTATGCACTGTTTTTTCTGTAACTGGATTGGCTTTTTATGTACAAATGTCATTGTCGCTGTCTCATCATATGTGAAACTGGGATTTGAGGTTTGTCCTCATCTCTCTGTAAACTGGTTGAATGGTAGGGTTTGGGGCCTGGCTTCGCTGCTCCTTTTCCTTGTAAAATTGCTGTTGTATACAGCTGTAAATGTTTACTGTTTTTTGTAAACTGTGTTTTGTAATTTGCTTAATAAAATAAAAAAAAGGAATGTCCTGCGCACACACAACATGGGTGCTGGGGTAAAAATAAGCACTACCGCAGTTAGGCGGTAGTGGGGGGATGTAAAAAAAGAAAAAAATAAATAAACAGTTGGAATGTCAGAGCTTCTGTTCACTCTGAGAGCTGGCACTTAGGGAGCTAGATCAATGTCAAAGGTTCTCCACATTTAAAAGCCTCTTGGGCTGGGGATCCAGCTGCTGATGTTGCCCAGATTAACTTCTTGTTCCATTGCTGCCATTGCTTTTTTAAACAGCACTAGTTTATTTTTCTGATAAAGGATGAAATATCACCTGAAATATCTCAACTTTACCTCCACTGATGCGGACTGACCTATTCAGTGTTAACTATTTTCCACTTTTACATATGTGACAATTGTTCGTTCTCAGGGCCAAAATCCATCTGTATGAATCTTCAGTATTTCTACATCATGCATGTACCCCAATCCCAATGTTTCTAAGACATTGGAATACAAGCCATTTAATCCTGAGATTACAACTGCCAGGATTTAGTTGTGAGCAGGAAACCTGCCCAGCCTCACTTCTGATGACAGCATAATGCCACTGGGAATCTCAGTTCCCAGTAATGCTAGTCTTGCCTTCATTGAAGGCTTGAAAATCTCATTTGTGTCTGAATCAGAATTTCTATCAGGACTGTTGAAACTATAATCTTTCCTTTCTATATTCAATCATTCCTTCCTAGTTTTATTTTGTCTTAATTTGTCCAGTTTGTTTTTTTTTGAATATGTTTTACTCTGTGTTATAACTTTGCTCTCACTAAATTATTACTTATATGTTGTTTATGTTGATAAACAGATACTCATATGAGAAGCACCTGCTATGGTGGTTACAAGAGAGGCCAGTGTGATCGTCCATTACCAGGAGCCTTCACCAAATCTCACTGTTGTTGTGCCAATACTGATCACGCCTTTGGAGAGCCTTGTCAACCTTGTCCAGCAATAAATTCTGGTGAGTACTTTGCGTATAACTGCTGTAAAATAAACCATGTTAATTTATTATCTTGTTCATCAATTGCTAAGGCAAAATAAAGTCTGAAAAGAATTTAAAAATACAAATGAAAGAAAAACAGCTGTCACATTATGATTTACAAAGGATTCATTATTATCGCTTACTTATTCAGCAAGCACATGTAGTTGCATTTTAAAATGGCAGAAAAACACATTTCTGCTCAATGCATTTCAGCATTATGAATCAGGTGTCATTAAATTTAAAGTAAATAGAACATTGATGTCATTATAGCGGGGGAAACAACATGAATCACACCGTAAATACATAATCCAGTTTTAAAAATATATTGTTCTGGACCCTGAACAAAAAGAGCAAAAGTAATATCTTTGTCTTGTCTTGGCATTTACACTAATTAATTGTGTCGCTCAGGAATGCACATCAACAAAAATAACTTTGTGCCTAAATGTTTTAAAACCTCATGAAATCATTATTCTTATTGCCTCGTGGTGCAATATCATGAAACACTTTGATGATCAAGTACTAAGATCTGCATTCAACCTCTAGCAGGGGTAGAACTGTTCCGAAATACCCCTTGCATACCTGTTTGTATTTAAGTAACTGCAGATCCTCTCCCTTATTGCTATCTGTCGTAAGGAGTACTTACTTAGGACATCCAAAAGACATACCTTGTAAAAAGAAAGTTTCACTTTAGTATTCCCACTTCAGGAGAACCAACAGCCAAACACTTGTCTCCTAATTTACATACCCAACAGTAACATTCTTCAAATGCTAGGTAGAAACTGAGCAGTCAAATCTGGCAAGTAGTTTCATGTATAATGGCTCCATTATTTGTGACTTTCTTTCATAATAGGAGATTTGCTGTATTATGTAATGTTATACAGTTAGAGGATTCATTGAAAAATTGATTAAAACTTGAAAAAATTGTATCAAATTATCTGTAGTTAATGTTCTTTGTTATAAACGCTGCCTGTATGGGTGCATTATTTTATGTTGTAATATTTTGTAAGTCATTAGCTTTTTTAACAAAAAATAATTGTTTGACAAGTGTTGTGTTCATGTCACTATTCTTCACTTGGGTTCAGTGCTCTTTTTAGTGTTTGCAAATGACTGCTATTTTAAATGAGTTAGAATTCAAATAGATTTAAATAGTTTTAACTATATATCACACAGTTTGGTGCAGATTTGTTCAACAGTGCACTGAAAGTAGCACACAGAAGTGTGGATCTTGGTTGGCAATCTCTCAAACTGTATCATAGGTTACTCGTCACTTTCTTGGTCTTTACTGTCAGCTTCACAGGAAGTTATTTGCTCTCAGCTCATTATACAGCAACTGATGGATTGTTATAAGGAACTTTGTGTAACTTTGAAAGGTTACAAACAGTTACGTACAGGAGTAGGCCATTCAGCTTTTGGAGCCTGCTCTGCCATTCAATACAATTATGGCTGATCTGATTGTAATCTCAAATCCACATTCTTTCATAGCCCATTAACTTTTCATCACCTTGCTTAACTAGAACTTATCTGCTTTTACTGTAAGGAATATTCAAGGAATCTGATTTGACTTATTTATTCCAAAAGGTAACTTTATTTAAACAGAATTCAAGATCATATTCTTATATCTTTCAGTCCATAAAGTGCACACTATTCTCATCTCATTTCCTTCCACTTGGCTTATAGGTTCTAACAAAGTTGCCAATGCAAGTTTGCATCTGAACTGTTTGGTAAGAGCACTGGAGATTTATACCATTCCTGGCCTGGAAGAAGTGTTTCCCCCATGAAGTGGGAACAACGTGCAGGCATGACTGGGATATGAACCCAGGATTGCCTGTCCAGTAGGCAAGCACTTTAACCAACTAAGCAAATGCGCCACTCCACACTCTAATGTTGAGCTCTATTTCATTAAAGACAAGTAACATGAAACTAATCCCTATAGATTTCTAGTTCCCTAAATTTGTACAACCAATTCAAACCCAATTAACTCTTAATTAATATATTCATCACCTGCTCTCTCATTCCATTAGGTCTCAGGCATTCCTTCAGAACATAATTAAATGATAAGAGATTCTCATTTTTATTTTTATTTTTTAAAAAAAATGACAGCATAACATGTTTGGCTTTGCACTTTAAATTTCCAAGTGTTGTTTGGCCAGTATGTCCAACATTTTCTTAGAACTTGCTGCTTTCCTTGTACACAATCAGACAGCTGCCTGCTTCTATCCACCCATTTCAGTTTAGAGATCTCTACAATCTGTTTTAATACTGCAATATCAATTCCCATACATTCTGTTTGATTTTGTTATCCAAAAGTGACTTGTAATCAATGTGGCACTCAGTGAGTATTGCTGCTGATTCACTTTTTGAATTTCTTCCAAGAGAGGAAGAAAAATGCCATATTTCACCATGATGTGGAGATGCTGGTGTTAGACTGGAGAGGACAAAGTTAAAAATCACACAACACCAGGCTATAGTCCAACAGGTTTATTTCGAAGTACAGGCTTTCAGAGCATTGCCCCTTCGTCAGGTAGCTAATGGGGCAGGATCACAGGACAAGGATTTATAATAAAAGATCAAAGTGTCATACAACTGATGCGATGTATTGAACAAACCTAGATTACTGTTAAGTCTTTAATCACTTAGAATAAGTTGCAGGTTTCAATTGATTAATATGTAAATCCCAGAGCATTTTGCAAGTCACATTCCCGAGATAACTTAAGGTTTCATTAAAAAAATTACATCTCAGCTCAGACAATGCATTAAAGGTGTGAGGTTAGAGTCTGTCTGTATTCCAACCTTGAGTCAGTCTGGTTCTATTTCCAAAGTGGGAATTTATAAAATGTCACATGGACTGACAGCCTATCAATTGTTTGACTTTTGAACAAAATATAATGTATCTGCAAATACAAGTCTGCAAATATAAATTCACCCTATAGACTTATATATGTGTGTGCATGCATGTAAGGGAGAGAGAGAGTAAGAGTGTGTGTATGGGCGGGGAGAGTGGGAGAGATTGTGTGTGCATGCGTATGTGCATGCTTGGTAGAGTGTGTGCACGAATGTGAAGGAATATATGCCTGTGAGACAATGCGCATGAATGTGGGTATATGTCTGAGAGAGAAGATCTGCGTGAGTATAGTGTGGTGGGGTCACCTGTAGTGTGACATGAACCCAAGATCCCAGTTGAGGTCATTCCCATGGGTACCGAACTTGGCTGTCAGCCTCTGCTCGACGACTGTGATGTTGAGTATCCCAAAGTCAACCTTGGAGGACGGACATCTGAAAATCCAAAGCCGAATGTCCTTGAATACGGAAGTGTTCCCCAACTGGGAGGGAACATCCCCGTCTGGCAATTGTTATGCAGTGTCAATTCATTTGTTGTCATAGCGTCTGCTTGGTCTCGCCAATCTACCATGCCTCGGGACATCCTTACCTGCAGCGTATGCGATACACATTGGCCGAGTTATATGAGTATCTGCTGCACACGTGGTGAGTGGTATCCCCACGTGTAATGCTACTATCCATGTTGACACTCTGATACATCTTGCAGAGATTGCCATGTCAGGGTTGTATAGTGTTTTGACCGATGTTGTCCTGAGGCTGGGCAATTTGCTGCAAAGATAAAGCTTGGCAGTTGTTGGCGGAGGTTTTGCTAGAGCTCTTTGGGAGGATTTAAACTAGATTTTTTAGGGGGTTGGGAACCCGGGGCTACAGATCTGATGATGGTAGTGAATAGCCAGATACAGTGTGTAGAGAGTCTGTGTGGAGGAATACGCACTTGATAGGGCAAAGATGCTGTCAGTGGGATGGGTTGAACTGTGTCTATTTTAATGCAGGAAGTCTCAGGAATAAGGGTAATGAACTTAGAGCATGGATCAGTATTTGGAACGATAATGTTGTGACCATTACGGAGACTTGGATATCACAGGGGCAGGAATGGTTGTTGGCTTTAGATGTTTCAAAAGCAATAGGGGCAGAGGTAAAAGAGGTGGAAGAGTGGCATTGCTAATCAGGGATAGTATTATAGTTGCAGAAAGGGAGGTAGTCAAGGACAGTTTGTCTACAGAGTCAATTTGGGTGGAAGTCAGAAACAGGAAAGGAACAGTCACTTCATTGGGAGTTTTCTATAGACACCCCCCACTAGCAACTGAGGCATGGAGGAGCAGATTGGGAGGCAGATTTTGGAAAGGTGCAGAAGTAACAAAGTTGTTGTCACAGGTGACTTTAAGTTCCCTAATATTGATTGGAACCTCTTCAGTTCAAATAGTTTGGATGGAACAGTTTTTGTCAGGTGTGTCCAGCAACAGTTCCTGACTTAATATGTAGATAGGCCTACTCGAGTGGAGGCCATATTGTGCTTTTCAACGAACCAGGACAGGTGCAGGATCTCTCGGTGGAAGAGCATTTCGGTGATAGTGATCCCAACTCCCTGACCTTTACTATAGTCGTGGAGAGGGATAGGAGCAGATGGTATGGGAAAGTATTTAATTGGGAGAGGGGAATTACAATGCTATTAGGCAGGAGCTGGTGCATCCCGATTGGGAACAGATGTTCTCAGGGAAATGAACGACAGAAGTATGGAGATTGTTTAGGGAGCACTTTGTGCGAGTGTTGGACAGGTTTGTCCCATGAGGCAAGGAACGAATGGTAGGTTGAAAGAAGCTTGGGTGACAAGGGATGTGGAACATCTAGTCAAGAGGAAGAAGGAAGTTTACTTAAGGTTGAGGAGGCAAAGATCAGTCAAGGCTCCAGAGGGTTACAGGGTAGCCAGGAAGGAACTGAAGAATGGACCTTAAAAGAGCTAGATGTGGGCATGAAAAATCATTAGCAGGTATTGGTATCATTGGGGATACCAATCTATGAGTCAGAATCAGAGTTCAATGACAGAGTTAATTGCACAAGAAAATACCGAAGCTCCGGGGAGAGAAAGACACCAACGACATAATGGTCAGCTGCGAGTCTTTTCTCAATCCGAAGCACATGTCAAGAAACATTTATACATCTTGTGATACAATAAGTCAGTGATGAGATTATTGTCTTTGTCACATGGTTTGTTTATGGCAATCATTGCAGAATCATTGATAGTTTTGATACAGTCTTTGTCAGTTCCAGCACAGCCTTTGTTAATTTCCCGTGGTCGTTGTCAGTTTCAGTGTAGACATTGTCAGTTTCAGTGTCTGTACGGAAATCCATTGCTGTAGTAATGGGCACTAATCGCTCTTCCTGAGAAGGACGATTACTGCAGCCCTGTATTACGTCTGTACTAAGCTGTTAGCATTTCTATGACAGGTGTTGACTGATCACTTTGGCGGGCAGTGTTCATTACTCATGTATTGTCTCCCCCCACCCACCTGAAACTAGTCAACTGAGTTGTGAGTATATTGTACTGGCATTCTGGTGGCCCCAGGCAGTGTCTGTATTCGCTCTGCTTTTTCTCTCCATATTGTGATCTGGTGGCCATCTTGTGTGTCAAGTTGGCCAACTGATGGCTCATTGGCCATCTTTTGTGTCAGTGTTCCTGCTGTCACCCTGCCCCTTGCCATCTCCCTCTTTACCAGGATGCTGCCTGGACAGGAGGGTGTGGATTATGAAGAAGAGGGAGCTAGGGCTTTTCTCATTGGAGCGAAGAAGGATTAGAGGTGACTTGATAGAGGTGTGCAAGATGATGAGAGGTGTAGACAGGGTGGGTAGCCAGAGACTTTTTTCCCATGGCGGAAATGTCTATCATGAGGGACATAATTTTAAGGTGATTGGAGGAAGGTTTAGGGAAGATGTCTGAGATAGGGTCTATTCTCAAGGAGTGGTGGGTGCATGGAATCACTGCCAGCAGTAGTAGTAGAATCAGATACATTAGGGACATTTAAGTGTCTCTTGGATAGGCACAATGAAGGGTATGTAGGTTTGTCTGATCTTAGAGTAGGATAAAAGGTCAGCACAACATAGAGGGCCAAAGGGCCTGTACTGTTGTGTACTGTTCTGTGTTCTATATTTAAAGGTAAGAAGTGGAGGCGGTAGGGAAGATCTTGGTGAGGTTCTCATCCTCATCAATACTGTGTTGCAGGCTGCAAAAAGCATGGTGTAGTTTCTGTGTTCCCAGGAAAAACTGGACAATGAAGGGTACCCTATCAGTTGCATACTGAGACGGTCTCCTGAGGAGGTCATTATGGTTTCCCGCAGTGGCATGCCGGAACTGGTGATCGATGAGTTGAGCATTGTATCCTGTTGAGCAGATCCTTCACCATCAGGTGTCCATCATGTTCCTCCTCATCTGAACAGATCCTGTGCATGCAATACGGCTTGTCCATTGACATGGCTGTTTAATATGTTTAGAGTGGAAGCTAGAGAAGTTCAGTGTCACGAGCTTATCCGGTTTATTGATGGAGGTGCATGTGTTCAAGAATGACACTGATTCTAAAGAGTACTCCATGATAAATCTGATGATGGGATGAAACTTGTTGATATCACTGTGTCGTTATTTCAGTGACTCCTCGCATGAGTTCAGAGGAATAAATGTCGTTAATATATCTGGTGTAGAGTGTTGGTTGGAGGTGTAGCAAAGAAGTCTTCTTCGAACTTATGCATTAAACTGTTGGCATATTGGGATGCAAACTTGGTCCCCATGGCAATTCTGTATGTCTAGATGAAGAAGTTGTTGTTAAAGGTGAAGAAGTTGTGGTCAAGAATGAAATTGATGCATTGTAAGATGGTGCCCGGAGATTGGCAGTTGTTGATGTTGAGTACTGAGGTTGCTGCAGCGACGCTGTCATCATGGGGGGAGGCTGGCGTATAATGCTGAAACATCCATTGTGACGAAGAATGTTCCTGGTTCGTCTGGGTGCTGAGTTTCTGTAAGAAATCTGTAATGTCATGACAGAACCTGGGGATCCCCTGTACGGTGGGTTTCAAGGTGCCCTCGATATAGCCAGAGAGGTTCTCACACAGGGTCCCATTGTCTAATGCAAAGGAATGTCCAGTTGTATTGGCTTTGTGTATCTTCAGAATGCAATAGAAGTGTCCTACTTGAGAGGTAATCTGAAGGACTGGATCAAAAGTCTTGATCAATCTGTTTAGTTTACTGGTGTGTTTTTTGATTGGATCGGCCGGTAGTTGCATGAAGTGTTCTTGGTTGTTCAGTTGTTGGTACGTGTCGTTGCATTAGTCCATTCTATTCTGAATGACGATGGCTCCTCCTTTTTCTGCTGGTTTGATGACAATGTTACGATTAGCCTTGAGAGCATGGACCGTGTTGCATTATGATAGGGTGACATTTTGCTGTACCTTGTGAGTGCAGCTCATGAATCTTGCATTTACACATTTCCTGACAGTTTGAGCAGGACAGCAGCCCTCTGAAGGTGTCAAATTGATTCCGTCTTTGTTCGCTCCACTACGGATCTCTCTGACGACTGTTCCAGTTCATTAGTTGTCTCATTGGACACACTGCTGACATCTTGGAAGAATTCCTGGAGACTCATTCATCTGATGAATACCTCCATGTCTGTCATAAGATCAATGAGGTGCATTTTGGTAGGGGGGGAGCAGAAATCGAACCTTCGGCTAAGAAGTTTAATCTCTTCCAGTTGAAGGGTGCAATCCAATAAGTTGACAATCGATTTCCCCATGGTGCACCATTTTCAAATTGTGCGAGGGAGGCTTGGTTATTGGTGCTGGTGATGCCAAGTTCCTTTATCTCTCTCTCACACACACACACACACACACACACACACACACACACACGGTGTAATTTGCAGATACACTCTATTTTAATAATAAGGCACACAAACTGTAGGCAGTCAGTCCATGTGGCATTTTATAAATTCCCACTTTGGAAATAGAACCAGTCTGACTCAAGGTAGGAATGCACACAAACTCACACCTTTAATGCATTGTCTGAGCTGAGATGTTACTTTTTTTTATCAAACCTTAAGTTATTAAACCTGAAAGCTTGTTCTTCAAAATAACCGTGTTGGACTATAACTTGGTGTAGTGTGAGTTTTTATTATAATTAACTACTTCACCCATGACGAGATGCTTAGGTACTTTTTACAACTCCTATGATCTTTTTAGCTTCACAAGTTGAAGAATAACATTTACTTCGCTTTCTCACAAGAAAACCTATAAACTTCCTGCATTCATAAACTCATAGAATTTACATAACAAGAGTCACTAAAGGAAATAATCTTTATGTTCCTGGCACTTCCCAGTGATGGAGATTTTAAAACACGATGCTGCATTTTTAACTGAAGTATATTGCTTGCCCACATAATAATTTCCGTGGAACTTTCCATAGTTGTACTCAAGTTTAATATTTAAAAGCCTGCACCTGGCCTTGCTTGGATGCCCAGCTAATTCACTTGTCCAATTAGATTTTGCACTGCCCCACCTTACTTTTGAAAGCTGTTTCATCATTTTCTGAGGCCCTACTTTGACTAATTGCAATGGACAGATATTTTCCAAAAAAGATTACTGTTGCAAAGTGATACGTGATCCACTCTGCATGATTTCTAATCCACTGTACTTATAAACCCCAGAAATATGACTTACAATTCAACCTTAAGACCATTTATGACAATATTTTCAAAACAGCTTTTCCCACCTGACAAAAAAAATCTGCATGCATGGTAAAAATGCCTGAAAGCTTCCCCTTATGACCACAGTAGGGTCTGCATTTAACTCAGATTTTATTGAGAAGTGCCAATTTCTAGGGGTATTATCAAACATTTATTTAACTTTCAGAGTGTTCCCACTACACTTGGTGCCCTTTTGAAGGACGAAGAACCATTTCCCTATTAAACTTATCACCCTGCAGAAATTCAGCTTTAATATTAATTAATCTACATTCCCATGCATCTGTTGCTAAAAGCTTTAAGAAATGTCTTTTCCCCCCGTTATTAATAAAGCTATCCTTATGTTTTGATTCCCAGTTATTCTTCAAAATGTTGTGTCACTAGCTTTGCTTTAGCCTTATAAATTCCAAGGGACTCTTTTCTGTATACAGCCTCTATGCGATAGGTCAGTTTGTCCCCTATCTGGTATCTGTGTGGTACACTCCATATTCTTCAAACTTTGTAGTTCTTATTATCTTATTATTGTCTTCTAGTTTGTTTATGTCCACTAAGACTCCCCAGTCACGTGAGTTTCTGCTCCTGGTCGTATTGCTGGTTTGTTTTGTATTGCTGTCACTATTAAACTGTACTCTCTATCTTGCCTCTATCATTTTCTGGACTGCTATTTCTTTCAAAGATTCATGATTTTTTTTCTAGGAGCTTGTTTACTCTTGGGCCCACTCTTTGAACTTTCAACTTTGTATTTCATATTCCTAATCCATGGTCCTAACCTCCTGTCCCTGAACTGTACATTTATATTTTCCTTGGCTTTTATATTTTCCAGTGGCTTTCTATGCTCTACTTGTAATTGTCACATTTCTCCGTTGACTAACCCTTTTTGGTGAGCAATTGATTCTAACACCCACTTTTTGCAATTGTCCTTTAGCACTCATGGCCTAACATTGACCATCAGAAGTGATCTGTCCGACATCAGACAAGCTGTCAATTGTGGCAGTTTGACCCTCATATCTGTTCAACATTTGGATGTGAGAAGTACCTGCTCTTCACTGCTTTCCATAAATCTTTTGGAATCTGCACGTTTGTAATCCATACCAAGCAATTATGAAGAGTGTACTCAAACAGTGTGATTCCCATGTTGTACAATTATTGTTTTTCTGGCTTTACCAATAAACTTTCCAGGCCTCTTCACTTTGTAGAATATCCTCATAATAAACCATATCTCCCAGGTTGAAACTGGTATCTGTTGGCATTACCTTATATCTTGAGAATCATTAAATTCTTTGAGACTAGCTTTGATAAAAGCCTTTCTGCCTGCATGGAGTGTATTCAAATATTCTGACAAAAAAACTCATTGTGGCCCTTTCCCCTGTTGTGGAGTGATCACTTATTATTGATGCAACGTTAGGACTGTTGTGAAATTCTCCCACCATCTGTAATTAATTCTAAGCATGCATGGTCCATGCTATTGCAGATAATAACTTACTGTTTGGCTGATCTGCCAAATGTTTACAAAGAAAATAGGATCAAGTGTAGGCCATTCAGCCCTTGGAGCCTGCCCCGTCATTCAATCTAATCGTCATCTAACTCAGTACCTTGTTCTTGCTTTCTCCCCAAACCCTTGGACACCTTTAGCCCTAAGAACTGTATCCAACTTCTTCAAAACATTCAATTTTTTGGCCTCAACTACTTTCTGTGGCAGAAATTTCTGTAGGCTCATCACTTTCTGAGTGAAGAAATTTCTCCCCATTATAGTGCTAAATGGTGTATCCCGTATTCGTAAAGTGTGACCACAAGTTCTGGACTCTCCAGTTATTATGAATATCCTTCCTGCGTTTACTTTGTGTAATCCGGTGAGAATTTTATAGGTTTCTATGAGACCCTTCCTTATTCTTCTGAATTGTAGTGAATAATGTCCTGCCATTCCAGAAATCGGTCAAATAAACCTTCATTGCACTCCTTCCAGCGTTAGAACATCATTCCTCAGATAAGGAGACCAAAACTGTCCACAATACCCCAAGTATGGGCAAATCAATGTCCTGAACAATTGCAACAAGACATCCCTGCTCATATACTTGAATCCTTTTTCTATGAAGCACAACATATAATTTGCTACCTTTACTGCCTGCTACATCTGCGTGCTTACCTTTAGTGATTGGACTGCAAGGACACCTGGTTTTATTTATTGCATCTCCACCTTTCTCAATCTATTGCCATTGAGATTATCTGCCTTCCTGTTTTGCTTCCAAAACAAATAATTTTACAGTTATCTACATAATACTTCATCTGCCTTTCATTTGCCCACTGATTCAATAAATTACATTAAAATATTTCTACATCCTCCTTATGATTCACCTTCCCACCCAGTTTTGTGCTTTCTCCAAACTTGGAGGCCTTACATTTCGTTCGCTCATCTAAATCATCAATAAATATTGTAAATGACTGGGATCCAAACACTGTTCTATACAGTACCCCACTGGTCACTGCCTACAATTCGAAAAAGACCCATTTATTCCTACTCTTTGTTTCTTGTCTGCCAACCAAGTTCTCTATCCATGTCAGGTCACTAACCCAAATCCCATCCCATTTTTAAATTTCTTATGTGGGACTCTATCAAATGCCTTTTGAAAGTTCACATTCACTGACTCCCCCATATCAACTCTTCTAGTTACATTCTCAAAAAAATTCCAAAAGATTCATCAAGCATGATTTCTATTTCATGAATACACACTGACTATGTCTGATCCTGTTGCTGTTTTGCAATGGACTCTAGCATTTTCCCCAAACCATTATCGGGCTAAGCAGTCAATAATTCCCTGCTTTCTACCTTCCAGTTTTCTAAATGGTGGGTCATATTAACTACCTTTCAATCCGTAGGAACAGAATCGATAGAATCTAAAAAGGTGAACATCAATGCATCCAATATTTCTAGGACGTCTTCCTTTAGTGTTCTCGGACTATCAGGCACTCGGACGATCGCAAGTTGGCAGATCCCTTGTCAGATCCACGCCCCTGGTTAGCCCTCACCCCACTCCCGGAACCTTCCCCTGTCACCGCAGTAAGTGCAAAACCTGCACCCACACCTCCCCCCTCACCTTCCCCCTCACCTCTCTCCAAGGCCCTAAAGGAATTTTTCACATCCAACAGAAATTTACTTGTACCTCTACAAAGGTCATCTACTGTATCCATTGCATCCGATGTGGTCTCCTCTACATCGGGAAGACAGGGCGCCAACTTGTGGATCTCTGGGACATCTGCACTAACCAACTCCACCGTCCTGTGGCTGAACACTTCAACTCCCCCTCCCACTACACCAAGAACATGCAGGTCCTGAGCCTCCTCCGTCGCCAAACCCTAACCACCCGACGCCTGGAGGAAGAACACCTCATCTTCTGCCTTGGGACCCTGTAACCACACGAGATTAATGTGAATTTCACCAGATTCCTCATTTCCTCTCCCCCCACCTTATCCCAGTTCCATACCTCCAACTCAGCACTACCCTCTTGACCCGTCAATCGTATTTCCCATCTATCTGGTCCACCCTCCTCTCCGACCTTTCACCTTCTCCCCCACCTTCATTTACCTATTGCATTCTCGGCTACCTTCTCCACACCCCCACCCCATCCCATTTATCTCTCAGCCCTCCGGCCCACAAGCTTCATTCCTAATGAAGGATGATTGCTCCTGTAGTTGAGCAACCTTACCGGTATAAAGTTCACCAAAGAGGAAGACAGCAACAGCAGACTCCCCTTCCTAGACGTCACAGTAGAATGCAAAGCCAATGGAGAGTTACAGACCAGCGTTTACAGGAAAGCCACACACACTGGCTACAGGAGCAATCATCCCAACACCCACAAATGGAGCTGCATCAGGATATTATTTAAACAAGCCACAACACACTGCAGTACCCAGGAACTAAGAGAAGCTGAGGAAAAATACTTGCACAACCTGAACAAAGAGTACCCGATAAGCGCAGTCCGCCAATTCCTACATAACAGCCCTAAACAAGAAGACACAAAACACTCAGAAACTCTAGCCACCCTGCCATACATTAAAGACATCTCGGAAATAACGACCGACTACTCCAGCTCCTGGGCATCATGGTAGCCCACAACCCTACTGCTACATTGAAACAGCTCCTGATGAATTTAAAGGATCCTGTACCAACAATCATCAGAACAAACATCATATACAAAATACCCTGCAAGGACAGCAACAAACATTACAATGGACAGACGGGCAGAAAACCAGCCACCAGGATACATGTGCACCAACTAGCCACCAAAAGACATGACCAATTTTCGCTAGTATCCATACACACAGACAAAAAGGGATGCCAGTTTGACTAGGATAATACATCAATCCTGGGACTGGTTAACCAAAGACACACATGGGAGTTCCTAGAGTTTTGACATTCAAACTGGAACTCCATTAGTAAACATATCGATTTGGACCCCATTTACCAACTTCTCAGGAAAAGACCCAGAAGTGATGTCACCCACCACAACAGACCAAGACAGATAAATAGCAAGCGGGACAGTACACTAGCACTTCATCGGAGGCTCTCTGATGATGTTACCTAACATGGTGAAGAAACATCTGAGAACAAATTTACCAGCTTAAAGAGCAAACTTATAACCTGAACATAACTTATATGGCTAATTATTTATTAGGACGTTCATCATGTGCATTCTATCTCCCATCTGTTGTTCCAGAAATATCACAAAAAGGCCTCCACAATACAATTATCATTCTTATTGTTTTTATACACCTAAACAATGAAAATGTGACACAGCATTTAGAAGAATAAAGCTCTTGACCCTGGTGCTTATTCTTGGTGGGCCACAGATATGTTGGGATAGCTGCTGAGAATCTGAAGAGCCGAGTTCAGAAGTTCTATTCTCAGTAGACTGTGGACTGTGACGACTCTGCTTTAGTCTGTACTGTCTTAGCACCCCACGGGCAAGAACAATGGCAGAGTGAAAAGGGAGGAAGCAGCAATTCTGGCATCCAGAGAGAGATAAGTGGGTTCCTGCTCAGTGATTTAATGGCACTAACTCTATTGCTTTCTTCAATTGCCTATTGATGGGGGATACATTTGTGAGTGTGAGAGACATCTTTTACCTGAGAAACACCAAGCATCATGGCAGGAGACTGAACTTACATTACAGCAAGTTTCTACAAGCTACAGGGAAAATTGTGAATACAGACACTGCATGATATCGGGCCCCATGGGTTGTGACTGGAAGTTTTTAAAGGAGGTCAAAGGTTGGTTGGACGAAGTCCAGATATAGAGTCATAGAGGCCTACAGCACTGAAAAAAAAGTCCTCTGACCCACTGAATCTGCACCAATCAAAAACGACCACTTATTCAAATCCCATTTTCCAGCACTTGCCCCATCATCTTGTATGCCTTGGTATTGCAGGTACACATCTCAATGTTTCTTAAATGTTGTGAGTTTTTCTGTCTCTTTGACCCTTACGGCATATATTTCTTTAGTTGGAGTTTTGTTTCAATTTGCACATCACAAATCTCCAACCTTGTTCTCTATTATTTGTTCCCCATAAATATATTTACATCCAATCAAATACTCACCCAATATCCCTTACTTAGCAAATGATCATAATTTGTTCCCTAATTCGATATGATCTCGGGCATCCCTGTCAGACCCTATTAGATTACAGAAATAATCAGCCTCACTACACTGGAGAAGGTGCACTACAATGATTTATATCAGGCCATGGACAAATTGGATTCAGTGATTCAGAATCTTTTATTTCTCCCCAGCCCCAACTTGTAATCTTTTGACCATTACACCAGGTATTTGAATTATTGCACTATTGGCCTTCATTTGTAGCTTAGCTCTTTGAGGCACAATGTGACTTGCACCTCTCCACTCATCCTTCATCCCCTGACTACCAGAAAGATGAGAAGAAAGTGTGGACTGCAGCTGCTGGAGATCAGAGTCAAAAAGTGAGGTGCTGGAAAACCATAGCAGGTCAAGCAGCATCTGAGGAGCAGAAGAGTCGACATTTCCGGCATAAGCCCTTCATCAGAAAGATGACACATCTGGTGCCCTTTCCACTCTGTACAAGTACTTACCTGAAGCGTCCAGTCCGTATCATTATGAGCTTCCTTCTTCTAAACTAGCCTTTAAGTTGCACATGGGTTCATGATATTGAGCCCAAAAGGTTGTAAACTGCTTGATTTAAAGATGAGATGTTGCTCCTCCTGCTCGTGCTGTGATTTGCTGGAGCATTGCAGCTTACCAAATATCGGCGAGCGGGCAAGACACTGTGTTAAAATGACCTGTTATGGGAAGGTCAGGATCAAATAGTCTTTCCAAGTGAAGCAGCATTTCACCTGTACCTCCTTCAATCTTGTGTATTGTATTCAGTGCATTCAATGTGGCCTATTCTATATTGCAGGCTGAGTTAAAAATCACACAACATCAGGTTATGGTCCAACAGGTTTATTTGGAAATACTATTTTTCGGAGCACTGCTCCTGAATCAGGTAGCTCTGGAGCAGGATCATAAGGCACAGAATCTATTGCAAAAGATTACAGTGTCATGCAACTGAAATGATATATTGAGCAAACCTCAGTTGCTTTTAGAATGGGTCGCAGGTTTAGGTTCATTAATATGTAAATTCCAGAACTACTTTAAAGTCACATTCTCGAGATAACTTAAGGTTTTATAAAAGAATGTGACATCTCAGCTCAAAAAATGCATTAAAAATGGGAAGTTAGAGTCATGCAAATTTGCATCCCATGTCATAGAGTCATAGAGATGTACACATGGAAAGAGACTCTTCGGTCCAACCTGTCCACGCTGACCAGATGACCCAACCCAATCTAGTCCACCTGCAAGCACCCGGCCCATAACCCTCCAAACCCTTCTTATTCATATACCCATCCAAATGCCTCTTAAATGTTGCAATTGTACCAGCCTCCCCCACATCCTCTGGCAGCTCATTCCATACACGTACCATCCTCTGAGTGAAAAGGTTGTCCCTTTGGTCTCTTTAATATCTTTCCCCTCTCACCCTAAACCTATGCCCTCTAGTTCTGGACTCCCCAATCCCAGGGAAAAGACTTTGTCTATTTATCCTAACCATGCCCCTCATAATTTTGTAAATCTCTATAAGGTCACACCTCCGCCTCGACACTCCAGGGAAAACAGCCCCTGCCTGTTCAGCCTCTCCCTATAGCTCAAATTCTCCAACTCTGACAACATCCTTGTGAATCTTTTCTGAACCCTTTCAAGTTTCACAACATATTCCAACAGAGGCCTAACCAATGTTCTGTACAGCCGCAACATGATCTCCCAGCTCCTGTACTCAATACTCTGACCAATAAAGGAAAGCATACCAAACACCTTCACTATCCTATCTACCTGCGGCTCCACTTTCAAGGAGCTATAAACCTGCACTCCAAGGTCTCTTTATACAGCAACACTCCCTAGGACCTTACTATTAAGTGTATAAGTTCTGCTAAGATTTGCTTTCCAAAAATGCCGCACCTCACATTTATCTGAATTAAACTCCATCTGCCACTTCTCAGCCCATTGGCCCATCTGGTCCAGATCCTGTTGTAATCTGAGGTAACCCTCTTCGCTGTCCACTACACCTTCAATTTTGGTGTCATCTGCAAACTTACTAACTGTACCTCTTATGCTCGCATCCAAATCATTTATGTAAATGACAAAAGTAGAGGGGGCCCAGCACCGATCTTTGTGGCACTCCACTGGTCACAGGCCTCCAGTTTGAAAAACAACCCTCCACCACCACCCTCTGTCTTCTACCTTTGAGCCAGTTCTGTACACAATGGCTAGTTCTCCCTTTATTCCGTGAGATCTAACCTTGCTAATCAGCCTCCCATGGGGAACCTTGTTGAACGCGAACGCCTTACTGGAGTCCATTTAGATCACATCTACTGCTTTGCCCTCATCAATCTTCTTTGTTACTTCTTCAAAAAACACAATCAAGTTTGTGCAACATGATTTCCCACGCACAAAGCCATGTTGACTATCCCTAATCAGTCCTTGCCTTTTCAAATACATGTACATCCTGTCCCTCAGGATTCCCTCCAACAACTTGCCCACCACTGAGGTCATGCTCACCAGTCTATAGTTCCCTGGCTTGTCTTTACCGCCCTTCTTAAACAGTGGCACCACGTTTGCCAACCTCCAGTCTTCCGGCACCTCACCTGTGACGATCAATGATACAAATATCTCAGCAAAAGGCCCAGCAATCATTTCTCTAGCTTCCCACAGAGTTCTCAGGTACAACTGATCAGGTCCTGGGGATTTATCCACCTTTAACCGTTTCAAGACATCCAGCACTTCCTCCTCTGTAATATGGACAATTTGCAAGATGTCACCATCTATTTCCCTACAGTCTATATCTTCCATATCCTTTTCCACAATAAATACTGATCAAAATATTCATTTAGTATCTCCCCCATTTTCTGTGGCTCGACACAGAGGCCGCCTTGTTGATCTTTGAGGGGCCCTATTCTCTCCCTAGTTACCCTATTGTCCTTAATATATTTGTAAAAACCTTTTGGATTCTCCTTATTTCTATTTGACAACACTATCACATGTCCCCTTTTTGCCTTCCTGATTTCCCTCTTAAGTATACTCCTACTTCCTTTATATTCTTCTAAAGATTCACTCAATCTATCCTGTCTATACCTGACATATGCTTCCTTCTGTTTCTTAACCAAACCTTCAATTTCTTTAGTCATCCAGCATTCCCTATACCTACCAGACTTCCCTTTCACCCTGACAGGAATATACTTTCTCTGGATTCTTGTTATCTCATTTCTGAAGGCTTCCCATTTTCCAGCTGCCCCTTTACCTGCAAACATCTGCCTCCAATCAGCTTCAACTTTTAGATCTGGTCTATCCTTTTCCATCACGATTTTAAAACGAATAGAATTATGGTCGCTGGCCCCAAAGTGTTCTTCCACTGACACCTCAGTCACCTGCCCAGCCTTATTTCCCATGAGTAGGTCAGGTTTTGCACCTTCTCTAGTAGGTACATCCACATACTGAATCAGTAAATTGTCTTGTACGCACTTAAGAAATTCCTCTCCATCTAAACCTTTAACACTATGGCAGTCG